>NC_135186.1:11096922-11464530 GCF_041146795.1 Maylandia zebra
AGTTATGCGACACAGTGCTTTCTATTAATTTCCTTAATAACTTGAAACCACGGTAACGAGGATAGGTAAGCCTGCTCTTGGGGCTTTAGGCTTTACTAACTTGAGGAGAAAAAAAGTATCAAATTTAATACATTTTAAAAGGATGAAATTCCTTTTATACACAGTCTTAGATATTGATTTTTATTTAAGTCACGAAGTGAAACTGACAGCATCTACACCACAGAGTAGCCTGACCTGCTTTGACAGTGGAGAAACATGAGAAGAGTGTGGGAGAGACAGGTGGGGTGAGAAGCAGACAATACAGGTGCAGGGGTAATGATGCCAAATGTAAGGGCGTGATAAATGACAGAAACTAACAACCTTGTTGTTGTTGTTATTCTTGTGTATGTTGGGCGGGGTCTTCAATGTAAACAGACCAGTATGACATAAAAACCTAAAATTTATGAATTCATGTGAACAGAGACTCATGTCCAGTGAAAATGAGACCCTCAGCCAAGACCTGAACCTGACCACTTGCAGCTAACAGACCACACCAGCCATCTGACAGACATCTGACCCAGACTAAACCTGGCCTCCCTCTTTAACTTTACCAGGGGGCAAAGCAGCACTACAACACGTTCATGCTAGCAGACAGATCATAGGGGAGACTTTACAACTAACTTGGAAATGTTTACATGAGGATTTGTCATAAATACGTACAAGAGTAGAGGGTGAACTGGACAAGGCATTCCTTGTAGCATTAAATATCTCTGCAAGCCTATTGGGGATATTAAACATGGACAGACAGGAAATGACTCAAGGGCAGTGGGAGACTGATAAAAGTAATATCTGAAATACTTAACGTAGCACATTCATCTGGCTGAGTATGTTGTCTCCAGATAGCAAAAAAATAAATAAATATATTATAAACAGGAAAACTGTTACGGGCAACACAATAACGATATTCCCTTTTAAATATAATCAAACTTTCAGGCTAAAAGAGCCTATCTAGCCTATTTCATTTTTGCCTTCCTCCATACATGTTTGTCATGTACTGTTCAATTCAACAAAAAGTTGTTAGAACAAAACCTCAAAAAGACGGCCTAATTAACCAAGTTCTTTAATGTTTTTGGTACTGATGATAAAACACAGCACTGAACTGTTATGGTTGAAATTAGTCCAATAGATTCTTTTTTAAACTTTTAATATATAAATAACAATATAAAAACTAACTATATCTCTGTGAATTATTTAGGCAACTATAGTAAACATACTTTCAGAATCAAAGCAATGACCCATTTATATGGATTAAATGTTGCACGCAGGAAAGACAGCTAAGGTTAAGACAGCACCCAGTCTTGAGATTGATCGACTCTTCCCAGCATCTTTGAGAACGCGTCAGGGGACCTCACTACACATATAGTATTTTTCACACAAATATTACTTGGGAAGGCTGTGCAAGTATGTATGGTGACTTATTTTAGGATTTTATTATTTTTATTTCTTTGGCCATCTAAGAATACAATGGATAATTCCCCCCACCCCCACTCTTGTTTTGAATATTCAGCTGCCCCTCTAGTGAGTCTCTCATCCTACTGTTAGTCTCCAGCTTCACCATACTGAACTACAGCTGGTGACAACAGCCTTTATACTTCCCTGGGGATCCGCTTAGAGAGCAATGCTAACCAGCAACTGCAGCAGGCTGAGAATTGGTTTATATATTGCTACAGAGACTGTAGAGCAGAACAAGAACGACAGTGGCCAGCTGGAGTCCAAGTTGCTGGAGCTGGAGGCCGTCAAATGTAATGTAAGGTAATGTAAAGTAAATGTAAGTGTGACTCACTTGACAGCTAAATATTTTTAATAATAACTTCAGAAAGTGCAGGAGTACATTTTTCATCTGTAATTCAAGCTTTCATTATTTTGTTACAAATTAGATTCCTTTAAAAAAAAATGTTAAAAAGCCTGTGGTTTTTGAGTGCGCTGGTAATTTTCCTTTTGCCATGAGAGTAAATTATTTGTAAGAGCATTTAACCAAACATTTTTGTATCATATCATGTTACTTATTTAGGGATGGGAATAGTTACAAGCAGAGCCGGCCAGTGCCTTTAGGTTACTAGAACGAGGAGCCAATAACAGGTCATGGGTGGTGGACAGATTTGTGGTATTGTTTTTAATCCTATGCAGATTTATACTGAAAATAAAATCAGTGGGACACAAATACCTTATGTCATTAATCCATTTCTAATCCATCAGAGCATGTCTGCAACTCCACAAGTTATCACAACAATAGAAATGGGCTGGACCAAATATCGCTGACAACAGAAGCAATTACAGCAGACTGTTCACTGTGCCAGGTTTACAGAGGCAAGAGTGCACCTCCCCCTCTGTGCTAATACAAAAAACCCCCAAAAACAATACAAAAACCCAAGACACAAACAATTCAACAACATTTGTAACAACTAGAGTGTACTTCTAACCTCTTAACTTCACATTGACACATTGCATCAGTTATGTCAAGGCAATATTGCATTTGTATGCACACATTAAAAAAAAAAAAAGTTATTAACTGCCAGGTCTCCACATGCTTTCAAGTTTCCATGTTATACTTAAATTCTTTCTTCAATGCATTTAATTAATAAAAACTATAGATATAAAGGCATTATTAAAAGGAAGAGGATGTGCTAAAGCAGGGTTAGGGACATTCCTATTGAAAACAAAAAATAAATAATACAAGACAAGCTGAATGGGATCATTTCTGCCCTACCTCACCATTGTGGTCGAAGCTTGCCACAGCCCCTTGCTTCAGCAGCCTCAGAGCTTAGTAATCCAGCACTGGGCACTGTTACACAAGGGAGGGTGGGAGGGAGAGAAGGAGATATAGAGACGAAAGCGGGAAGGGTGTAAAAAAGTGTTAAAAGTGTTACTGGGTTAGACTGAGTGAGACAGAGATGACAGAAGTGGAGGGGGTGCTTTGTAAGAGTGTGTGAGAGAGAGAGTGAGAGAGATAATGTGCAAGAGGAAGAGTAGACAAGGGGGAGGGGGGCTTTAATCTGGGATTTGGATGAGCATGAGCGGGCCTGATACCAGCACCCGTCAGTGCTATCAGCAGCCCCACGTCCCCACCCCCTCTTCCCTCCTTTGCCACCTTAGATGAACGTGACAGGCACTAGCTGACTGGTAAACCACCATCTGCCGTTCTCCCTTCAGTCTCACTTTCTGTGCCCCAGTTGTACCCTCAGAGGTCAGAGGGTCTCACGCTAGAGTTCACTCTGATCCTAAAGCTAATAGAGCCTTCTCTGGCTACGGGGTCCTCACCATCTTGTCTGAGGCTAAATACAACAGCTGTGTTGCCTGTGCCTGGAGATTAAACATGCCGTAGTTACACCAGATCATAGTTAGTCATCGCCAAGCTAAAGCCCTCAATCCAGCCAATTCAGCAGTATGCCATTAGCCTATTAATTTCACATGGGTGGGTCAGGAAGCTTTACACATGAGTTAGAAAATAAATGCAGAGAACAAAAGCTGCAGTTCAACTCTTAACTACCTTACAGTGAATTTTAGATTGTACAACAATCTGAAAGGACCTGTATAATCTGACTGAATCTACTTTAATTATTATCAGTCTAGTATCTGCAAATACTATTATGAATGCAAACTACTTGGGGTTAAACAAATAACCACCTAAAGAGTGACTAATAAAACAAAGCACCTGTAACCACATAAGCTGTTTTGGGAGTTTGTAAATATCATCCCAAAGACAAATTCATACTTTGCTCTGTTCACAGTGTATGTGGGATATGCAGTCAGAGCTATAAATGTGTGTGCAAAAACTACACACCATTTTAGGGGTTAGGTAGTCTAGTAGAAAACCATTGAGATTCAAAGCTGCCCAATTTATCTCATGAGATCCTAGTACTACTTTTCTTCTGATGCCCATAGATTCATGTTAAGTTTGAAGATTTAAAATGTACAAATGAAAGCATTAAATTACAGACACACTAGCAGAATAATGCGCAATAAAGTGCAAAATTATCTCCTGATCACAGCTTCTTACATACCAGAAGTATGTCAAATTGTAAATATCTTTCCAAGGGCCACTTTAAAACTGACAATTAAAAATGTTCATCTTTATACAATGTTAAGTCCCTGCTTTAAAAAAAGAAAAGAGTATGTAATGGCCACATTGTTACAGTAGTACAGCACACATCTAAACTCAAGAGACTACTTCAAAGCAACTCCCCTACTAATGAAAAACAATGTCCCCAAAATTATGTTGTTTAAGATGAATTTATATAGGAGTGAATTCTGAAAAGTCTTGAAAGCAAACTCAACAGCATGCCGCGTCTATAAAGCCTTATCCATATTCTCTACCAGCCTCGTTCATGACTACAGGAGTGACTCAGGGCTTTCCAAGAATAGGATTGCCTTTGACAACCACCAGACGCCCCATTTCCCTGCATCTGGCCTTGGGCAGTGAGGAGAGGAGATACAACACAATGAGAATGAGATTTCAAATAGTCTGGTATATATCTGACGAGATGTCGACAGGAAAGTAGAGGTAAAAAGTGGTGGTACTGTGGGAGAGACGGGGGCAGCTGGGAGCTGCAGGTTAAGCCTTGGGCAGCTTGTGGGGAAACAAGCCTAGTGTGCATCCAGCCACCACTCTATCCTCTTACATAATGTCTCATGTTCAATATAGGCTATTTAAAGCATGCCTGTCTAGGCCTGCTGACAAAAAGGTGATATACTTAGTAGCCACAGTGCAGCATGAAAGCCTCTGCTAGGACTATATTGGTCACAGACAAGCCTGGGGTGTGGATTTTGGTAACACTGCAGTTATTTTTAGCCCTGCTGATGATCTGGAGTATTTACATGAGGTGAAAAACCCACTTCAATAATTCCCTTCTGTGTAGAACAAGTCCTGTCAATGTAGTAGAAAATGCAGAATAAGAAAAACTGTGCCCACGTATGAATGAAAAAAAACAAAACAGCAACGTTACTTACACATACAAGCCAAAACATAACTCACTGATTACAAAATTGCCTGTTGTGATAAGCAAAACTGTTAAAAATAACTGAGGGCAATCATAATTCTCTAAGCATGCAAAAACAAGTTATACTGTAGCACAGGGGATAGAGTTTTACATCAACTAAATAGGACTTGGGAAGCTCTCGGTAAAAGCACCAAACATTAGTGGTTAATCAATAACTTGTGTTTTTTTCCACAGACATATGCAAGCCTCTTTTTTAAACCATATAGAAATCACAGAAGCAGATATGGAAGGCAATTACTATAATCACTAAATGCCAGATTTGTTACTGTGAACGGCAAAAAATATGTAGAAAAAGCAATTCTAAATGCCTCGCTTTTTATCTTTAAATAACAAAATGGTAATATAAAATGGTTTATGAGATATTCTCTCTCACGCTACAATAAAAGCAAACAAATTTAAAGGGGCTTAACAGTTTATAAGGTACTGCTCACTGGCTTGCTTTAGGCATTTATTCCAGAGGAAAATGTTATCAATCACAAGCTTATCATTTAATGCAAATGCAGCCTGTGTTGATACTTTGCTAAGATTTACTGCACCTCATTTTACTATGCAAAACCCAGGGAATGCTAGTTTAAATGTAATTCATGTTTAAGACCTGTAAGCTTGAAATAGGTTGGCGGTTAACACTACATAGATTCATATTGCACACACGACTTTCTGCATGTTTTAATCCACATTTGCTAATGTTCTACATGTCTAACAGACTGCAGGATCACTTGGCTGATAAGAAAATTGGTAACTGGTTGATATGCTCAGATTGAAATCTGTCCAAATTAAGACAAGCATAGCTAACACGACAGCAATGAACAGACATGTGGGATTTATCTTTCTATCAAATCCCCAGTTTGCTACAGTGTCAGTGTGAAACGTTATAGTTAGATGGTTAATATTAGTCAGAGGGGAGTCACTAACTAATCTTCTCCAGCTTACCTTTTACCAGAGAAAGCACTTTTTAACTGAATCATGAGATAAGCGTGACTAATATTCAAAGTCTGCTATCTACAGAGAGAAGTGGTAGCGGTGGTATTAACCTGATCAAAGCTGAGCTCGGATTTGCACAACTATGAGTCTGGGAGGAATGAGGCTCTGATACGTTAGACATCAAATATTTAGCATTTACCTAAAAAAAACAAACAAACAAAAAAAAAAAAACATGTCCCTTCTGCTTTTTAAGCAGGTTACCCTTAAATGTGGGATTCAAAGACCGCAGGCATGTAATGTTTTGTCTAGTGTAGTCTATTAGCATTGTTTTGCGCCTGTATAAATGAATAAAATAAAAGCATGTATCTGGTTTTAAAGAAGAAAAAAAAAAAGTGTGTTCAGAGCACTCATGGAAATGTTGGCAGTGCTATCTTATTCCTCCACATGGGCTGTTGTTTTCCTGTCGGCTTATCGAAAAAACTGACTCACTGTTCTCAGCTGGTCAAATGAGTTTCAGTGACAGACGAGGTCTGTTCCATAAACAAAAGAGGGGCAGAGGTGGTTTCCAATAGTGGAAAGAGTTTGCAACACAGACGCAACTGGCAAAACAGAAATGGAAGTGCGATGTAAAGTGATTCATCATTACATCTTTCTCTGGGCCCACAGTTATGCTGAACTCATTACAATGCCTTATGATTGTTAAATTTATGGTACAGTCACAATGAGGGACAGTACAGATCGTTCCTCTATGATTTAACCGCCACAGACCTGCAGTGAAATAATAACAAAATACATGGAAACTCCGGACCGCCACAATATTATTATGAACTAAAACCCTTCCTGATATGGGGTGTCGGAGTAATATCATCAACAACAGAGTGGGTTGGTTAGATGGCACGTATTGTAGTATTGTTCCCCTGTGGTATTTCAGCTCAGGAAGTTCAGAACAGAGCTGCGGAGCAGCAGTCATACACTGCAAAAACTCAGAATCTTAGCAAGTATATTTGTCTTGTTTCTAGTCAAAATAATCTTATCACAAGACAAAATGAACTAAAGGGTAACATCCCAGTAAGATATATTAACTTGTTTTTAGACAGTAGATCTTGAAACTATAAATTTTTCACTGTTCCACTGGCAGATTTTTCTCTTATTTCAGGCAAAAATATCTTGTATTAAGTGAAAAAAATCTGCCAATGGAACAAGTGAAAATTTTCTAGTTTCAAGATCCACTGTCTAAAAACAAGTTAATGTATCTTACTGAGATGTTACTCTTCAGTTGATTTTGTCTTGTTTTAAGTGTGATGAGTTTATTTTGACTAGAAATAAGACTTGCTAAGATTCTGAGTTTTTGCAGTGTATGTAGGACAACCAGCGGCAAGGCATAGAAACTGGCAGAGATAAAAACCGCTTTAACCTCAGTGCTCAGTGCTTTCTTCTCCTTCCTCTTAGCCTGGTGGCATTGACCTCTAGAGAAATTGGACTTAGTTGCCGCTAGTGTCCGCTAACTAACAATTGTTCATTATGGTTTTTGCTAATGTCTGTAAAAATGCAAGAACTTGGCTGCATGAAAAATAATGAACTTGAGCCTAAAAACAGAAACGACAGCATTTTTTCCCCACCCGTGTTGACTGAAGAAATTAACTGGCTAGCACTACTGAAATTCTAGAGCATCACTAGACACAATCTATCCAAAACTAATTTAATCCAGTAATCCGAAGCATATTCAGTGTTTGGGATACGAGTTAAATTTTAAAGTGAGTTACCAAACTATTACTTGTCTTTTGGTTCTATTTTAACTTGCAGACGTGGTTCATCTACTTTAAGTCTCCATGTGCGCACACGTTGTTTGGTTAAGCTCTTTATGTGTTTATTCAAAACCAAATAAATAACGAGGGGGGGACATCAAACTGAATGGACTCGCCAACATGACCGCAACAGTTTTTTTCCAAACTTTTCCAAGTTTACCATAGATTTCAATTTTACTCAACTGCTTATGCAAAGCTGAGACAAACACCGCACTATTATAAACAAAACTGTGCACGGTGTGTATATTCTCATACCAAGGTCTAACTAGAACTACAAGTGCAAGGGATGCAGGTGCTGCAACATCACCACCGCCATATTTTATTTAAGCAAAAGTTCAACTGTAATGGCTAGTAAATAATATATACTGAAGCATATAGTAGCAGTATGAAACATGAGTTAATATGAAACAAAGCATTAGACGGTTGGCCAAACAATGAAAAGGCAAACTGTGCACAGCTTTAACTCAAGCATGTTTCCACAGATCAGAGCAAATTTATCTTGTAGTGGCGTAGAAAATTATTCATGCTTTTCTACCTGAAAACCTGCGTAACTCAGCTTCAAGCTGTTCAGCCAGACTTCTGAAGAAAACCAGTTGTAACTTCCTGCTTACCAGTTTCTTTTAAAAGGCTACTCATGACCTATAAGGCTTTCCATGGCCCGATGCCAGAGTACAGTAATGAACTCTTAATTCCTTACTATCCAAAAAAAAGCCTCTTAGATCTGCTGGGCTAGTTCTGCTAGCCGTTCCAGAGTCCACATTAAGGTCAAAGGGTGACACAGTGTTTGTTGTACTGGCACCTCCACTTTAATGCAGTCTTCCAGTTAGTACTCAATCTGCCGAAAGAGTTTCTGCTTTGAAGTCCTATCTTAAGACAGTTTTTAAACACACTTGCCTTCTTGTTTGACAACAAGTTTTCTGTTTCCACAATACACCCATAATTTTTAGTTTCTTTTTTTATTTATTATTCTGCCTTTTGGATGTTTTGTAAAGTTATTTTATATGCTTAATTGTGTACTTGCATATTGCTCGTGTTTTTTCTTTTATTTCACTGATGGTTGTTTCTTACCGTTATGCTGCCTATGGACAGCACTTTGTGTTTGCAGCTTAGAAAAGTGCTGTACAAATGAAGGAGCTGGCTGTTCCCTCATTTCCCAAGAGGTCGCCACAGCGGATGGATCTGCATGTTAGCACAGATTTTCTGCCAGATGCCCTTTCCAACACAACCCTCCCATCTCTCCGGGTTTGGGACCGGTGCTAGTAATACACTAACTCATGCCTTCCCAAGACTGGGTTTGTGTCTCCTCATAGTCTCGAACGTGGAATCTTTCAAGTGTAAATACATTTTCTTCATTTTGAAAGTCTGCCACCAATTTAACATGATCCAACCTATCAGTATCAACAGTAAAATCTAGCTGCCAACATTGCATTTTCTTGATTCCACAACAGCCATCATGGGCAAACGAGGGGAAAAACAAAAATGTCAGCAGTCACCTTGTATAGAAAAGCTGTTTCCCCATCTCAAGTCTCTTATAATAGATTAATTTCTCGATAGTATGTGAAATGCCTCAAAAATAACCATAAGAAGAAACTGGAGAGGATCATCCATGAGCAAATCTAACACTTTGCATACAATAAACCCATTTGTTTTTATAGCCCTTAGTACAGCCTGCCTGCTGCAGTACTTAAAATCTTCCCGTCTCAAGCCAGAGAAATCATTCAGGAGGATCTACAAATCATTACTAGTCCACAGATGTACATGTGATCCATATTATCCAGCCCAAGGGGTTTTTTTTGTGACATGTCTGCCTCAGTATTAATTCATGGAAAGCAGGCAATCCTGTCCCCATCAAACAGATTAGACTATAAAAGTCGCAAAGATCGTTACAGACAAATACTGTCAGTAAACTAACAACACACGTGTACAATTCACGTACACATTATTAAATCCACTTAGTAATCACAGCTGGCAAAACTTAACCTTTTGTTAGTTCTTTTTTTTCCTTCAAAGTTTAGACACAGCATTTTGATGAGCAGTTTCCTTACTGGTATCTCTCTATGTTTTAACCCAAACTCCCATTTGCTGTCGTCTTATATCGTTACCTTTTCCACTTCTGTCAGGATGGCACATTGTGATCTTTGCACGGTACCAACTCTGAGGGAGTATAGCAACAATTTCCTATATGTGTGAAGCCAATTTGTCTTATTGTGGACTGAACAACACCCAGATCTTTAGAAACATATTTAGCCTTTTTCAGCTTTGTGAATCTTTTCTACAATCCTATGAGAGTGTTTCACAAGAACTGCACACCTTCCATGCCTGTATTTATAGGAAAGGACACCTCTAGCACAACTGGCACTTCCAATCTTATTAATTAGATTACCTGACTCCATGTAGCTTTTAGAGAAACTCTTAAAACAAAAGTTCACTTATTCTTCCTCAGTCTGAACTGCCAGTTATTACCAAGTGTATGCAATAAAGAGATAGCTGCCTCCACCAGTGTGTGAATGTGAGAGTGAATGAATAGTGGAATTGTAAAGCGCTTTGGGTGCCTTGAAAAGCGCTATATAAATCCAATCCATTATTATTATTATTACTATAATAAGGATTTGCTTTCTCGGAAACAAATGGGGGAAAAAATTGTAGTTCTAAAAACAAAATGAAAATGTGAATTACTATAACAGCCTGGAAACAGTGAGGTCCAGGCTTAGGAGCGTTATTTAACTGTAGCAGGTCACGAAATTTGATATAATTTCCAATTTCTTTTAAACATTTAAGCATTTCCAGGCGGGTTAGAGCAGTAAAATCGGTCTTATATCTCAGAGAAAACTCACATTTAAAACACAAGCCTATAATAGTTTCTTTGTATATAGTTGGAAAGGCGAGGCTTCAAGTAATAACGGGGTCTGTGGTACGGGGGGGAAAAAGTTTAGGCGCCCTGCTCTCGAGCTGGCTGTCTCTCTATCGCTGACCGCTCGTGCAGTGATAATCTGAGAAGGCTCGCGCAGGCTCGCGCGGGCTGTGAAATATTACAGTGGGATTAGTGACAGTTTAAAAAGCAAACTCCAGCTCACCTGCGAGATGTCATAGCAGTCTCTGAAAGCTGTCAAGTGCCCTCAAACGTTCCCCTTCTGGCTCCGCGGAGTTGTTGTGAACACTGAAAGGATGTGTTGAACCTGCGTGCTGGGCTACACATAACTACCGACACGCCTTCCGGTTTTTACCTTCAAAACAAAGGCCTCATTTAAGGGACGGGGGCGTAAAAGGGAAACCCGGAGCGGATTCATTTTTATGTCAGGCTCTTGAACGTATATTACTTTTGAATTGCAATTTTATTTCGCCTTAAAAAACTGAGATTTCAAGCTTCCACTTCTCTTGTTAAAAAAAAATCAAATGATTTATTTATTTTATTATTTCTACAAACTAATTCCGACACTGGTTTGTAGGTGTTTCTTTTGGGGGAGTAGATGTAGAAACCTGTGTAAATGTGGTGCACACCAAACGTCATATCTGACAAACTTCAAGATATTTTAGCCCCAGATTACTGTCTGGAGCTTATAACCAAAAGTAGATCGTTAAGCCCTCACTTCTGAAAAAACACAACAAAAACACCTAAAAACTGCACACCTGTGGCTACTTAACTTAAAACAAGTGGCGTGTTTGCTGCTGTCAGCTGTCATTTCTGTCGCCATAGCTGCTTGTGCTAACTGTTAATGTTTAATATAATTATCAGTAGGAGGATAGTGAAGCTGTAAAGTAACAATATAAAACAGATTTTTTAAACAACTTATTAGTAATCAACCTCTTTTGTCTGCACAATTGTAAAGCTCAACTACTGTCTTTACAGATAAAGCTTATCTATTTGTTTAGCATTAACATACAGATATACACACATACATAAAGAATGGTAGTGCTGGTGGTGCAGGAGTGGAGTAAGCACTGAGGCAGAGCAGCATTGACGTCACCAGCCTGTGGTTATCAGTGGAGGTTAATCTACTAAGGATGGATGGGCTTATGCAATTGTCTGTGAGCTCACAGGCTTCGCATGTATGGATTTGCATTTCCACTGTTTGACCCAGTGTTCTGCTGCATCCTGCAGACAAACAGAGATGATAGAGTGGGAATTTCTGCTCTCTCTGGAATTTCTAGTAGACGTCTCTCTCTCTTTATCAGGTGCTGTGTGCTTCAGGCTGTATGAATGGGTTTGAACGCAGTTTATTGTTTAGGTGCGGTGATCAGCTAAAAATTATCCCGCCGCATTATGGGGAGGACATTACCTAATGATCGATACCTTAGTGGAAATTCATGAAGACGCTGAGAAATAACTTGTTTTAGTGTTAAAATTGAGCGAGAGAGACTTGAAAAACAAAGTCATTAGCATTTATTGGCTGGGATGCCCTTTGTATATTTTGTGCTGCACCTCCAGGTGCATAGTAGACAAGTGGTAGAAATTGACTTTGGCTTCTGCATGTGTTGGCGAACACGATCAGTCAGGCTTAAGAGTTTGTGTGTGATTTGTGTTGGGAGGTATTACAAATAGCTGCACTCATTCAGTTTTTATCACCCTGCAGACCCAGTGTCCTGTTGAATCTAGAGGGGGGTGTAAATGGACCTGAGAATACAAAGCCCAGTTTCCCTCGGGGCCTGGAAACCAGGATGTCCCCTCTACCCTGAGGCGGCTGCTTCTATATGCTAATGACCTTTGACCCCCATTTTTGCCTTGAGACTTGCAAATCTGCCTGCACAAAGATTGGAAGAAGTCTGGAAAGGCAAACAAAGAGGTCTTACACTGAGAGTGATGCAACTGGACAGCTGGAGCCCAGTCAGAGATAAAGAACTTTTATTACCATGTAGACATTTAAAAAAAACAACAACAGAAAAACACAAACAAAACTGTAACCTTGGTGGTGGGAAGCCTTTTACACAGAGGGAAGAAGTGTTCGACCATGTCCCAAAACACAAATTTAGTCAGGATTTTTCAAAGAACAGCCTCTTCCATCATGCCATGGTGTTTGGCTTAGGTATGATCTGATGAAATGCGTTCCACTCTGACCTTTGAACAAACTGCACTCCCCAACATGTGCTTAAAAAAAATCTGAAAATCCTCTGTCTACCTCCAAAGCTCTTGCTAAACTCAGCTCTTCTCAGAGCCACTCGGTTTCTCAACACATTCATCAAAATGAGCTTCCTCCATCTCCTAGTTTCAGTGAATCCCGTCTCCCTGGAAAGGTTTGAGCTGAAACTGTCCACGCCCCGCTCTCTCCTCCGTGAGCCACCCGGGATCATCATTTAATTCCTTGTGTACATGTTCTGTTTTGTTTTGATTTAATTCCTGGAAAGAAAGAAAAACCCTTTAATCAAACTACTTGCAGTTATTAACTCGAAAATGATCTTTCCCTCAGTAGGATCCCTCACTGGGCAAAACTATTTCATCCACAGCATTTCATATAGTTTTAATTAACACAAGATGCGGTGTCTTTCTCTGTCATTAGCGAGGAATAAATTAAACTCATTAAATCTCGAGCTTAATGAAAATGCTCGAGACAGATTTGGGATGCGCTGAATGATGTATGAAGCTGTGCAGCAGCTACTTTTTGTTCTTTTTGAATCTGGGACTTTCAATTAGCAGCAGGCCACCGCAGACTGCTGTTTGATGAGTTGAATTATAAGAAGTAAATATCACTCTAGCCAAAAAATGTTGTTTATAGGCGTGTTTACGAGCGTGTTTTTTGCTTTAATTGCTCTTAAAAACTGCTTGGCTTTGGATATTTTGAATGTGAGCAGAAGCCTCTTGTTAGCACAGAGCTGTGATTACCTCAGTTTGTGGTGGAAGACTAATGATCCTGATATTCAAGGTTTCCACTAAACTGCACTTAAAATATTTTAAAACTGACCTGTATATGGAAATACCACAAGCAGCCTGAACCACTGATAAAGGCAGGACGGATCCATGCTTTCATGTTGTTTACACTAAATTCTGACCCCAGTCATCCAACCAGCCAACATTTTTCCAATCTTCAAATGTCCAATGTTTTAGAGCCCATTTGAATTGTATCCTCAGTTTCCTGTTCTTAGCTGACTGGAGCGACACACGCTCTGGTCCATCTGGTCCCACGTGCTGTGTTCAGAGATGGTCTGGTTGTAAAGATTGGTTATCTGAGTTACTGTTGCTTTCCTGTCAGTTCAAAACAGTCTTGTCCCCTGTCCTCTGACCACTGGCATCAAGACGGCATTTTTGCTCATAGAAATGCTGCTCAGTAGATATTTTACTTTTTTGGACAATTCTCCGTAAACCCCAGAGATGGTCATGTGGGGAAGACCCAGTAAATCAGCAGACAGCCTGGTCTTAGTATTGTAGTCATGGAACAACAGTGCTGCATTCAAAGTCACTTAAATAGCCTTTTTCCCTCATTTTGATGCTCAGTTTGAACTCCAGCAGCAGCATGTCTACATACCACAATACACACCCCTCGTCCAAAGGCAGCCTGTCACAACGCGCTCCATCCGGAGATGGACCCCAGAAAAGGAGGATGCTCTGAGAGACTGCTATGACACCACAGACTGGGATGTGCTCCTGAGCCCACATGGTGAGGACATAGAGGGGGCGACACACTGTCTTACAGACTATCTCAACTTTTGTGTGGACACGGTCGCCCCTGCTAAGACGGTACGGTGTTATCCTAATAACAAACCGTGGGTAACACAGGAAGTCAAAGCTGTCCTCAACATGAAGAAGAAGGCTTTCAGGAGCAAAGTGAAGGAGGAGATGAAAGCAGCACAGCGGGAGGTGAAACGCTGCCTGAGGGAAGCAAAGGACACCTACAGGAGGAAGGTGGAGCAGAAGTTGGAGAGGAACAATATGAGGGAGGTCTGGAATGGTGTGAAAACCATCACAGGCCACAACACCAAGAAAAGCACAGTGGGGGGGGGGACTGTGGAGAAGGCAAACGAACTCAACAACTTCTTCAACAGGTTTGACCAGCCCACAACCCCCCCACCCTCACCCTCACCCTCACCTTCACTACAGAGTCCAATCCCCACTCTCCTACCTCCCTCGCTTCCCCCCCTTCCTGACACCATGACACCCCCCTCCTCCAATCCCTCTCTCAGCAGCAAGACATCTCCCCCCCTCCCCTCCTCCCAAACACCTCCCAGCGTCACAGTGGATCAGGTCAGGAGGCAACTGAGGAAGCTTCGCCCCAGAAAGGCAGCAGGCCCAGACAAGGTGTGTCCTAGGATGCTTAAGGCGTGTGCTGCTGAACTTGGGGAGCCGCTACAACGAGTCTTCAACCTCAGTCTGCGACTGGGGAGAGTGCCCGCCCTATGGAAGACATCCTGCATCGTCCCGGTCCCCAAAAAGAACCGGCCCAATGAGCTGAATGACTTCCGACCGGTGGCACTGACGTCACATCTTATGAAGACTCTAGAGCGGCTCTTCCTCAACCTCCTCCGACCACAGGTACAACATGCCCAGGACCCACTACAGTTTGCATACAAGGCGGGTGTCGGAGTGGAGGATGCCATCCTGTACCTCCTGCACAGAGCCCACTCACACCTGGATGGGGGAAAAGGCACGGTCAGGATCCTGTTTCTTGACTTTTCCAGTGCCTTTAATACCATCCGGCCCTGTATGCTTCAGGAAAAACTGAACAGGATGGAGGTGGACCCCTGCCTGGTGGCTTTGATCTCCGACTACCTCACCGACAGACCACAGTACGTCAGGCTGAAGGACATCACGTCTGACACAGTGGTCAGCAGCACAGGAGCACCACAGGGAACTGTGCTGTCCCCTCTTCTCTTCACCCTGTACACCTCTGACTTCTGCTACAACTCTGAATTATGCCATATTCAGAAGTTTGCAGATGACACGGCCATCATGGGGTGTATCTGGGATGATCAGGAAGAGGAGTACAGAAGTCTGGTGAGGAACTTTGTCGCATGGAGTCACACAAACCACCTGCAACTCAACACCTCAAAGACTAAGGAACTGGTTGTGGACTTCGGGAGGTCCAGAGAAGGTCCACTGCCAGTTCAGATAGAGGGGGAGGAGGTGGAGGTGGTCAACAAGTACAAGTACCTCGGGCTGTGGGTGGACAATAAACTGGACTGGTCATGCAACACAGAGCACCTGTATAAAAAAGCCCAAAGCCGACTGTACTTCCTCAGGAGGCTGAGGTCTTTTAACATCTGCAGGAAGCTCCTGAGGATGTTTTACCAGTCGGTGGTTGCTGGAGTACTTTTCTATGCTGTGGTGTGCTGGGGGAGCAGCACAGCAAAGAGGGACTCATCCAGGCTGGAGAAACTGATCAGGAGGGCTAGCTCTGTGGTCGGCATGAAGCTGGACACTCTGGTGACAGTGGCAGAGAAAAGGACATTAAAGAAACTGATGGACATTATGGACAATGCTGGGCATCCTCTGCACACGGCCATAAACAACCAGAAGAGTCTGTTCAGTGACAGGTTGCTTCTCCCAAAGACAAGAACTAACAGACTTAAAAACTCCTTTGTCCCACACGCCATCAGACTGTTTAACTCCTCTCTGGAGGGGAGAGGGAGGGGAAACAGGAGGACAAAGGAGGGGGGAACAACTAAGCTGTAGTGCCTCTTCACCTCACTGTACAATACCTTGTGCAATACTTTTTGTAAATAGTCAACAATGCAATAGACTCAATACTTGAAATGTGCAATTCACTTGTATTTTTATTTTTTATTCCTATTTATTCTATTTATCCCCTTTGTATATTTTATTTATATTTGTCTCTGTATTTATATATGTGTGTGTGTGTGTGTGTGTGTGTGTGTGTGTGTGTGTGTGTGTGTATATATATATATATATATAACAATTCTGTAACTGTAACTTCGGTCGTTGCTGTGCTTTTTTTGGAAGTCGAATTTCCCAGAGGAACCCACCCGAGGGATTAATAAAGTTCTATCTTATCTTATCTTATCTTATCTTACCTAAATGCAGTGGGTTTTGGCCACGTGACTGGATGATTAGATATTTGTGTTAGCATTCAGTTGAATAGCAAAACGCCCATTCCCGTTAGGTAAAACGATAATGAGTTGGTTGTTGCTGAGGGCACTTGTTCATGTAACACCAGTTCTTAGAATACTCAAGTCCCCCTGTATATATATTTAAAAAATCCTAGTTGTTCACATAAATCAGCAGTGCATCATCTCGTCACGTGAAAATATGTGAGCTTTAAAGCAAAGTCTGCAGTGACCAACTTAGCTGCAGGCTACACTAACCTTTGCTAAGGAGCACTGCTTGTTGCACAAATCTCTTTAGTGATGACAACTTTGATTTAGTTTTTTCAGACAGGAAATGGTGTCAGTTGGTTTGAGTTGGGGTGACCTCTTACACAGCTACATGACAAGGTGTTTATTACAAGCTCCTTCATACACGCACTCTTCCTTTTCTGCCATCAGTTTGAAGTAATCCAACAATTTTGTCCACCGCTACCTGGGTGAAACAATTTAACAATTCAAGCTGTTGATGCTGGAATAATGAAATAACTAGCCCAAAGTTCTGATCCGTACTTAATTGGGAATCTCTGGAAGATTAGCAACTCTATTCTGTTGAAAAGAACAAAATCGAACCAGGGAAATGTGAGATGTTGGTAAGGCCCCACGAGCACAGATGTGCTAAAATCATTCCAAGAAAATGACCTGTATACTTCCTAATGGTTGAAAGTTGTAACCATTAATATTTCAGTTTCCAAGCTGCTTTTTTCCTGCTAAAATAGCAAACTATTGTCTAATTTAGATCACTGTACTTTCTGGAATGAATCATTCAAATGTTGCCAAAAGAGTGCTATAGCCACAACTGGGCCTAGTATTCCCCTAATGTTTGAGCTATGAAAGTCACCAATGAGCAAAAAATAAAATAAATCAAGTAAACATGAATAATTCTCTAACTTTGATCTCTACTCTATTATCTCATATTAGAACTGAATTATGCAGGGTGGCAGGAAAACGTAAGTGCTGTAAGTTCTGACCTGTAATCAGTAATCAAAATAAATATTAAGCTTTGATGTGGCACAAATGAGGACAAAATGAAGATGACAGACAAGATGAGACTCCATTTGGTTGACGGTTTATTTCATGGTGGTAGGAACACAAGACAAAGGTCATAAAGTTAGTAATGTTCAGGTCATGCCACTCTTATCGGTGCACTGCCCTTTGACGAGGTTTGCGCAGTCAGACAGTAGTTTACAGAGGCCAGACATGGAGGGTAATCCACATGTAGACATAAATAAGGAACAGAAAATAGATTCAAAAATCAGTAAATAGAAGATTTTTTTTGTAAAAAGCCAGATGGGATATTTGCGTAAGCCCTCTGGGATATTTTTTTCATATGAGTATGAGCATTATTACTAATATAGTCATTATTATTATTATTATTTTGTATTACTCATTTACATTATCAGAATGAGGCTAATACACTGGCTAAAGTAACAAAACAGTTACATGGATAACGTCTTTGTCACCTGCTCGCAGTTCAAGATGACTGGTTTTTAAGGCAATTCATAGTTTCCATCCAAACCATACATGGACTGCAATTGTCTTTTGTGTGTGTGTGTGTGTGTGTTCTCGAGTCCAAGTGGTTCCACCTGAAGTGGTCAAACTCCAAGAAGAGTGTAATAAAATAAGACCAGTTTAAGCTTTGAGAGAGTGACTGCTGGAATTTTAAAAGCATCTTGGAACACTAGAAGAGGGATTCCTGCCCTGGTGCGGACGCACACAATCAGCTTCAGTGCTATTCCTCCCCCATTTACAGAAGTATAGAGCATCGTGTGGGTGAACAGACAAAAGTCAGACATGGCTCCAGTGTATAGTACTAAAAACATAAACCTCCACAGATCACACGTTGTTGCTAAATTTACACTTAAAAATTGCAGGGCTGTACAAAAACAGGTTGCTTGATGACTTTTAAGGAGGGAAAGATAATTAGGAACCTAAGAGAAAAGGAAACGAACAAACGAAAAAGTACAAGACCATTTGATACTCAACCACGAACAGGCATGATTTAGTCTCAGAATATTGCCAAGGTTCTCATATCAAAACAAGTTTCTTTCAGTCATTCATCGAAGCTTATTGTGGTTCAGCAAAGACGACTCCACGTTGCAACAGTTCACTGAATTGTACAGGATTCGCACTAGTTAAACAAACCCATGCGTTACTAGGTTAGATCGCAAGTACTGAAGGATTATGTATGTTTTCCCAGTTTTTTGCGGCTGCTATGGCTTCAAAGGGTCACAATAGCGTCAAAGTCCCTCTCTTTTTCTCTCTCTTTCTTTCACTCAACAGCCGAAAGAAGAAAAAAAAAAAGATTCCTCCAGGAATGTTCCTAGGTGAAATACAAAAACATGAATTTAAGTCTCAGGTAGAGTTTTTTTTTCTCTTTTTTTGTGAAGATTTTTTTCTCTTTGTGTTGACTGACTGCTGTTTGACAGGACATTCCCAAGAGAAGTGGCTCTCGTGATAAGATCTCCCTTTGCCTCCTTTCTGTCTGTCCTTTTCTTCAGTCTTTGCTTTCAGCACCTCCTTAAGGTCAGATATGGTAATAACTCTTCCCTTAGACGCCATTAAAGGCCCTGCAAAAACTAACTGCTCCCGAGAATAATACAGAAATATATATCTATCACAAACAAAACAAAAAACAAAAAAATGAGGAATGACCAGACTTTAAAGATGTCTGTGAAGCCTGTACTTTCTGAAATCACTGAGAAGTGAAAATAAAAGAAGAAAAAGGAACCTCGATTTGTTTAAAACAAGAACAAAAAATGCCCCCCTCCCCCGACTCCCAGTTATTCAAAATAGATTCTTTTTCTTGGACTCAAACAAACAAACAAAAAAACCCCCCAGATTTTTCAAACCAACACTGCAGAAGTGCATGCATTTATAGTGGTCATCATTAGTTCATCTGCTGATTGTAGAACAGAACGCACAATAGTACAGGAGAAGCACAATTTCTCCAACGAGAACCCATCTTACATATTCACAGTCTCAGGTATTATTTATATACTCTATATTTATAACATCTATCCATGTCTGTGATTCATGTCTTGACTTATGACTAATAATATGCAAGTCATTGTTGCACGCAGCGCTCTCTCTCCGTCACATCGGGTTGCGGTGTTAGTGAGTCATATTTCAAAACTAAAGGCTTGGATGGGATTCAGATCGAGTGGAGAGTTTTTTCTTTTCTTTTTTTCCCCTCTTTTCAGGGTGCTGTGAGATGGGGTTGATCGAGTGCTTATGACTGTGTACTTTCTCACTGTAGCAGCTTGACTGATTTCTGAAAAGTCCCATTAGGAAAATACAGTGGACTGAATACCAGGGCTGAATACAGAGTTTCTTGACTGTAGTCGGCAGCTGGCTGCAGCATCAAAGAAACGCACGCACCGGCTACAGCATCCATCTCTCGTGAGGGAATGTGTGTCTATCAAAGATGTATAGGCCATGCTTGGGGAATGTGGAACGGCAGATATGGCACCGAGACAAGGCAGTAACCGGAGATCATCAGCAGGGTCCACCGTGTTCAAGTAAAGGATGAGAATAAAAAATAATAAAAAACAAAAAACTGGTAGGGCTGTTTTTTTTTTTAAAGATTCTTTAAAAACATCAAATGTGACATGGATTTAATATCTGTGGTTTTCACCGAGGTGCCTTCTTTTTGGAAAAAAAAAAAGAAGGGCCTTGAAAGAAAAGGAATTTTTTACTGTGAACGGAGGTGCGGATAAGAGCAAAATATATAAAACAAAAATGAAAACAACATATTCATTTTCTTTCCATATAAAAAGCGATGAGAAGTATACAAAAATAGAAAATAATTACAGCAGGAGACATGGGCGCTATAGAGGGTGCGGGTGGGAGGGTTTCTTTTTCTTTTTCATTGCTTGCGATATTTCTGTCTTTGCTGGAGTTATTTGGCGGCGGAACAGTGTAATATTCTGGGGCTGTTTAAGGCGTCCTCCACCAGGTGGAGATCCACCCCGTCCACCACCACGTCCTTGATGCAGCCAACGAAACCCGTGCTGTAGGCCTTAGGCAACCGGCGGGCAACCGGCAGCTCCTCCAGACCACCTGAGGAGGGACAGGAGACGAGGTTACTTTGACTGTGAGTCACTGAAAAGGTTATTTCAGTCAAATCAGCCAGCAGTTCCTTTTTAACTTTGAACTTTTCTTTTTTTCACCTGCAGAAAAATACTTTGCACAACTAGTCAACTAATCTTAAAAGTCAGTGTAGTGCCCCTTTAAAGATCAAACAGCGGGATAAGGGTTCGGCTTTTGCAACGAATTAAACTGGAAATATCCATCAAATAGCCAACCTTTGAAATATTTTGGTACAAACTACAAAAGCAGCTACATGGTTTTGTCAGGTTGTATTACAGCCTTTGATATTTTTCACTATGACACCAGCTGATGGACATGACAGGATGACAGTGTATTTGTCAGACTGCCGTGATCAAAGTGAGATGGAGCCTAGCACGGCAGTCACACAGAACTGAAGTCAGACAGAGAAGAGAGAATGTTCTTTTAATTTGACACGGTGTATAAAGTACTAAAAAAAAAAAAACACTACAAAAGAAAGGTGGTGACGGAGTATAAAATGATGAATGCTTAACATCCTCATTATTTTTAATTTGTTTCCATCTTTGGTGCTAAGTGCTAAGTGCTCACTGCCGTGCTGTAAACTCCCCGTGTATCACATGTCCATCACTTAGTCTTCTCAGCCCTCTGGCAGCCTTTGTGTATATAGAAGTCTGATTTCTTATACGTGCTGCTCTTTGCTGCTCATAGCTGAGTTGGCCCTGAGGTACAAAACACAACAGCATCCTGAAAGCAAAAGAAAACTAAAAACAAAACATTTCAGAAATGGTCACTTTTTTTTTTTTATGTTGTTGTGTTTTTCGAACTCTGGGCCACCACTTGTATACAGCTGCTAACTACCCACTTCTTCTCGTACTTATTTCAAAGAAACCAAAAGCAGAAAATCATTCTTTTCCTCTGTGGCTCAAAACCCCCCCACAGAAATGGAGCTGATGGTTTGCAGCAAGTTTGCAGATGTTAAAGGTAGAATCTGATCTATTGAACATTGTGGACTATGCTTAAAAGCTGAGTCTGTGCCAGGAAACCAACCAGTTTAAATAAACTCTACTAATTCTGCCAAAAAGAGAATTATGCTGGAAGCCTGTTGATGGCTACAAAAAGTGTCTGATCTATGGGCAACTTCCTAAGCCAATTATTAGTGGGGGTGTATATGTTTAGCCTTTATTTAAATATTTGTGATCCTGTGTGGTTTAAGAAAATACCAAATAATTTCAAACTTGTGCACCAAATTCTTGTTTTCTAAAGTCATTAAAGATGTATGGTGTAGAATTATCTCACCCTGGAAAAAGAACAGTTCTAAGAAATAATGAAAACACCCCAAACTACCATGATATTCATGCCCATGATAAATGCTATATAAACTTATGACCACAACCAGTGTTGGGAAGATTACTTTTAAAATGTATTCCACTACAGATTACAGAATACATGCCCCAAAATATATTTTGTAACGTATTCTGAATACTTTGGATTACTTAATATATCATCATGCTTTTTACAACTACATGAATGTACTATTGCTGTGTGATCTATTACTATTACTGAAGGCAACTCGCCATAACAATACCAAATAGATTTAAAATCTTAATATAAAATGAGTAACAGTAGGGTGGACATTAGGTAAAGCTGCACTTTTTGCCGCGATCTCGTATGGAAAACTATTCCGCGCGTATATAAAACAGGTCCGCAGCTCCGAACCGTAGTAATGGGACCTCTGGCTAATACGTTAGGTTCCGTGTCGGGCTCGTAGCTGAAAACTAGCTTTACTTTGTTGTCTGGGTCAGCTTTGCTAAGGAGAGACGGAGAGAGGCGTTGAAAGGCTGCTTCAACGGAATTTACTGTTTCGAAGGAAAACACGATCACAGTGTACAGTCGAGTCTAAATAGCTTACATGTTAGTGTGCAGTACGCAAGATCGACAGCGCACAATGTGCTTTGAGGTAGCAGCCAAGAAAGGTGAAGTTTGTGTCTGTGAACACCCGTGTGTACACTTGTGTGCACACCTGTGTGGATCGGCACACTTGTATTCAAAAGGTTTCTCCATGTAACGATCTGCTAGGGAGTGTGGGGAGCCATAGCCCCGTCCCCCAGGGCATGAAGCAGGTGGAGGAGATCCAGGCCCCAGAATACGAGGACCCACCCTCCTGGGAAGATCTGAGGAGAGCTCCAAACGAGAGGTCACCCAGCAGCCATGGAGCAGAGGCCAGAGGGGGTTGTAGTGACGTGCCTGCAGGCTCTGCCGGCAGCCAGCTGTGCCAGAAAGGACCGGGCCTCAGGCCCAGAGGCCGGTACATGGGGTGCCCGGTACATACATGAGCGCCCAGCCCCAGACACCAAGAACCACCAACACACCAACATCTGAGGGCATCGGCCACTGGCAGGGAGTGTGGTGAGGGGAGATAGGCCTCCATACCTCGGAGAGCCTGAGATGTTCCCAGAGAGGTGGAGTCTACGACCCAAGATGACATAAAGACACAGACGAACAGGCGCACACAGACACAAACATGCATTCCCACCTCCATATACACAAACAAATACTCGGCACTCACCCGACATGGAGACAGACACAAATAGACACTGTACACACATTCACACTCCCCAAACATACTCTATATGCCAGGTTCAGGTACCCCTGCCCCCAGAGGGGCAAACCGTACCCGGACCCAGGAGAAGCTTCTCGGATGAGAGGTGAAACGTCTTCAAACAACTTAAAGAAGTCCAGACGCTTTTCTTTCCAAGCTCCTTAGACTTCCTTCCTTGGACCACTTTTAATAGACACTGACCACTGCAACGGGGAACACCTCACAAGGGCTGCAGATCTGGAGATGCTCTGAGCCAGTCGTCTAACCACCACAATTTCACCTTTAGCAAACTCTCTCAAATCATTACGGGTGTAATTCTTCCAGCTCTCCTAATTTTTGGGTGCCTGCTCAGGTTCCTCTATTGATGGTGTTTTGAGCAAACATAAAGTAGTCATTAGTGTCTTTCTCACTAAGACAGTGTGAAACATCTTTATTCAGAATTATTTTGAATCTGTTCTTAGGGGGAGAGAGACCATAGCTTCATTTTCCATGCCTTACCTATTTAGCCCTCTTTTCTGTTTCCCTCTTTGGTATCTACAGGGTCAGAACCCTCCTGCATCCCTTTTCCTCTTTACTTGATGCCCGTGCGACTCATTTCACCCCCGCACCTCCATCTCTTCCATGTTTTGTGAGGCCGAGAGTTCACATTCCCGCTGAGCTCTTTACATCCCCTGTCCCTGCCCACATTAATCGGATTGTGTGCCTCAGAATCAGGAGTCGACAGGGCTAATTTCATGCGAGTTACAGATGAATTAATGATGAACAGCGAAAAGGGGATTTAAAAAGGGAGAAGGGCTCTCGATGGGAGGGCTACGTGAGGATTATATATTCTTGCTGCAGGGCTCGCTCAGCACCTGTTCCACTGCGCTGCCTCCCCATGTGTGTTTGTGTACGTGTACCTGAGAGCACGAGCACACCTCTTACATGCGGCGAGGCTCTTTAAATGTCACTCGGGCTGCTTCTCCTCACAGACCTGCGTCTTTTTTTCGCTGCGCACTGTGCATTTTAAAGAACAGTCTGACTTTATTTTGCTGCCCGTCTTCAATGTTATTTCCTCAGAATGTTCAATCCAGCGGTGCTGTGTGTGTTCTTTCAAAAATGATTTCTCTGAGCCAAGTTCAGCTTAAATTGAACTCGAGGTAGATAACGGGCCGACTTTGGTCATTTTCAATTCAGGAGAGCAGACAACTTTGGAGTTAGTCAGATAGCCTTTCATTTCTCAACTCAATACCTGAATAGGCTTGGACTTTTTTTTTTTTTGCCTAAACTGCAATCTTTTTTTCACCTGCCAGAAGCATTGACTTCATTGCTCACTTTTTGGCAGCCCAACCAGTGGCTAGGATGAAAAAGCACTATTCTGCACAATTACAAGCATTGCCATGCTTTATGTATGGCATAGCTAGGCACATTTTCAAGTCTGAATTAAGAGTTCAACTTTTTCCTGCATGTGTGGCCACCTACCCAGCCAGAGTGCTCCATCTGTGTCCAGCTGTGTTGATGCCAGAGGTGATGACCCTGTCACCGGTGCCTCGTTGCCAACCTGTAGAGAGCCGTCTCGAAGTGCTCTAAAGAGGAGAAAGACAAAAGGAGAAGGGCACTGGAAGTGAGTACGTGTGTGTCACAGCAAATAGCTTTAAATTGCAGTTTCGTTTCGTTTGAGGCATCAAGACTCTATTGCTCGACTGCCAGTATACTAAGCACTCACATAACTGCCTTTGCCAAGCAGTGTTCTAAACGTGCCTGTCTACCAGCTAACAGATGCTGTTAGAGCACCATTTATTTGAGGTGGCTCCATGTGGCGCATTAGCACACACTTAAGAATTGTGAAGACAGAGCTGATTTGAACCCCGCTAAAGTGGGCTTCCAGCAGAGAGACTGTCATTAGAGGCAAGCCACAAACACAGCTAGCTATGCAGCTTTGTGAGTCGTATGCCACATGCTGCGATTTACACCATCATTACCATCGAAATGATGTCATCTTCTCATGCGGTCTCCCTGTTAGTCTGGGATGAGATTTGGCCTAGTTCCTGTTTGAAATGGATGGAGCAGCTTTTCAGGGATCGATTATTCCCGCCTTACGTGATGAAACCGAACAAATTATCCCCCCACGTGACCAGTCGCCGCTATGCCGAACGTAAAATGCTCACCGACGATAATGCAGGGGTCGCAGGGAAGGTGTTGAGTTTGGGCAATGAATTTATTTTTAATGAAGAAATCCATTAAAGTGACATCACCATGGGACAGAAAAGTTCGGCACACTTCGTGTTTTTTCTCTTCTATCCATTATTCATTTACTAAATGTTATTTTCTCTAATTCAAGTGTTATTTATTGTTCTTGCACATGCACCTACAGTCACTGGCCACTACATTAGGTACACATTTTCAACTACTTGTTACTTTGTTAACACAAATATCTGGTCATACATGTCACCTTGGCATTAAGACGTAGCCTAGACGACCTACTGCAGTTCAAGCTGCGCATCAAAATGTGGAAGAAATGTGATTTAAGGGACTTTTAACATGGCGTGGTTCAGAAATCTACTAGGATATACCCACAAAGAAATCTCTTACTGATTCTCTGGCACGAAGAAATTATTTAGTTCTGAAGGCAAAATGGGGTCCAATCCAGTGCCAGCAAGTGCAACTAATAAATTCAATTCAAATTTTATGTATATAGCACCAAATCATAACAACAGTTACCTCAATACACTTTATATTGTAAGGTAAAGACAGTTTAAGAATACAGAGAAAAGCCCAACAATCTGATGACTCCCTCTGAGTAAGTGCTTTGGCGACAGTGGTGAAGAAAAACTCCCTTTTAACATTAAGAAACCTCTGGCAGAACGTGAGAGGAAGACAGGAAAGTGAGTGTCGGTGAGTGTCTATGCACCTGCTACAGGTTTGTATAGACAAGGCTCAACTGTATCAAAAACTGTTTATGATGTGACTGACTAGTTTTGTGGTAAGTACAACGTCATCTGTCCTGACAAACTGATCAAATAAATTCTGTTGTTAAAGCCACCCCCTTCCAGCTGTGGGCCCTTGCGAAAATTGTCACCTGCTGACTTTGAGAAAGTAACTCATGCATTTATTTCATCCAGGCTTGACTACTGGAAAAGCCTGAAGGGCATTTGTTTTTGCACTTTGCACTTTTTGCACTTGAGACCCATGTTTGGTAGTAGTACTAAGCTTATGCATTAAAGTGCATCAGACTCCACCTCCGGGTAGCAACACATATGCAACAGGTTTAGACTTCATAGTTGGCTGCATGGATTAGTGCAAGTTTGCACAATCTAAGGTCTCAAGCATTAAATCTGTTAATGATTGATTTCACACATTTTGTAATCTCTAAGTTACAAAAATGTCCCTGAGGTTCACTAATGTGTGACAAAACATGAAACTCCATGAACGATGAGACTTTTTCAGACTAACATCACATGCATTTTCTGACTGTTATGAAGCTTTTGAGTTTACATAAAACAAGGGGAATACCATAGGTATGCATATATGATATGTCTCGTGAGCCAAGTTTTTGCAGAGGCAAAGTCATTTTCACTTCTCTGGTGAGGCAGAGATTCTACGGTTTGAAAGTCCCAGTTGTTAAGATTATAGCAATTTAAGCATGTGGTATGTCTACAGCTGTCCTGAGAGGTCAACGACAGTTCAAATGCTCACAGTCTGCTTGGACCTTCGTCTTCACTGCTTGCAGCTATATCAATGTTATTCATACTGTATTTCTATTCTTTTAAATCAAGCATTCTTGCAAGTCATCTACAGAGCAAAATACAGTGATGTGTATGAAAGGGAAATACACATACAAATACGCATTCACTTTTCTTATTTTTTTTTACTCATTTATTTCCTGCCTATGTGTGTGTGTGGATATTGCAGGATGTTCTTCCTTTTTGAACATTCATTACCGTGTCAAAGCAATTTGATGCATAATATCATCCTCATGCATGACCAGGCATGAAAATAACGTTAATCTGGAACTAATCAGAGTCATCTCAGTGTGAGGGATCGCTGTGTAGCCGAGGATTCATGCAGGAGATCACGGTGTGCAGCAACACAAACACAATATGGATTAATTCTAATCCTGGTCTAAATGTAAAAGCTTCCATCACTGATCCCCTGTTACCTATCGTCTCCTGTCTTACCTGCTGGCCTTGATGCGTATCCAGCTGTTGGTGTCAACACGCACAGTAGAGCGCAGCACCACGGGTTTGGAGCCCAGGTCATAGGTCATTTGGACATGTCCATCTACAATTGCTAGGGCAATGTAGTCTGAGCGCTCCACGCCCTTTCCGCTCCACAGCACCAGACCCTGGGTCGTGTCAGTTCGGATGCTTAGTTCAAATTTGTTCACCAGCAGAGCCTTCTCGCTAGAAGGAGAGAAAATACATGTTCATTTATTTGTCTGCTACATCAGAAAGATTTCTAATCTTTAACATACCTATGGATATTGCATATAGGAAGCAAGGGTCCTGTGCTGTCGTCTCAAAGGTGCATTACCTGTGATGACATCTGGTTCTATTTGCTTACATATTTAGAAAGAAAACTTTGTAGCTTTAACTCTGCAATCACATGCTAACAGAGTTACCGGGATTTTGAAGGAGAATCAGGATGCTGGGTGAGTAGCAGGGGGCTGTTTCGCTATTAGCTTTTCTACATCCTACTGAGCCTGAACTGCACTGCTGCCTACTGCTTCCTTTGTTGCTTTGTGCATTGCTCTGTGTGTGTTGTTTAGGCAGCTGTTTGATCTCCCGTCTCTTGACTGCTACAGCTGCCAGGGTGATTTGGATGCAGAGACTAGGAGACTTCCCTTCTATCCTTAAGAGGCACTGTAAGCCACTGTCACCGCTGCGCGAGAAAAGTACACAGAGCAATGTGCCTCTGCTGAATTCGTGCACAGACAGACAACACCGCACATCCATGTCTGCATACAAACACACTAACAAAGGTCCTCCGTGAGTCCACCAGAGATACAGCAGACATCCAGGCAATCATACCTCATCATTCAGTCTCTGCACATTTGTTTGCACATCAGCAAAATGGAACTACTTCCAACGTCTTCAAAGGGTATTTAAACACAAAGACAGAGACAAGGTGAGGGCACGTACGACAAAGAACCAAGAACACGTGGATTCAATTAAAACAAAAAACAAACAAAAAAACAACACCACAGACCTGGAGACAGATTTGACAAGACAAGACAAGACAGACAACAAGGCAAGGGAGTCAGCACAGCAAACAGGGAAGCACATGGGAGTACAAACAGGACAGGAAATGGGAGGGAATACAGAGAGAATGAGAATAGCAGCTCTCCTTAACCTTGAGGAGATTTTCTTCATTTTTTTTCCTGTTTATCTTCCATTAAATGATGTCTAAACAAAGCAGCAAGATGATATTTAACTTTGGAGGAAATAAACTTTGAAAGCTCATGCCAAAAATGATGCCAGTCGCCTCAGCAGAAGCAGAGGGGGAAAAAAGGATTTTCTTTTCCAAAAACATGCTTAGGTTACAAACATCGACCCCCTTGATTAACCAAAACTGCTGAGGTAAACAGGAACACACACACACACCAAAAAAAAAAAATTTTCTCCAGAGAGAAAAAAAAAACTAACAAAAAATACAGCTTAGTGAACCTTCTCCTGGCAAACCCTCAAAGAGCTTACAGGGCCCAATAAATCTCCACTGGAGCGGATTGTCAGTGATAAGGTCAAGGTTATTAAAAGTGCTGAATATATCATGAATAAAACAACGGCGGCGCACAGCGCTCTAGATCTCATATACACCGCAGACTTCATAGATTTCTGCTGTGATGCTGTTTCTTTTTGGAAATGGAAGAGTTTTATCTTCTCGGATTTTTTTCAAAGCTGAAAAAGGCCTCTCAGGGTGTGGACCTACGTTTCAACTCTAGGTGGCAGTAGTGCTTAGAATAATAAAAAGCCATGTGGGAGGACAGCTATTGCAAAGAGACTGCAGCTCTGGATGGATTTGTGCTGTTATCAGAGCTCTTAACTTTTTCAGAATTTATTGAAGCATATGCAGAGGCTCTTTGCCTTTCGTATTGGTAACTCTATCTCAGTAATGGAAACAGTGTTGTCTTTGCGGAGGAGGATTTAGCCCTGTGAGAGGTCGACGAGGGGTTGTCTGGAGGGAAGGGGAGGAATGAGGAGGTGATACGCAAGCCGACAGCACCACATTTTTGATAGCTTTGAGAGACTCACCTCTGGTCGGATGGGTTCTCCAGAGACTCGGGACTTAAGGGAGCAGGGGGAGAAAGTCAACGGCATGCAGTGTAAGCGCAAGGGGCAACAAGGAGAAAGGGAGGGAGGGAGGAGGGGAGGGAGGAGGTCTAGTTTAGGCCTGGAGCTGCAAAAAGCATAACTTATCTGCTCTACTACAATATCGACCACGTCAAGTCGATAACAACTGTTGTGTGATCATAGGAAGAGTGTAGCTTAGCCTTGATAACACCACAACCATAAAAAGGTTCTTAAGGGAACCGCTGAGATTAAGATGGATGACTAACTCTCCAAAATGCCTTGGGATCAAGCATTTTTTAAACGAGTGAAGCATCAAGATTAAGCACATTCATGGTCAGTGTCCACTGAGGTGCAGAGCCCGCTTTAAGTCAGCGTCCAATTATTGACCAGCTCCTTTATATTTATGGCTCTGCACGCTACAGTGCTGCACCAATTACCTTCTGTCCAGAGATGAAAGCAGCGAATGAGAAAAATTGGGCAATTGTCCAAAAATGGGGTCAAGCGCGTATCAGTTGAGAGTCATGGCCAGATATGATTTGTCTCTGAAATAATGGAGCTTGAGCGTAATCGACCTGAGCTTCCAGATATGGAGGAGGAGGAGTGATCAAAGGGGTGCTGTAAATAGTAACCAAAACATTAACCCAGGGTTAAAGTTTGACATTTTGGCCTTAGCGCCACTTAATGGCCAAGAAATGTATTCATTCCTTTTACCAGATCAAATCCCACCCAATTGATTGTGCTCCTTTAGAGTGCTGCACCAAGAGCCTGGTATGGTTAGATTCACCCTCATTGTGGCTCGTAGTAAATGTGACATCCATTAAACTTTTGACAGTCTGGCTTCAAGGACCGCTGTCCCCTGCTGCTAAGTGAGATTGATGCCCATGGCTACACACTGAGGAGAGAGATCTCAATTGGAGGTCTAATCTACAAAGGGAGACAAATCTGTGATTAACATGTCACAGCCTTTCTGTACAGTCGACTCTGTAATTATTCACAATTACAGTTAGAGATCTGGCAAAAATGAAATGACAGAAGCCCTGGCATGGAGTGGAACTCTGGGCGGAATCCAGTCGGCTTAATTTGAGCCGAATTCTGCTTCAGCGCTTTTTAAAAAAAGAGGTTACTTACCGAGCTAATGAGCAGGAAGAAAAACCTTTAATAACTAAGGCATGACCGAGGGTTTTCCCGCGCACAAACTCCACAGGCACCAGAAACTAGGTTGAGTTGTATTTAGTATAACCTCCTCTTGTAGTTTTCAAGGGGTCTCATTCATTTCTCACATTAGCGCTTAATGCCATTCAGCATAAAGCACGTGGCAATTCATTTTGTTTATGAACGAGCTACAACCATGCATAAAATATTGCACATTCTCAGTACAGCAATTCATTTTCTCGGAGGGCTGTGCACAATGCTTATCATGCAAACATTCATGCTTCCCTTTGCACTGAAAGGAAAAAAAAGACAGGAGCTAATGACAATGCATGATGCATTAAAAATAAGGAAACCTGTCAAATGAAATTATGGATATGGGCCTTGGATGTGAAAATCTGGCTTTAACGGTTAAGATGAGTTCTGTGTGGATATTAAGACGGGAAACGGAATGTGCTTTAATCTTTGCATTTGGGTTATCAAACATGGATTTTTAAAAAAATTTTTTTTTACTGCTGTTAGTCGAGCTGGATTTGAAACTTGGGTAAATACCCAGTGTTAAAGTCTACTTACTCTGGGATCTCATTGGTCAGTTGGCTTGAGTGAAAAGGAAAGACAGTGAAGGACATTCACATGAAACAAAGACACATGTGGACAAAGACAAGGGAGGTCAAGGACAGAGGACGAACAACTGGAATGCTAACGCCATCAACAAGCAGCAAAGACACATCAAAAGGCACACACGGATATGTGATTCTCCAGCCAGTTGTTTCTGAGTGAGTGTGAGGTATGAGCGTCCACGGCAGCATGATGATCTGCACACCGTAACCCGGTTTTCACCCCTCTGAGTGTTTGTGTGAGGAGCTGCGAGTCGAAGATATAGAGCCGCTTGACGTCGTTTCAGGCTCGTCACATAAACATTTTTGTTTATTCCAACCTGGAGGCGCTCTCTTGCCAACCTTGTAGATGGATGGAAGACTAAAAATGTCTCATCAGTTGCCTGAAGTGAGTGGATTGCTGTTTTTTTTGTGTTTTTTTTATACAACAGCCCCAGAAATCATTTTCCAACTACGTCATCGGCTTTCTTTCCCCATTACGGGGAGTTAAAATTGAAGCCAACACATCTTTGAAAGCTTGATGAAAAACGGTCATCCACACATGATGACCACATCAAAATAGGATGAGAAGTTTAATCATGTGTGTGCTTACTGTTCAGCATCAGTGCGAGCTACGGGGTAGACCACAGGGCGAACCGAGCATGCTCTGGGCAACACTGTGATTGTTAACTGTCTCGCTAATTAGTGAAATCCTGTCAAAAGCGTAGCGGGACTTGCCACAGACAGAACGATGAGCTATTAGCCCCAGCGCTGATGATATCATCAACACTGTCATCACAGCTTACCACGGGAGAAGATGGAGGGGTTATTTGGCTAATAGCTTCTACAGCAGAGATGGTGGATGATGCTGAACGGACTGTAGTCTTTCTTACCTCCTGGTAACAGCGTTGTGGTACTCGATGAACGTCCGTCCGTCAAAGGCGATGGCCTCGGTCTCGCCAGCAGACTTCTCGTGGATGGCTGTGAAGGACAGGGGCGGGGCGAGGAATGATGAGAGGATGAGATCGCACCAATCAATAAAGATTCAGTTATCAGAGCCGAAGGCAATGAAGTGTGAGCATGAGGTAGGTGGATTGGTGCGTTGGCCACACGCCCAAGGTTAATGGCAAAAGCAACGACTGAGTATGTAAGACAGATTGGCCCCGAACGAGCGCACGTCTGGCAGAGTATCAGGAAGATGATGAAAGGAATGCGCAACCCCTTCCTTTCATAAATATTCAGTTGACACAGTTCATCATTTTCGTAAGTGCCGCGTTAGTTTGAGATCAATACATAATGAGAGTGACATAAAAGAGACATCACATGTCTAATATTGGCATTATTACCTCGCAATGGCAGAGCACAATGGAAATAAAGGTCTTATGAGCAGAAAAAATTGAGACTCACATTTTACCTTCTATAGAGGCAAGCCAAGAACAAGCAGTGTTACATGAAGCATCACTGATTTCAGTGCCACTCATACTATGCTTTAAAAGCAGCCCAAAATGCTATGCTTCTGGAGTAAAACCAGATCATCTTGGATGAGGAAATAGAACAATTTGTACGGTTACAGTGATTCACTGAAGCCGTGCAAAAACATGATAAGGTGATCTCAACCCAGCAAGTATTGTTAGCCACTGGCTTACACAAAGAGAAATCGCACTGGTCCTTAAAGTAGGGGTAGGAAATGTGTTTAAGAACTGAGATTTTCTCTGGTTCATTCACTCGGATTAGGATAAAGCCAAATGTAATGTATGTGTTAGGACAGATGACAAAAGATGGCAGCGGTACTCACTGTTCTGGCAGTGCTGCCCTGAGAAGCCGCTGAGGCATTCGCAGTTGTAAGTGTCCAGCTGAGGTTTGCAGCGGCCACCGTTGTGACAGGGCTCCCTGGAGCAGGGGTGATTCTGGAACATGGCTACGCTGCTGGAACGCAAGGCATTCTCCTCCCTGAGGATGGGCGTACCCATCAGAGTGATCTAGAAGCAGTGCACACAGGGCGTTATCAGCAGGTGTTACCTCAGTCTGGCTTCGAAGACGTTTACGAAACAAAAAGCATGCATCTCGGCAACTAGCGACGTTCTCGCTAGTGGCCGCATATTTCAAAAGGCACCGGGAGGAAATAAATTGGATCTGAGCCACAGTGGAGAGTCATATTTGGGATTTCTGAGATAGTACATCACTAAAATCAAATATCAATTATTAAATAAGCAGCAAAATAAAAATGTGGAAAACATCACGATGACTCAGTGGTTTGATTGTACTTAACCAGGGATGTCAAACTCATTCTACATCGTGGGCCATCTTTGATCTTTGATCCTAAGCGGGCCGGACCAGTGAGACTCCTGAGATATTTTAATATAACAAAAAGTAGTGCAATTTCATCAATACAGCTTTTCTACATGTTGATTTTGCTAATTTTGGCTTAAACTGTAGTAAATAAATCTGTAAAAATAGAGAAAAAAGTCTGTCAGCTCAATGCACAGAAAGTCTTGTAATAAAAAAATGGAAAATATTTGTTAATTAGAGAATGTCTTTTTTCTTTTCTTTCTTGTTTTTTTCAATGTAAAAATCATAATTTCTGTAGTCTAATTGTTAATATCTTACTTATTTACTGGTGTAATGTGAATGTCCACACAGTTAAAATGTGCTCCTTCACATTTTCCAAAGATATTCTGTGGGACAGATTTTTTGTCAATCTTTGACGGATTGATACTGGCCCCCGGGCCTTATGTTTGACAGCCCTTTACTTATTAGTAACCAGGCAAAAACAAAATCTAAAAATATATTAAGATATTTTTTTCTCCAGATGTTGTTGAATCCTGTTTGGAGCAAAGAAATATAGGATATCATCCTTTTCTGACTAGGCCACACCCATTTCACACCAAACAGGATTGTGTTGTCTTATATATATATATATATATATATATATATATATATATATATATATATATATATATATATATATATATATATATATTAAAAAAAAACACAGCTCTTGTACGCAGGTGTCTTCTGTATTCGATCAGTTATTTCACTGAGATTTCACTGTTTGTCTTTGTGTTGACCTTCAATAAAGAACAGAGCATACTGGACATAATGTGCAGTAAATACATGCTACATAGTTCAGTGGGGCTAGCTTTATAGCAGTGTGTGTGCGCGTGCGTGCGTGCGTGCGTGTGTGTGTGTGTGTGTGTGTGTGTGTGTGTGTGTGTGTGTGTGTGTGTGTGTGTGTGCATGCGTTTGGAGACAAATCAACAAAATCTTATAAACACTCCTCATTTACTATTTTTGAAGACATGCATTTATGTAATAGTCTTAGTGACCTTTCTTTGAAGTGCTGCATTTACAATATAATTCTTGTCATGCTCGTATGCCTATTACCTCTGATAAGTCGTTTAAGGTATTAAAATTATCTGATTAAATTCTCGCCTCCTTAGCACACCACTTGAAGATTATCATTTACCACTCTTGATTGTTATCCAAAGGAACACATCCATGAAGGGTTTTGTGTTTTCTGCCGAACCATCCTTAAATCTAATTATGGCGACACATCCTACAAGTAAATAAATGCGTACAGTGAGGCTGTAGATTCAGTTTAACACGCACCTCTGAAGACGAATCCCCTGCTGCTGCAGACCGAAAATTGCCTCCGAAAATTACAACACGCGTGTTAAACAGTACACCAGACTCGGAATACTTCCTCATAATTAATTATTCCCTACAGGCCAAGCAAGACAAACGCCACATTTAGCTTTTGATTTGCTCGAAACTGTCAAGGGAAAGTTTGGAGAGGATAACTAATGACAACTTTGCGCAAACAGTAACATCCAGCCTTTGTTCTACCAAGTTATTTTTGGCACTCTGAGATGAGATTTTTGCTGGAAAGTGGAGGAAGAAAAAAAAAACTGGAAAGTTGTCAGGGAAAGATCTGAGAATAGCAAAATGGAAAGACTTCAAAAATGTGCATTCTATTATTAGTGTGCACTAATCCAAATGAGCACAGCCACTGTCCGTCACAGAGTGAGCTCATAATGGAAAATTACTAATGCGAGGGCTTATAGCAGTACAGCGAGTAACTTATCGCTGGACTTTGCTGCTGTATGTCTAAGGTCATTAAAATAACATAGAATCGAAAATATGAGTTAATGACACATTAATTCGTTTACAAAGAGACATGTATAAATTTACCTGCTGGACTGTTCCCTTGAAGCCTTCCGTAAGTGCAGCGGCTCTTGCTAGTCGGCTGTAATCGGGAGCTCCACCAACAAAAAGAGACTCTTTCAGGTTAAGATCTACGTGCTGGTTCTGATGAGAAAGGACACAGACACGTTTCAGCTGATGAGCCAGCGATGCACCCCGCAAAAATAGCTCTACATCTACCTCTGTATGTCTTTATTGACTCTTTCCCATAACCCATCATCAACTTTTCTCAAGAGTTTCCTATTCAGAACATATTGGTTTATACTTTTACCGCAGTCAAGGGAGCCAGGAAATAAATTGCATCCTTTTACCCAAGATATAAAGACTGAGATTAATACACATACCACATTTACAGACATGTCACAAATGTCCCATAAAAAAAGATTTAATACTAAAGCCAGCAGAGGCTTTAACTGAACTTCCTTGCCTTCCTTCCACGCCAATACACTTGATACATTACAACATAATTGATTTCTGTGTCTCTCAGAGAGAGTGGTCAATTATCCTCTATCTGTGCGACATAAAAAGAGACTACAAAGGAAAATCAGAAGCAGGCTGGGCTGGAGATATGGATGGTTCTTTACAGACATCTCTAATGAATGGCTGATTATAAGCACCGACCTTTCAAACGGTTGAGTGTGGAGACACATTAATTGCAATTCATTTGTGCAGCAGGCGGCTATGAAATTCGATTCTTTCCACCAAACCTTTGGAACAATTGCTTTGCATTAGCAAGGTGCCTCTTTGCTACTTTTGCATGGGAGAACTGGCCCACTTCAGAAGGAAGGAATTAATGATCTTTATTTTATGTAGGGCAGTAATTGCCAGAGGGTTAAAGTGGAGTTAATTGTTGTAAAAATGATGGAAGGGGCCAAATAAACTGGCTTTGTGCAGGCAAGCTGGCATCAGGCTGGCTTTTATTTAGGATGGGATTTGGAGTGCGGGAGGCTGTGGTGCTTGGCTGAAGCCCGGGGCTGTGTCGCTGCACCTTGAGCCGCTTCCAGCTGAGATAGAGCAGAGACTTTGGCCAAAGCGGCTGGACCCAGTTGTGGCTGTTGCCTCTAGGCTTTGCCAAAAGTTGTCACCAAACTGTAGGGCAAAGATGGCCACCTCAGGCTCTGTATGCAGACATTACTGCTCTACAACACCCATCTACTCTGCAGATAGAGTTACAGAAACATACTGCACCTTCCCTGAGATCTTACCCCTTCATAGAGTGATACTCTGGAATTTAAGTACTCACTATCTATGTCAAGCTACACTTCTATGACGCTAAGTGAAACTGCATGCAATGGAATGGTAGATCATGTTCTAAGTTTTCCCCCTCTTCCAGGTAATAATAACCACCTGTTGAAAGAGGATGGCTGGTTCCATGGGGTGATTCTTGCTCAGTGATGTTCAGTGAGACTTGTGTCGTAATGGGTAAAAGAGTGAGCGAGTTCATGATATTATGGAGGATTGTTCTTGTGCATAAAAGTGAGAGCAGATGACAAAAGAACAGCCAGGCTTGGCTTAGCACCTCACCGTCTCCTACAGTATATATCCTCCTCGCCTCCCATGTCTTCGCTCTCACTTTCCGACAGGCACGCGGCACTGGCGTGATATCCCCGCCTACGGCAGACTAATGAAGACGTTTCTTTGTTGCTAAAAACAATGGCCATCGCAAAGATGGCTGCTTCTTTTCCTTCTTACCTCCCACCTTCCCACCCCCACAGCAGATGGACCGAGGTGAAAGCCAAACCTTGTTCTTTAGGAGCATCTCCTCTTTGGTGCTGTGTGTGCGTTTATGAGCTTATGAAAATGGCAAAGTTGTTCTACAGAACTGGCACCTTTAAAGCTGCCTGCAGCTCTGCAGAAGTACCCTTTTTTTGGTCTGTGCAGTTGTTGCATGAAGAGATGAGGGTAAGAGGACACAGCGAGGTGGCTCAAACAAAATGCGGGGCTGAGGTGTGACTGGGACTTGTCTAATTACCTTGCGTGATTTCTTATTTCCAGACAGCACATCATAGAGAAGGAAAGAAAATAGGGAGGAAGAGAGTTATTAGGGTAACTAGAAAGTGTCTGTGCACAAAGGAGCATGCAGATCTAGGCAAATGCAAAAGCTCACAAAGCACACACGTACTATAACACACGCACCTGCAAGAGTATTAAAAAAAAAAAAAGCCGCTGTGAAGCACTGACATGTGAGACAGACACGTTAAACAAGAATATAAAATGTGGACAGCACACCTTTGCATTATATACATACACACACATGAAACCACAAAGCTGTGCAAGTGCGTATTTACACTAGAGAACATGAATGCAAATAAGACAGTAAGTCTAAGAAGGCCGTGCATGAAACATACGATGCCATTAGCAAAAGATGAAAAGGAGGAAAAAAAAAAACACTTCATGGATGAGAGTCTATGAATAGTGCCACTTAACCCAACCTCATTTATAGACCACAGCCATTCAATATGAGGTGAAGTAGATTATTATTTCTGTTATCCGAACCTTTGAAAGTTTGTAGTTCATTACGTCAGCAGCCTGAACAGACTTTGAAATGAACATGCTATATGCATCCATATATGTTCCTGTGTGCGACCACCTTTGATATGATATAGGTTTCTCTGAGCAAAGCGTATTGTAACGCCTTCCTGGTTCTTAGCGCTGAAGTGGGAGAGAATTAGCTTAGAGCAATACTGGATAGGGTCTCTGCAATGAGCTCCATAACTAGTCTCAGCTCATCCCTTGCGTCCTACCAGCCCCCCACTCATCTTCGCTTTTCCCTTGCTCTCTTTCTTTAATAAGATTTTCTGCCTCCGTTGCTGGAGTAAAACACAATTACCATACGGACGATGGGGAGGCAGAGGAGGGGTGACTGAGCAGCGAGAGAGAGGGGAAAAAAAGAAAAAAGCAGTGTTGCATCTTAGAGGAAGTTGATGGAGTTGACAGAGTGCATGTTCACAGTCACAAATTACACTGTTTAATATAATTGGATGACTTGCAGACTTATCAAACTATTAGATCGCCTTCATTTGGAACCATGTACCTGCTTTATTAGTCTAGTCGCCGGGTTTAAAATTTTCATTACGCACTCTCTCGCTGCTGCTATCTCCTTGATCTGCCTCCACCTCCCTAGGCAGCACCCTCAAAGGCTGGATTTATGAAATTGACTGTATACCAGCAGAAAAGGCTGCTTTTTGAATTTGGTAGGTAATGCTAACTTTTATCTCTAGAAAATCAGGAAGCTTGAAGAAGTATTACAAAATTAAGACTGCCCCTTCTATATTTACAGCTCGCCCTCTTGCATTGCTGGATTTCTGGAGATAGCTGCATACTTTAGGTTAGAACAAACTATACGCTCTGGGACTGTGTACAAAAAAAATCAGCAAAACTGGGTAAGCAGTAACTTGGACACTACTTATAGGGGCATGATGTGGCGTAGATGAGGCATAGGCACACAGAGGGGTATATACACATATAAATACAGGCAGACATAAGGGTAAGGATAGCACTGGCCCCATGCTAAAAGCAAGATAACCATTAGCAGTAGCTTGGTGGGTTGCGGTTTTCTTACTGGTGCCTCTCCTCGGACAGCACCCTTCTTGTTCACCATGATCTCTCCTTTGCGGTTGGAGCGCTCCAGGTTGATGGTGTTCCACACATTCAGCTGGATCCGTTCTTTACTCCTGAATCACACACATGCACAGTTTTATATTTCTCTGTTTTCTTGTTTGATAACTTAAACCCTCTTAGATTCTCAAGTCGTGGTAACCTTATGGTGGCAGGTCCCTTCCCCAGGTCGTAGCGAAACTCCAGGAATCCACCGCTCAAGGACAGTGAGATGAAGTCTCCTCTTCCATCTGATTTTTGGCCGTTGTAAAAGATCAAACCATTGGAGTCGTTGGCCATGAAAACCACTGTCATGCTAACCTTTTGACTGCAGATGTAACAGAAGCAAAACACACACGTGAGTTTAAGAGGATCTCCTAGAAACATCTCCTAGATGTTTTTCTGTGTCTGGTGCATCAACACTGTTTCTCCAGTATATAAAGACATTGTATGTTCTACATGCTCACACTTAGACAGCATTACTTGTTTCCGTCATTGTCAGTTCAGTCCAGGCTTAAAGAAGGGTGTTGGCTTTAGGCACAGAACAAGCTCAGTCTGTGAGACCTACGTGGTATCCGGTGTTCAATAATACATGTGGGTTTCACACTGAGGCATGGGACTTACCGCAGATCGTGCCCGTACAGATGTAGCCCCTTCAGCTCCAGGTAAGAGTCTCCGTTGAACAGTGGCATGTAAGCCCCTTGCCTCTCAACCACTGGGGGGAAAAAAAAACAAAGAGACGGTATTGAACCGCAGGTGTCGTTTTTGCTGCTGACAAAATTGAAATTCAGGGATAGTCAGTACATCTTTGAAGAGCCTGTCAGCATTAAGGCGAGAGATGGATTTGTGTTTTTATAGCTTTTGGGATTAAGACTTTCTCCTGACGGAAATTCAAACAAAAAAATTTAATAAATTAAAAAACCCTTATGTCAGACTGATTACACAGCCCGCCACTGTATAACAAAGGACCTTTGGAGACATGCGGAGTTTAACACCACAGCCTGGGACCTATCAAATAATGTGGCTATTGTATTTTGGCAGGCCTTTTTACAAATTCATGTCTTAGCAACAGGGTCTACGTCTGGCTGTCCCGTCTTTTGGCTGTCTGGAGTGATTAGGACAGGCACTGTGCCATCCCGCTAACAAGTAGCTTGACATTAAAAATCATTCAAGTGTCACTGTGGGAGTATGTGTTTATGGTGTTGCTTGCAAAAGCTACAATCACTGAGAGGAATGTGCCACGCTAGATGCTCACACATATACACATACCTATCTATGTAGCCGGCAAGAAAGCTTTTACTCGTAATTGGCTGGGATTAGTCAGGATGGGGAAGGGAGACATAGAAGAGAAAGCTAATTAGCTATTGTGCAGAAGACTGCTAATGATGATGACGGCACGCACCGCGCAGGAGACGGAAAAAGAGTCTGGTGCACGCAACAAGGAATCCTTTGCTAAAGTGAACACTTTAAGAGCTTCTCAGAATGTAGTTTCCTATAGAGCAAGTCTGGAGGGTTTTTCTTGTTTTTTACCTAGCGCTCGAACTGAAAGCACATCGATCAATAGGTGAGCAGAGGGCAAGGCATTGGAAGAGGCTGGATGACCAGGAAAGCTGCATGATGCGTGGGTGACTGAGTTTGACGACTAAGAAAATTTCCGTCAAGTTAAAGTTTCCACAGCTGGTCTTTGGTCTTTAAGTCAGAAGCGGCATTTAGCGAGCCGTTGCTTCTATTGCTAAGTCAGTGGCAAGCTCTGTGGCAATTTTGTTGATGGTGGAGTAATGACACCCAATTAGTACTTCTAATAAACCCACAGTATCAAAAAATGAAATGGCAACAAGCAGCTTGAATACACAAAAAAGAAAATCTCACACAAAGACCTAGCTTAATGTAACTGACAAGCCCCCTTTTTTTGGTCTGTGTGTGTACTGCCTCAATCCTAATGATTGTGCTTCCATCACTAAATTGTAATGATTTACACTATGACAGGGTAAAAGCATTGAGTAAAGTAGGCCATTCAGTACTACTGGAACACCCTTGAGAAAAGTCCTTGACTGTGAATATTATAGCAGCGAGCTACACTGACAAACCCCTGGTGGAATTGAAATGGAAGCCACAGCTCAGCTAAACCTGCGCGCACACATGCGCACATGCTAAGATGCAAACACTTCATATTACGACCAATTCACCTTCAGGCTTCTGATGAGAGCGCTCTAAGCTACCTGTCTTTTTAACTGTTCTCAGTGCAGCCCTCAGAGGGGATGTCCACCTGGCTGCCACCTTATCTCTGAGCTCCTCTCGGGGGCTGACACTCTGGCTGACTGACGCTCCCATTAATCACCGCGGGCAGGAAGGACTGATGCGATTAGTCATCTCATTGATTCGTGTGAAAAAAATAGCCTTTTGGAATGGGAGACGCTCCCGCTCACATGGCATTGATTTTGGTTCGCCTCAATTTATTTTAATCACCTGCTAACTTGGACTCGAGGCGAAGGAGAAAGAGGCTATTCCCATCTGGGTTTTTTTCCGAATTCCCAGGGTTACAAGGTTGCGCGTTTCTCTTTTGTTCAGGATTTGCATCGGAATATATTCTTTTTAATTCACACTTGCAGAAGTCAACTTCTGCAAGCATTCATGACAACATCTACAAAGGAAGGGAGGGATAAACATGAGTAGACTTCAGAATGCCACACCGCCCAAAGTGCTAATGATGAACTTCAAAAGCAGCTGAGCTGTGCTCCGGTCTTTTTCCCAGCAGCGGCCTGGTTCTGCCATGTGAAACTAAGTACCAACAAACATGTTTGAACACAACACCTGTGGGCAGAAAGGCAGGGAGGGAGGCTGCATCCTACCCACTAACAAGCGTAGCAGAGTCGATGTGGTGAATGGCCCGACGGGGCCAATCATCTACCTCAGTTCTGTATGCCACCAACCCTCCCTTTCCCTTCCACCCTGAAGGCTTTTGCACCCCCCCTTCTTCTGCATTTGATCTCCTTTTTCGATTCAGCGGGAATGGAAATGTCACAGAAGAGGGAAAATAGGCATGGAGGAGGGTGCTACACAGCAGACTCCAGACCAAAACTCTGTTGTGTCCGGGAGAGATTACCGTTCTCGCAGTGTCTTCCTTCACGTCCCATGGGGCACTCGCATTTGTAGCCTCCCTCGGGCTGTGCCTGGCACTGGGAAGACGGATGGCACCTGGTGGGGCTGCACGGGTCGTGGACGTCGGCACACGTTAGACCTGGATGTAGACACAAAAATGTCAGAAGGGAACCACCAAGGAAACATGCAACAAGCGCCAACGTATTCAACCACTGACTCTTTTGTATTCCACTTGAAACGAGGGGAAGACAGAAAAAGGAGAGAGAAGCGGGTGTATGAGGATTTCCTCTGTAATAGAGGTCATTTTCTAATAGGATTTAGAAATATTACACGTCCAGATTAAACAGTGGAGAGCCTTCCTGCCACGCGGCCATGTTTCTAGGCCAACGCCAACTGTGGGAAAGGCTAGCAGGCGTCTGGTGGATGATGGGTTTGCCCTCTGCCACAGCCCATCTGAATTCACCCGTTATTACTTTAGCAGTCAGAGCCTGTGGTGAGGCGAGTGCTTTAATGAACCCCATCCCCGCTGAGCTCACAGGGCTCCCCCGTTTTCCTCACTCCTGCGTTTGGAAGCTGTATTTTATCCTCCACTCTTAGCTCCTCGCCACCATGGCTCTTTTTCACATCTATTCTTCCTCTCTCGTCTTTTTAACTCTATTACTCTCTCCCCTCTCGCATTCATCCAGCTGTCCTGACATGCCCTCCCTCTAACTACAACTCTTCCCGCCCATTTGTTCTGTCTTCTCTCTTTCTGCGATCTGTCCTGTTCCTTCGAGATAGCCAATCTCGGCCACTTTTAAATGGACATCGTGACAAAATTAACTTCAATCTGAGGGCGCAGGCATCGGTCCAATTCTCATTAACACCATTTGTTGTACACTGGGTTGCTAGCATAACTTCTGTCACAGCAGTGCTTCTTCAGATTTACATGCCTCCCCAAGCTTCTCAGCACCAACAAAAACATAAAGGCAACAGTAATACAACGCAATACTTTATTGATCCATATTGTATATTCAAGGAAAATGGCTCTTAAACCTCGACTGACAGGTTGTTTCAATAACCATTAACCTGCCCCCATTTGTGGGTGAAATCCTTTACTATTCGAGCATAAAAGTTAGATCTGACAATTAAATTGCTTCTTGTGTGAAACTTTCCGCGGTAAGCTGCAGTATAACCAGCGAGGGGCACGCTTGGCTAGGCCCTGCTGGTGTCTGCTCTTAACTATATTCTCTCTCTCAGCTGCTTGTTAGTTGCCATCTGCTGGAGGGAGAAAAAGACGAGGAAAGGAACAGTGGAAGGAGAGATAGGCCAAAGGCCAATCACAGAGAATTAGTTCAAAGTTTTTCGTGTTCCTTGCACTGCGTCAACATTTAAACTCCCATTTCTGTGCTGGACACACAGATTTGATAGTGTTTACAAAATGACTTGCAGCGCTGCTGCTGGGGGCATGAGTTACACTGTCAAATTAGCCTGTCAAGCTTACTTAGGATTTGTGAGTCAGGCATGACCACAGTGAATCCCTGTGGAGAAGGCAACACTGAGATGTATTAGCAGAATTTTAACTACAAGGTGTTAGGAAAGTTTGAAGATTACATATGAATAAGGCATATTTTCTACTTATTTCCCCACGCTTATACTGGAACCAACTTCTCAGAACTCCATGACTGTCCATAACTATTAGGAAAATCTGCTCAGCATCTTACCCCAGAATCCTTTGCTGCACTTGCAGTGGAACATCTCGGCCTCCTTCACCTGGCAAGCACCGCCATTCTTGCAGGGATTTGGCAGGCAGGGGTTGTTGCCGCATTCACCCACCCCGCTGCCGTACAGACTTTCGCCCCCGTTCTCCTGCAGGTTGAGGTTCCGGTTGTTGACATCTAACATGCGGATGCAGCCCACCAGACCGACTGCCAACCCTGTCCTCTCCTTTACACTGAAGACAGACAGGGGGGGAAAAACGTTACACTACTAAAGCTAACTGAATCACACTGAACCTGCAGTGAAGAAATGCCATACTCTATGAAGTATTATTAATACACTTCATTATATTTTCATAAAGGAAGAGCTAGATGAAGACTTTTCCAAATTCACCTCGGATGTTGACCTTTTTTTCTCGAACATCTGATCATTTCTGATCAAAATCAAACAAACTGGTTAATTACTACTATTACTGACACCGGCTTTGTACCAGGGATGCCACAATATCATATCACATAATTACAATCATTCACATAAATGGCATTATTTTAACCATAATTCCAAAAGAAGTTTATTTATATCACTTTCTCATATTTACCTCATATTTTATTCACAGGAAAACATGTGAAGTTAAAATGCACCATTTTAATTAAAACAAAAGGTCATTTTGATTGTGATGACAGCAACGTGTAGCATCACAAGAGAGACCAGTTTCCGGACTTTTGGGAGAGGAGAGTTATCCCATTTTTGTCTGATATAGGATTCCAGCTGCTGAACAGTCCTGGATCTTCTTTGTTATATTTTTATTTCATCCTCCCTATCGCTGCCAGTTCCACAGGCACTAATGCACCTCCATAGATCTCCTCTTTATTCTGGCGGACACAGCGTCCATGTTTTCCAAAAAGAGTGTCAAATTTCAAATCGGCTGATCACAGAACAGTTTTCCATTTTGTCTCAGTCCATTTTAAAGCTTTGACCCGGAGAAGACGACGGCGATTCTCGATCATGTTCACATATGGCTTCTTCTCTGCATTGTAGAGCTTTAAGCAGCATTTGTATAGTTAAAGCTCAGACACAGTGATTTGTGTAAGTGTTCCTGAGCCTGTCCAGTGATTTCAACATACTGTGCCCCTCTTAGACACCCTTTTTAAACCCAATCACGTCACCGACCTCTAATATGATTAACCTAATTAGTTGCAAAATTGCTCCTCCAGCTGTTTCTTTTTAGTACCACTTACTTTTCCAGCTGCCCCTCTCCAAACTCTATTGAGACACTTTGCTGCGATCAAATTGTTCGAAGACAAATGAGCAAGATTTTTCATTAATCAGTAAAATGTTTCCTGTGTTTAGATTTGCAAGTCACACTGTCCCAACTTTTTGGGAATTAGGGTCGTACATTAATTGTACACGTATAAATAAACAGGTCAAAACACCTTCCATCAACACAGTGTTAACTAAAACAATATTACTAGCATGGAGTGGGGGGCAGATAGTTTGAGTGTGTCCACAGGCTTGCAACTAATGACTCTAATACACTGCGATTTGATGCCTACTGTCCGTGTCCTCAGCTAGCTGCAAGCTCTGGGGCTGAAAAATGAAGCAAACAAAACAAATCCCAAAGTGCCAAAAACTGCAATTCTTTGAACTTCCGATTGAAGCTGTACTAAAAGCAGATTCCCGTGTTTAAATTCCCAACTTTACAGCAAATTTATGACTTAAACGTTTCTACTAATTTTATAACATGAAGAATTTTTTTTTCATAAAAGCAATTTATTTTAAATATTCCCATATTGTTATCCTCCTACTCTTTAGTGCACTTCTATTAAGACCAATGGATGAACAAGCAGCAGATGGGGAAAAAACAAATCGAAGATGGGGCCGCGCTCTATGAAACCACTCTAGGCAACTATCCTCACATGACTTAACGGAAGGTACCAGATGAATACAAATAACGGCAGTCGATTTATCAAAAAGCTGCACATGGCTAATTTTTCCCTCAAAAGTCTCCGACTAGGTTACGGGCCACTGAAGTGGGATTAACATTAGTTAACTCTACACTGAATAAAAAAATGGCAAATCAGCAAAATTAGCATAAACAGAAAACTTGATTGGTGCTGCTTGGAATTAGCTAGATACTGAATATATAAAAGCTGTAGAATGAAATATTAAAATGAGCCACAGATGATGGACTTTGTGTCTGCACATCACTATTAACACAATGGTGTGACTGTAACTGCAATTCCAAGGTCTTACTCTTGCTTGATGTCCTCAGGCACTCCTCCGATGAACAGGTTGGTGTCGAGGTTGAGGCCATCTGTGCCCCGTGGGCTCTCGCCCTCGATGTGTGCCTCGCTGTCCACGCTGAGCATGGCGTTTCGGCGGTTGCGAGTCACCACCAGCTGATGCCAGCGGCCTTGACTGATTTGAACTTTGCTGAGGGCCGTGCCTGTGCCCGAACCTGTGTTGAACCTGAAAAGGGATGATACAGAATAAGTTAGACACCTCACTTTACCAAAAGATCCCTCTATTTCTGCTGACTTTGATACTTTCATCAGGCAGGTATTTTATTTTTCAAAATATCCAACTTGACTACAATGACTACAAGAAATCTGCTCATAATGCTCAACAAGACAAAGGTGGAGGAAAGAAAGAAGATACAAAAGTGTTTATTTGGAATTTCAGACTGGAGCATGTGACTGAAATGACTGGAATCACATCCTCATTTTTAATTCAACCTTTTTTCTAATGAGGTTTTGTTGAGAGAAAAAGCCCGTATCATCACAGAAAAGAGCCGTCGTGTATGTGCACCCACACATATGGTAGCATTATCGCAACCTGAGAGCAATTATCTGCCACAAATAATTAGTTCTTCTCCCCACGTCTTGGATTTGCAGAGCTGTGGGTGGTAATCTCACAGCTGTATTTCTAGAATTGAGGCAGAGCTCTATTTGAAAGCACAAGTGACTAATGATCTCCTTTAGTTTGCTATTGATTTTACCCTGAATAGAGCAATCTAACCTGGCCAGGTTGGGAGAAACTGAAAGACCTTGCAGGGGTCAGGGTGAAATGTGAGAACCAGAAAGACAAGGGAAGCTAACATTAGAAATAAAAGGTCCGAAAAAGATGCACTGCAGCATCTCTAATTAGCTCATTCTTGTCTCTTCTGAAGATGTTCCCGTCCCCAAATGATTTTTTATTCATACGTCTCCGGCAGAGAGAAGAGATTAGTGCTAGTGTTTTTGCAGGTTTCTGGCAGGAAAAGTCTCGTCTCTCATGAGACTAGATAAGACCTGCAGTTACTGTCAGCTTCAGTTTAAAGTGTAATACTAGATATTTTGCCCACATAAATCTCCAGTGTGCATGTTAAAGGGGCAAAACACCAGTTTTACATCAGGATCAATTTCCTAACGGTGACCCAGCCTGACTTTAAGTCTGCAAATATACTCCATCCATTCCATGATGGAATAAAAGCTGTAGATGGTTACCAAGAAGGGATGATGAAAAAAACATCATTATTTGTTTGGCTACATTTGATTATTTATTCTTCTATTTTTTGCTTTGGTCCTAGAGTGATACTGCCCCCACCAGTGTTGACAACATGCACAAAAACACACTTGTACCACTTCAAACCTGACTGCTACATGCACAGTTCTGATGGAAAAGAGTCATTTAAAGCATCTAAGCTGAAATTTCTTTCTCATTCAATACATCTGTAAATACAAACACCGCATTTTGTAAATACAGATTAGATTTTTCCTTTGTTTATCTGTGTGATTAAAGATAACATATAAAATGTGCACTTGGGACATTAGCATATATTCCCGAGTATATATTCCTTCCACCTGTAATCATGTGAACTGTAGCTTTTTCTTTTCCCGGCACAGCCGTTTTTCCGACATGTTTACTCACTGTAATTATTTGCCTCATTATCTTTAGTGCCGTCTCTTTGTTTTATTCTTATCTGCATCTGTTGTCAGCTGCTGCTGCAATGACCCGGTTTCATAGTGTTGATCATTAAAATTTCATCTTATTTTTGCCACGATGGATGTGAAAGTAAAAAGCCCACTGAATTCAATCAAAAAACAAAACATCAGGACCACTGATGTTAGCCGACAAGGCCCCTCTTAAATCAGCTGACGTTCACCTGAGCTCCACCCTGCCGTTGACCAGAGCAAGAGAGATGAAGTCCTTCTTGCGATCCTGGCCGTTGTAGAGCAGGATGCCGTCCATCTCAGAGGCTCTGAACTCCATGGCGATGCGGACAGTGTGGTACGCGCTCATGGTTGGGAAGGCCAAGTAGGACTGGCCTCCAAATGACGGGATGTAGTACTTGATCACTGTGGAGGAAAGAAGACAACGAGACATTCTCGTCATTATTATGTGATTTGCTTGATTGCGGTGTGAGAGAAGCTTCATGCACGTTATGATGCGTGAGCGGCACGTGACAGAAAATGAGAAGAATTCTGTTTATTTTACAGGATTGATGTTTTCACCAAAGGCTTGATAGGTTTATCAAAAGCAGAAGGTGCAGAAAGAGGAGCCATCGTGCACAGTCTCACACGCGTGCACACACAAACACACACAGGAAATGTTTGTTTTTTGTGAATCTACTTGACAATTCTGATTATTATCATGCATTATCTCTCCTGGGCTCCTTTTTTTTCCCACCGTCCATCTGTCTTCCTGTCCGTCTCTCTGAGGAGAACGGCATCTGATGAGCTCTCGCTTTTCTAATGACTTGATTGATCTCAGGGAGGCTGGTTGTGCAGTTTTGTGTGTATGCGTGCATGATTTCATTTAAGCACTCTAACGCAAAGATCCACACTGATTCTCACCAGCTAATCCCCATCAAAGCAATTAGTGTCAATTATCTTAAGACGCAGCTTCGTGAGGTTGCTCCCCATTTCAGAAAAATCCCAGAGTAGAGTAAGAGGGAAGAAAGGAAGGAGCTGCGCTTCTCTAAAAAGTTCTCCCAGGTTTATGGTTTTCTCTGCGGCCTCGGCTGGATTTTGTGTAGCCTTTGGTGCACGGCTCAGTGGTCGCTCATTTCTGAGATGTTGGGCCTGTCTGAATCACTCGAGATGAGCTTGAAGCGCAGCAGTTGGGGAGAAACTCAATCACACCTCAGCTCTTTATTTCCAAGGGTTTTCTTTTTTCTTCAACACCGACCGTAAAACTGACACTCTGTACAGTGCTGTGATTGCTCGCTGATAAACCGTCGAGCTTTATACGATCCAATAAATCCACATCTGTGGCCACATAACATTTCATTTACATATTTCAAAGCTAACTGAAAGTCATTACTCCCACTGCCAATTAAGGTGTCACCTTGCAGACGCTACAACCACGCCAAACCAAAGCATGACGCGGAGAATGCATTTCTTCTTTCGCTTTAAAATAGCGTTTTATTTGATCAAGTGTTTCTAATATTTGATTTTTTTCCTATTATAATGGTATGTTTCTGCTACTTTATAAATACATCAAAGCACTTGAAGATGTGGTTAGTAGTGATTATAAAACAGCTAAAAAGCATGATTGGCACAATGAAAAGTGGAGTGCCTAAAACCCACTTAGCTGCTGCAAAATCTCTGTAACCGTTAGCCTTTGGTGGGTTCTTTGAAATTGCTAATTGCAAAGTAGCAAATTACAGGGAAAGTCTGTCTGAGCTCATTTTCTTAGATGAGTCTGAAATAAGCCGAGACTTTGAAACTTTTGATTTAAGAGTAATCAGAAATATGGCAAAAGATACAGTTCCTAAAGAAAATGAAAACTCTGTGCTGACCCACCCTTCTCGCACACAGTCCCTCCGCGGCCCGCGGGGCACTTGCAGTTGAATTCGCTGCCGTTTTCCTCGCACGTGCCTCCGTGGAGACAGGGGTGGGAGTCGCAGGGCTTCTGCAGCACCTTGTGGTAAGGCCTGGTTGTGAAGCGGGCAACGGTAGTGGCTGGAGGCAGGGCAGTAGTGGTTAGAGGCGAGGTAACCGGCACCAATTTATGTCTGCCGCTGAAGGGCCTGCGGGTGGTGGCTGTCGGTCGACGGGTGATGTAAGGGGAAGTTGTAGGAGGCCTGGTCGAGGTGGTGGGAGCAGCTGTGGTGACTGACGCTGTGGTGGTAGTGGTAGTGGTGGTGAAGATGGAGATGGAGGACAGGCCTGTCAACAGAGGTGGTTGGAGAACAAAAGGATTTGGAAAAAGGAAATAAAAGGGACATTAAAGTATGTTGAGCCTGCGGTTCTGAGACTTTCTATTCAAGACCTGTAAAACCTTTGATAAACTACCTCATGAATAACTTAAAACTCCCTTTCATTTTATTAATCCCTACACACTCCTGTTAAGTCCACACTGTATTACCATAATTGGTGAAGCGAATATTCTCATCCTCCGGCTTCTTCACAGAGATGCTGGTGTCTTTGGAGGCCTTTAACTGTTTCAGCAGGGCTCCTACGATGTCCTCCACGGTGAATCTTGTATCTACAACAAACAAGAGGTACAAGCATTTAGAGCAAGGCCTCTGAGGAGCACTCCAAAGCAAATACAAGGCTTGAGCTCCTTAAATGTTAAAAGGGATATATCAAACAGCCCTATGTATGACAGTTGGGAGGGTCTCCGTGGACCACTTGTCCTCCAGCCGTTGATTGTCCGGCTTTTTTCCAGATGAATTGGTCTCATAATGTTCGCCGCAGATGTTTGCTTTACAGGCCATGGAGGAGGGGCACATAACGGCACCCGATAACCCACGTGAAGGATATCAAGGACACTAAATGAGGCTCATAAAACGATGGAATAAAAATAAAAAGGAACGGAGGAAGCTGATGTTCTGTGTGGTAGTTTAAAGAAGCAGCTGCTGCATATGACCCAAGATCCAAGAAAAGTATTGTAACATGATGATATTTAGACAATACCCAATTCCTTAGATATCCTGCAGGTCCTTCAGGTTTTAGATGTGTCCTTGATCCAACACAGTTGATTTAAATGGCTATATGACCTGTCTTGAAGTTCTCCAGATGCCTGGGAATGAACTATTTATTTGATTCAGGTGTGTTGAACCAGGGTTATATCTAAAACCTGCAGGACACCAGCCCTTGAAGCCTGGAGAGCCCCATCCATGGTTTAAAGCACGTGTTGTGCAAATTTCAGAAAGCAAGACTATCCAAGCTCATCTATTTACAAGATGCCTATTTTTCTACTAAAAATGTATTCATATCTCACACACCCTCCTCGCTGAAAGCCAAATGCACAAAGCTCATCTATCTCTCTATAAGGATCTCTCACCTGGTTTGAAGTGAGCCTCGACATAGGCCAGGATGGAGTTGCTGGGCGCCAGGTTACGGACACGAACGCTCATAAAGTCTTTGTGCACCGCCGACTTCCTAAACAACTCATTGAGCTGAGGAGAAGAGAGAGAGAGTGAGAAAGAGTGGGAGGAGAGAACGGACAGACAGAGGAGATGATAAATGAGGCCGGTAATGAGCTCCACGCTATCACGGCAGCGTGTCCAATTCCAGAAGACTGTACCCTATCTCTGAGGAAGAAAGAAGCTGCCTCTCAAATTGGGGTGCATGGAAGGAACCCATTGGGTGTGGGTGCACAAATTGACATTTAGCTGCTGCCCTGGCATTAATTATTGGAACAAGTTTTCAGGAGGAGCTAAGATAAATGTTGAGCTACCCTGACATTATGATTGGTTTTGCTACTGATGCTCGTTACTGTGTGCACGTTGTAACAGCCTGAAGAGCTCTTTATGAGGTTTGACTGAAGTGGGATTTTTTAAAATCAGCCAACAGTGATATTTTAACAGTTATAAATACTGACGCTGCCTTTTAACCCCAAATCTGGATGAGTATTTTCTCTTAAAAATGGGCCATTTTTATGCTAGAAGTAAAAAAAAAAAAAAGAAGTTATGTGCACTAGTTTAAATTGTGAATGTATCACATGATGTGATTCTTTTTATTAAAAGTGACCTATTCATGATATGTACACTGTAAATCAGCAAGTCCTCAGACAATAATGAGGTGAGAGCTGATGGAAGAAGCAAAAATATTTAAAAAATAAAAACAAAAAGCTGCTAATCAGTGACAATGAGTGACTGAGTGGACTTTGTTGGGTTTGAGGATTCAGTTTGTTAAAGATGATTTCCTTCATGCATTAAATGTCTCTAATTTGTGGGCTGAGGTGTGACAGCAAAGTCGAAAAATAAAATCCTCCAAAACTGGCTTAGTCACGGTGGGCAAACTCTCCCGTGGACACACGGTCCTCAAAACCACCTGGTCTTTCTTTTCCGCTTCCTTCTCTTTCTCTTCCACGTGTTAATTTATCTGCAAATTACAACAGGTTGTTCTGTCAGTGAAACGAGCGGCGGGCTGATTCGCCTTCTTTCTATATACCCGTACGTTCAAGTGAATGTGTCCTGGCGTGTATGCTCTGCATGTGCTCAGTGTGTGTGCTGGAAGATGAATAGGGGGTGGTTGGCGTCAAGTGGCACACTAGGCTTCAGAGACACACAGGCTGATAGTGTTAATGAACACACATGCACGTACACACACACTCACAAATCACTGTGAGGTAGAAGATTAGGTCCCAGTGGGGCATAGTGACACAATTCAACAGCTGGTACATGTGTACTGTGTACCTAAGCGCGCGCACACACACAAACACACAAAGTTCCCATTTCATCAGAGGAGCAAGACCCTGGCTTGACAACAGAGACATTTGTTCAAAGGTCTAAGCTCAACATAGAAAACGGACAGTGGAGAAATTCAACCAGGGTAACCAACACGAGCCAAGCTGTGATTACTGTACAGGCTCTGTGCCCGCCTGGGTTTTGGCTACAGCTACTGGCATCGTGACCATCAAAACTTATGAGACTCATATCCAGAATAAGGACTTGAGTTTTCAAATAGCTGAAAAATCATAATTAATCTCACATGAAAAGCTGCTTTTTGAATACTGTGAAGTGTCTGGCAAGCAACTGACAAATTATTCTTTAAACAAGTCTGCAGAAAGCTGTTATTTATTTATTTTATGTATTGGTCTTAAGCTTGAAGAATTTCTTTGTCTGTTTATTTAGGCCACATTCTTTGGACGTTATTAATACTTCTGTAGTATATATATATATATATTTGTGTGTGTGTATATCTGTGTGTAGATATGTATATAAGTCTCTGGAATTCCTATTTTGATGTAAATGTTCAGGGGAAAAAAGGAAAAATAGAATGGTAAATCTTAATATCTTCACCTGTGTCAGGCAGGTACATCTGAAAATGTTATTCAATTTCTTTACATATTCATGTCTACAGATCACAGATTATAAGAGAATTCTAATATTCCCCTTTTATTAAAAATCAAATATCAGATAGGCCACGTTGTCTGCCTCTGATATGATGTATGTTCCTCTCTAAGTGCAGCCAGCCAGCAAAATGTGTGGTTTCTTCTTTTTTTTCCTTTCTTTTTATCATTGTTGTTTTTTTCTATCAGATGTCAGAGCACAGAAATCACTCCAGCTCAGTGTGGCAGAATATTACTCAGCTACTTCAGGGGTGTCAAGTCTGTAAAACGTGCGATGAAACCTGCCTGAAGGAGCTGAAAGAATCTGATTAGTCTGGCTCTCGGCAAGAGTTTTAGTGTGACACGATGCTTTGAGTGTTGTCTGAAAAGGTTTCCACTCATGACAAGAACATTCTTGGGAATACTAGGAGAATTTTGTAGCATTACTCTCCAAGTTTCCCTAATGGCAACAGTGGCAACTGTCATTTGAATCAATTACATCAAAGCAGTTTTAATTTATACTTTTTCTGGACACTTTTTTGACACTTGAGGACAGCAGAACAAGCTGGAAAAACAGCAAAGGGCATTAGGACATTTAAAAGTACTTTAAACCTCATTAAAAAGCTTATTTAAAAAGCTGAGAGCTAGCAAAGGGCAGTATAAGCTGAGAGATGTAAATGTGGATTCTTTAATCTATTAATTAATCATGAAATCGTGTGACAGCAAATTCAGCCACTTACAGCGCCCTCTATGCTGCGGGCTGTCTCTCCAAATAGCTCGGACTTGGGGTCCTCCATCTCAGGTGTGTAGATCAGGTCCTGGCCATCCACCTGGTCCAGGTGCAGGGAACCGCTGAACCTCATGGTGGCTGGAAGAAGAAGAGAAGATACAGAAACACTGTGGCTCAAGCCCTCTTCTTTCACTCATTCCCCGCTGCCATCCCCCTCGTTTCAGAGCAGTGCCAGTTTTGGGTTAGTGATGGATTGTGTGTTTGTGTGTGTTTGACAAGGAGGGGTTAGTGAAGTGTGTTGCTGATCGTCTGGGGCTTTAAAAAAGGTCTGCAGTTTGGCCATTAAAGGTAGAGGCGGTGGATTTGTGGTGGTGGAACAGGTGGACTGTGAAATATGACAGAAGAGATGAACAGAAGGTGGAAAAATGGGCCAGTTTTACCAGACCGAGACTCGTCCCCAAAGCTGGCCGTGCCATGGAGGGCTGGGTAAAAAGACAACAAGTTAGACAGACACACAAACACATGGAGGAAAAAAACAACACACACTAAAGTGAAAGCAACCCACGGGCACTCAAAATAGTGCCTTCCTCAGCAAAGAGAAAGCCTCCCTGTGCGACCTTGGGGGTTATGTTGTCCGACATCTATCAACTCTATATGGTTTCTCGGTACTGCCGCCAGAGAGGTGCAGTGCGATATAAAGCTGAAAGTCGAAGGTGTTTATGTGTGTGGTGGAGAACGGAGGAGTTTCTGTGCCGCTCATAATCAGCAGAACAAATTGCCCAAATCAATCATGGCAGCCCCTGCCTGAGCAATGCCAGAGAGAACAGGACGAGCACTTGTATGATTATCGTGAAAGATAGTCATAATTGTCTCCTTAATGCAGGCGGACCCATGACTGACACAGCCTGGTTAAAATTGCATGAAAAGGACAGCAGAAACTACCGATACACACACAGGCGCGCGCCGCCGCCCTCTCGCTCCCCTCCCTCACCATCTACAGTACTTTCACGGGCAGCACACATCGATTCACAAGTGACGGTGGCCATAAAATAGAGGCAAATGGACACAGTTTGGAGAGGGGTAAAGAAAGAAAAGAGAGGGGGGACAAGCGAGATCTGACTTCTAATCTGCAAAGAAGACAAACATCAGAAAGGGTGATTTTCCAGACCACTGCCGTGACGGACGTAAAGAGAGGGAAAGAGAGTGATAAAAAGACAGACAGAGCTATTTGGCTATCAGATTCTAGTGAACTGTAAAATGTAATGGATATGTCAGACTTCCCCAGGCATATGGAAGAGTTTATAGTATCTGGAGCTCAGTGTGCCAATAACTTTCACATTAGCATTTGGCAATTATCCCCGATGCCATTAAATTTAACATACGCAGGACCTAGAGTCATTTTTTATATTACACTATACTGGGAAATATACCCAATGCAATCTATAACCAAGGTGTTTAATTTTTTTAAATATGTCAGTGTGGGCTAAACCAAACCTTGAGCCTTTTCCACATGTGATGTCCTAATAATCTGAACAACGAACAATTATTTTTTCCCCCCGTGAGACAGCCCGTCAGATATCAATAAACTGTGTCGTACAATGAAATAGCAGCCGATGCACGAGGCAGAGGGATGTGTCATTTCACTTCTAATGAGCGGGAGATTGGCTGAGGCCTTCTCGGGAGAAGAAAAAAGAAAAAAAATCCAGCGTATTGATCAGCTTATCGCGCAGCTCGGTTTTATTGGTAATAACACTTGAGCTGAATGAAGTATCGATCGCCGGTGTGCCGTCATTGTTAGCTGGGATAAATATTTACAGGCTTTTGCAGATTCGTTTTAACAGTTCTCTTGTAGCCCGAGCTTGTTTCTATCATCAGCCGGATTCGAGGCTAAATGTCACAGGATTCAACCTCGACAGAACCTTTCATGTTTCACCTCTCCCTGCCTGTAAATTCTGTGAAAGAAATAAATGGCGTAGGGCTCTGGATGGGCAAAGGTGGCCTCATATCTTTAGGTCATGTTGCAGACTGAGTGGCAGTAAATTCTGCTGGTTTATTGAAAGGCTTAGGGGACCTTCACCGTGCCAGAAATGCAACTCCATGCACTAATTTGTGGCCCGAGCTCTTTCAAGTCATGACCCAAAGCTCCCCCGAGAGCCAGAGTGAATCCCTCTTTTCACAATCAGTCAGACTACCACGGCTAGGACAAATAGACGGCAGATTTCGACCGAGGGATGGAGAGAGAGAGAGAGAGATAGAGAAATGAAGGGAGAGAGAGAAGCCCTTTATCTTTATGAACTGAGTGTGGCAGGAGTCACTGATTGGTACAACAGCGCTCGTCGGCCCCTTCTAGTCTCTGGGCTCACTCGCTGCTCAACTCCAGAGAGAAATGAACTGATGCAAGACTGGATTGAGATTGACTGGTTTGAGAGAGAGCGAGAGACAGAGAGAAAAAGTGACAAAGAGCTCAGAAGGGAACTAAGGAACAGTGGCGCGGACTGATAAAGAGAAGAGCGCACGTGAGGGTGCAGGGGTGCGAATTCAAGAGGAGAGGGAGATTAAAAGAAAAGGAGCGAGGGTGAAAGAAGAGAGGAAAGAGCGTTCAAGAGTCTCGAGCAAAACAAGAGAAAAGGAAACTCGCTGAGGATCTGTTGGTTATGACTAATATCAGGGCGAGACTGCAAAGTGTTGCAGAATTCATAAAAATGGATTACCAAGGTCAGACTAATGGTTTCACTGTTTCTGTTTTTCTTTTCTTATTTTAATTTCCTGCCACCTGTCAATAAGCTCATTTACATATGATAGAAGTGATTCATAAAAACACTGCTGCAGAGAAAAACCAAAAAACACCACCTGTTCTGAACAATTAAGCCAAACGCTCCGATATCCCAATTTGTAAAGTCAACATTAGAGGTGTAACACGAGGCAAATGGTGGCTAATGTTTAGAAACACAATACTGAAAATTGGCCCTTTGGCCGACTCACCGAGCGAAACAGACAGCAGCGGTGGTCGAGCGAGCTAGATAATGACTGAATCAGTGAAGACAGGGAGCAGGCTTAGAGTCAGGAATGATGGTATGTTTTGATTCTGGTGGCACAAAGAAACGCATCCACTCTTCCTGTTGCGCGGGATGGTGCACACATTGTGCGACTGTGTGTGTGTTGGCGACAGACATTCAGACTCGCAGCTATTTATATGTTTCTTACCTAAACAGCGAGCAGAGCAGAGAGACGGAAACAGCCATATAAGCCGGTTTCCATGTTTTTTGTTTGTTTTTTTACTTCTGTCCTCATATTCTGTGTGCTACTATTGGCCGGCGCCTGTGCTATCCACCTACAGCCAAGCGACTGCATCCCAGAAACCTTCTGAACACAGCAAAATCAGAAGAAATAGGTCTCCACAGATAAAACTCCCACACACTTTATATGTCATAAGTGATGATTAAGGAGGATTTTTTACTGTATATTATACTTTTAAATATTTATATATATTGTTGTTCAATTTTCACATGTCAGCAAATGAATACAGACTGAAATAGATGGAAAGCAGTGCCTCTCTGAATCACGACACTGGCAGACTGACAATGACGAGTAGTTGATTTCTTGCACTTTTGTGCAATTATTCTGACTGTGTTTCACGAGTTAACTGAGAGTCACTTTAATTATTGTAATAACAGAAATTGTCCTCCGACACAGTATTCCTTAACAATATGTTGTGCGGATAACTCTGTCTGGATCAATAATCCATTGCAACACTATTTTTAGCATTTTGCACTTTTTTCCCCTCTAAAGCTCAAGACAGCACATCAATTACTGATGTCTGGGGCAAAACAGCGCGAGGCCACGCAAACAGAGGAGGACGACAAGGACTTCCTCAGGCAGCAGAGGTTACAGCTGGAAAATTTGGGTTTTTGTTTTGTTTTCTGCTTTAAATATGGAGCTGTGACACGATTAGTTTGGAGGAAGAAGAAACTGCCAACAAGTCCCTCTGAAACCGTCGTTACCACATTTGAGTGTGTGTGCTTGTTAAATAAGGTGACACAAAGCGTTCAGTGGTGAGCTTTGCAGAGAGATGTGTTAGCTGCTCTCTTCTGCTTGCAGCCTTTACACTAAGCTAATCACCTCCTGGCTCCAGCTCCATACTTAATGCACAGGCATGAGAGCGGTATCAGTCTTCTCATCTCACTATTGGAGGGAAAGCCAATTACTTTTCTCAAAAGACCCATGAAAGGCGCCCTCCATACAAACAGAGCCCGAGCTTCTGCGACTCAAAGCAAGAGCTACAGAAGCTGGTGAAACAACAGCAACAGACAGAAGACGCAGAAGACAGCCGGGAAGATGTTTAGGTAATTAGAGAGTAAAGAAAGTCGTTTTCAAAGGTGTGCTTGACTTACAGGGGCAGTTGGCGCCCTCTGGAGTACTGGATGGTGTCTTGCCATCAGGGCAGCAGCCGAACTCTGTGTTGTCGCAGGACGACCTGTCCTCAAGTGTGGGTAAAGTGGTGCTCGCCATTGTGGGACCTGAGGGTGATACACAGAGGCTCATAATAGTTCATGAAACGTTACAGCTTATGTAGGAAACCCAGAACAGAGCTACAATTTTTAGGCACTCAACACCAGCAGTGATTCCAAGGTCAAAAACCTACAATTCCAACTTTCTCTCGCGTCTACACACATTTGTGTGTTTGTTTTAGAGTGCTGACCAGTGATTGGACACTAATAAAGGCATCTGTCAGGAGTGATTATGTGGCATTTTCACTAGAACTGATTGTACACCTGGATCTCTTTTTGTCAGGTAGAGAACACTTAATGGGGAGTGTTGCCAGTCATCTCACACATGGCTCACTTTTAATGATGGGAGGATGTGATAACTGCTCGCTGCAGATTGGGTGAGTTTTACCTTCAAGGAGTCCCAGGAGGACAAAAACAACATACACTCGTGTTTGTGTTACTGTCACTGCATATCTGGCTATCTTGGGACATTACAGACATAAAAGTGGCTCGGCTTGCTCTATCTGAAGAATGAGTGTGTATATAACAGCGGCGAGCTTCGGTCCACTCTAATGATGGTGTTGGCGGAGGGGGAGTTGTCTCGGTGTCGAGGCGGTGCACTTTATGGCCGCGGAGAGATTAGAAATAATCGTCAAGGCAAAGAGCTAGCGGCTAAACAAGCCATAAACACGTCAGAGGCGAGGGACGTCCTTCTCAAGGACATGCGGTCAAAGGATGTGGAAGGAGGAGGGAGGAGGGAGAAGGGGGCGGGGCAGAAGGTGGGAGGAGGCTGGGGTTTATGGGGCATCTGCTGGCATGTGGTCTGCACATTTACAGAAGCATCGGGCAGTGCAACTCCTATGGAAGCCATGAAAGCTGTCAAATAAACACAGATAAACACAACGACAAATACACACACAGATTTGTTCGGATTGCAAAAATACCACAGGCACAAAAATGTGAAAAGGTGCACCTCTGACCTACTCACATTTGTATGCTCAGATGGTGACATGTGCACTCTGGATTGGACAAACACAGTGACACGAGGAACAGGAGATAAGACTAACACACACACACACACACAGACGCAAACACACAAAACAGATGACGAAACAGATTAGTTCAGTATTTCAATATCCAAAACTGTCCTGGAAAATCGTCTAATCAAACAATCACAAACTGACTGTTGAAAAAAAGGAAAAACATCCAGGCACACTTGGGTACACATTCATACGCACACATATACACACAGTCACAAGACGCCAGGTCTCCTTTGCAGACAAGCTACATGCTCCTTGCATCACCGAGCACTCTGGTCAGCCTCTGACAAGAGAATAAATCTAAAACTCGGGGAGCAGGAACGAGAGGAGAGGGGGAGCAGGAGGAGGAGGAAGAGCCGAGGAAGAGCACATTGGGGCCTTGCCGTTCCATCAATCTTATCCTGTTACTGCGAGCTGTCAGGTGAGGTGGACAGACGGATGGAAGGCAACATCAGAAAAAAAGAAAAAAAATCAAAAAGAGAGCACTGATTGAAAAGTCTTAGTCGTCCTCTTGTTGTTCAACCAGAGGCCCGGTAACCGCCAGAGCCCAGGAAGGCATGTCGGGAAAGATTTGAGACTAGTCATGTGACAAGGTATGCTGGCTCACACACTCGCACCTCAACCTCCCAGTCACATCAGCCTGTCAAGTCAGGCTCCAGAGATCCTGAGATGCGGACCAGCAGTTCCATCTAGAGTGTATTTTACAGAGCTTGGGTTTTGTTTTGCTAGCTGTTGAGAGCTGGTGGAATGGGAGGAAGAAAAACGCATGGGCGATGTAGCAACAGTGAACCATGCAAATACATTCTTTTCTGTCTGAAATTGAGATATACATCTTATGCAAGTGGAAATGACACTAACAGCACCTGTTGACAAAGATTTCTCTTCCCTGCCTGCCTGCCTGTGACATTTGTCTCCTCAAAAGCAATTTGCATACAAATACATAAGCCTGTGCCTATTTTTCATTTTCAATTAACAGATGATGGCATGAATGCATTATGATGTGAACTAAGAGGAGACTATGAGTTTGACCAGCCCCTTTTTTGAGAAAAACCTCCCCTCCCTACACACACACCCAAAGCTTTATGGATAATGAAGTGAAAGAGCAGGGATTTACCGACAGTCTCCTCGGCCCCACTGGCCTCCGTTGGGATGCCGCTGCTCTCTTCTTCAGTCGCTTCGTCCCCGCTTGGATCCCCACTACCCGAGCCTTCGAAGGAGACTGCGGCGGCCGAGGGAATTGGACCGCTGCGAGAGGATGTGGAGGCGGCAGCGGTTGGGCTGGGCTGCGGCGCTTGCGGCTGGATGTGGGTGGAGTGGTGGCTGGTTGCTTGCGCACTTTTTTGTGTAGGGGATGGAAAGGGGGTGGTGGTCGCAGGTTGCTCGAGGGTTTCGATCCATGGAGGCGGGACGCCGTGGACCATGTTAGGATGGAAGGGTGCGACGGTGGTGATGGTGGTGGCGGCAGCAACGGTTGCGCTTGGGGTGGTGGCGGGGGGGTTTGGGGTGGGTCGATCTGCTGGCTCAGAGATGGTTTCTGGTGGAGGGAAGGGGAGGAAGCAAGGAATGGATGAATGACTGAGCATAGATGGAAGTGTTGGACTTTGTTTTACTTAACTGCAGTAAAACCTCAAAAATCACACCAGAGGAAATAAAAAAAAACATAATTAGCCAATAAACCATAACAAAATCACTTAATGATTATTACAACCTACTGCTCACTATAACTTTTTTTCACTCACTATAACTCCTGTATTCAGTGAGTGATTATGTCTCTTCTAATCTTCTAACCCATCTCCCCGATGTTCACCAGTGTCATTAAGTAATTACATTAGAAACCACACACATACACAAACAGGCCTGTTTGTACAAGCAGCCCGTGATTAAAAAGCCTGCAATGGATGAGATGTCAGAAATCTTTGTTTCAGGGGTCTTAAGAGTGAAAATGGAATATGCCAACAGATGACACATCGCATTCGGGCATGTGCACTCCGCCTGCAGACGAGTTATGTTTCCCAAACCAGGTTAAACTACTCCAGTTGGTGTCAGCGCATTGTGTGGAGGGTATTTGTGCTTGTGTTTGTACACATATGGCATGCATTCGTGTGCACAATATGCATGTTTGTGTGTTGCTGTGCCAATGCCTATGAATTATATATCCATATTCAAACGCTGCCCTCCAGTAGCACAGCTTTAATCACCAACAGCCAGTGCCTCCGGTGATGAATGATTGATAGAAATGGGGCAGAAAAAAAAGAAAGAAAAAAAAGCCGGCTTTAACTCTGGCTTCAAAGAGCGCTGCTTGCAGAGAGCATGAGTATCCGTCAACGCCACCACAACACACTCGTGTCAATACACACACACACACACACACACACACACACACACACACACACACACACACACAGAGAGCAACAAAAACAACAACAGAAAAAGAATCCTTCCACGTGAGGGGAGCGAGAAGAGCCTCTCTGTAAAGAGCCCATCATTACCAATGCAAAAAGCTCTGGTGCAAAAGGACAAACTGTTGGCGATAAAAGAGAGATAAATGGGACAAAAACTCCTGCGGGAGATAAGTGAGTTGGCAGGGAGATGCTACGTAAGTGAACACTTCAGATTTAGCCGTGGCGAGCAGTCACGGCAATATTGTCATTATTTCTTCGCTCCTTGCCGTCCCACGAGCACAGATGTGTGTTAGTGAGAAGGTGAAATGAAGAGGAGATTAAAAAATAAAAAGCTATACCGTAGACATGCGCCTCATTAGGATTCGCCTAACATTATGTGTAGGACTTAATTACACCGCTATAATCGCTTAGTTGATCGGCAATTATTCACCGAGGTGTGAAATGTGATACCTACTGAGACGGCAGAAAGCCCGGGAGACGCACAGATTGCTTAAAGCTCGGAAGGTATTTGTAATAGAGAGATTTGGAGTGCATAGAGGAGCGATGCTATCACCAAGGAAGGTGGCATGCATCGCGTTTCCTCTTGGCTACACCTGTCAGTCTTGTGCCAAGCTTAGCGTCAAGCGGATTGGTCCCTGGAAAGGGCCTAATGTGTGTTTGGGTGTGTGGGCATCTCCAGAAGCAAGCTCAGCGACATGGGATAAAGCAAGAGAGGAGCGCTCGTTGGGAGAAAGCAGAGAAGGACTGACAGCACAGTCTGTTCAGCTGACGCTTCTCTTAATCACGTTTAACAGTCCATTTGCCTTTTTTTTTGCTTTATTTCCTCCCAGTCGAGCACTGGACAGTAATGTCACAGAGTAGAGAGCAAAATAAATCATAGTCATCTCGGCTTGCTTCAGCTGTGTACTTATTGTTGACAGGTGATTATTAAGATTGTTTGTGGAGTCAGCCACCCTCAGTGAGGAGGAGGGATTCGGAAAGCGCAAACTGGAGGAGAAAGACAAGGAAGCCACAGAGGCAAGGAGCGGAAATGATAGGGAAAAAGAGCCTGACAGAGAAAGGGTTTAAATCAGATGGAAAATACAGGTTAACAAATCAGCAGCAGGGAAACATGGCATGGCAAACTGAACGAGGGAGTGAATAATGGCACAAAAAAAATCGCAGGACATGGAGGAGAAGGCAACAGAACCCTGACTAGCAAGCAGGCAGAGGGCTGCCTGTGCCATATGCTGGCCTTCGTTGCCAATTTGCTACAAACTTACAGGTAATAACACCATATGGGAGAGGCAGGTCATTGCCAACATGGTGGCCATTTCCTCCCGCTGCCAGAATTTGTTCACCGGTACAAATGCCCTCCCTCCGGTGCTCGGTACAGTGTTTTATGCATATTTTTTTGAGGATTCTTCTCTTATCGCTTCATCTTTTGCTGAGACCTAGCAAAGAAGCCGGCAATACTCCTCCCCATACTCTGCGGCTGCTTGGAGGAGACTTCAGAGAGAGCCGGGTAACATCACAGCTCTCTGTCACAGGCAGAAAGATTTGAGGAGCTTTTTCTGCAGGCTTGTAATTTCTTTCCTCAGCCTGCCCATTAGCGGCAGACTGCACAGCAGCAGCAGAAGCAGCAGTCACGCTCCCTTGTATAATAAAAAGTTGCAACAGATCAATGATGTTAAAAAAGATCAATATTCACTCATTTATAGCAGAGCCCTTGGCACTGCTCTCCTGTCAAACCACGGAGCAGCTCGGCGAGCATTGGCATGCCACGGCGCTGTGGCCCGGCGTCTGGAAGCGCTGCGTGTAAACAGTGGGAGGGAGGGCGGGCTTGGCTCTGGCGTGGTGAGGGGTGGAGGCAGAGCAAATGCTAATTCGCACCCAGCCACACGTGAAATGAGCTCGAGATCTAACTCCCGAGCCGACAGCAGCGCCAGAACAGCAACCCGCGGTGCGACCGCATCCGGGTGAAGAAATTAAAAGATCCTCCGCGGCTGCTGGTGGGGCCCGAGCGCTCGCCTGTGTCTTCATCGTCCCCGTAGAGATAGAGAGAGAGTCCACTGCGAGGCGTCTTCGTGCCTTCTGTGTATGCAGAAATGCTAGGTGAGGGATTACACACAACCCACATCTCTATTGCCAGGCAACAGAGGAATGTGAGACCAGACTGGATTTTGGCTCCATTTGCTGGTAACCCACAGCACTGAATTTGTAATTACCAGATGTTCAGGGACTTATCAAAGCCTTGTCAATTCCTTACTGAGCATACTCCTTTTTTTTTTTTTTTTTTTTAAATCCGACTACCTGAAACTACAAATCAACATACACTATATCAACATCCTTTCCTGTCTGGAATACTGCCATTTCAGTCTGAAGGGGATCACTCAGGGAAGAGGGGTAAAAGGGACGCGTGTCTCTGCATGAGGTCATTTGATCCACTAAATGATGAGGTGAATGAACATTTTTCTACCTGAAAATGTAAGACACCTGGCAGTGGCTCGCGGCCACAGCTCCACAGCTGGCGTAGAGCTTCCTCCTGCTCTTGCCGGCGGCGTCTCTAGAATTCTGCTGTGACGCAAGCTGGCAGTCGGCGAGACCACTTCACTGTACATGAAAGCTGTGGCCTTGGCAAGGGTCCCAGTGCCTATTACACCGATCCAAGCAATGTCCATCAGCATGTGGGCTGGGATGGAGGGGAGGGGGGACAAGAGCTGTACCTTTTCCTGAGTACACATGTACTCTACATGTGCAATCATACTTCAGCAGCATCGTGTTCCTGGCAGCATCAAGCTGCGAAGGGATTGATGTATTCCCCAACAGGGGGTTTGAAGATGAAGCCAAATCCCAACAAAGGGACTGGAAAGCAAAGAGGAAGTGTCATTGCTATCTGGTGAGTTTGCAACGCACAGACTCCAGTCAAACTTGTTTTTCTTTTCAAAATAAATAAATAAATCTCCATCTTAATTCTGAGATCCCTGTAGTGTGGCACATGCTTTCATTCTCACCAGGCAGTTTAAAACCAGGAGGAGAGACAGGCTTGTTCGATATACAGAAGTGCTATTGAACATGATGCGTGTAAGATGCTTTTATTATATACTCTTCAGCACTTGAATTACCTTAATAAGAAATAAGCACAGCTGCTCGAGTGTGTGCAGAAACATTTATTTTAAGATAAATGTGCTCTCAGTGCTCTGACCTTACTTTCTGAATCAGAGTGATGGATAGGAGGAGAAACAGCAGGAGGGGGTTAATTTGAGGCCCTCGGCACTGCTCATTATCTTTTGATCAGGGACTGACAACAGTTGGCCATCCGTGTGTCTCGTTATGCATGGAGGTTTCTACGAGGCTCACCTGTGCACTGTCCAAAGTGCTGCACTGTGATGTCCTTGTCCTGTCTACAGGCTATGGTCCTCAGCTGGCACTGGTCGGCATAGGTCACCCCATCTGAGCCGCACACCTGCTCCACAGTGACAGAGATGGAGCGAAGGGAGAACACGTTAACTCCCTACAGGCAACTACAAGAATGTGTTTCCATTCAAACAACTTATTTCTTTAGACAGTTTGAAAGACACACCTTGGTTTTGTTTTTCAAATCGCAGTCAGGTGAGGGGCACTCACAGTGGGCCTGGCCATTCACCTTAATGCAAGTGGCTCCATAGTTACATTGTAACTCTTCACAGGAAGTTGGGGCTTCAGGACCTGTGGGAGAAACAAGTTTACACTGCTATACGTTCTGTACGCACTATATGGACAAAGGTACTGGGTCATCTATGCATCCTGTTAGAGCACCACTCTCGAATTCAGTGAGCTCTTCATTCTTTCATCAATGACTGTGAATGCAGGCTGCATGGTTAGGTGCTTGATTTAAAAAGTCTGTGGCAATGGGACTGAAAACACCTGAATTTAAAGATTAAGAGGTGTGGCCCAACACTTTTGTTCAAATAGAGTACTTTATATACAGCAATGGAGACTGTGAAATCAGACTATAGCTGGCAACATTTCTGCCACGTTTAGTTGTTTCGTAGTGATTTCCTCCTTTATTCTGTAATCCTTGTTCTTTCCTGTGAGTGTTATTTCAACACGTTCTCACTCCCAAAGAGTAATATATATAGTAATACACTAGGTGACAAATCGTCAACATACTACACTTCCGGGCACCCAACACGTTCGTAAATGATGAGATCGGAGAAACGATTAAACTTGAGAACTGTTTGGAATCAATCTACATGTGTTCGTTCAATTTACTTAAAACGCTTTGGAAAACACTATTTAACGTCACTAAAGTGCTGGTACAGGTTAGTTAGTGTTAGGGCTGGAATACATGGCTTGAACGTGTATTACCGCAGGACCGCCATTCTGCTGGATTTCACCCATAACCCGGCGCGTAACATAAGAACGCGGAAGGTCACCTTTCGCGTTCCTCAGGAACGCTGCGGAACGTGACAAATCATCGGGATGTTACGCCTCGGGCGTGAGATTGGGCTGGTTATTTCCATTATTCATGTTGGCCTTCCCTTGTTTTTTTTGTGTATTACTGCCCTTTCATTCCTGGTTCTTTGTTCCTAGTATAGGTCCAATCATGTTTGTCCATCTAATATGCTTTCAAGACTCCAACCTTTACTTTCTGTCAGCTGGTTTTGCTGATGCTTAAGGTTTTGAATTTTTGATCCTGGTCTCCTGTGTTTGGCTCTTTGAAAACATTACAATTTCCTGTGTATCAAAATGTCAACCTTTCTGTAGGTACCAAAAGTTCGGCCAGTTAAACACCCAGTAAAGAATAAAATACAGTTGAACACAATAGTTAAGAACTGAAATAACCAAAACATGTAAAGAAAAAGTCTTTAAAAGCAATGTAAAAGATGATACTGCATACAGCAGTCACTCTGTCTCTCTTGAGTGTTAACAGTGACGTGGGAACAGACTATAAGCTGCTGGTTTAGAGTACAGGGATAGCAGTTCTGATATATATGCTGGGATCAGGTCCTGAGGGGATTTCAAAGTATAACAACAAACTGTGTTATAAGCCGTCTAGCTATAAAACTTTAACCCCAAACAGCGAATAACAATTCATCTGCACTGCTGACAACATTCATACTATACTTGTGCTATTGTGCCACAGTTTTAACCTCCTAAGACCCGAACTCTTTCATGGCATGCATTTTTTATTTCTCTTTGATATTTGGGCTGATTGGGACCTGATGAATGTAAAAACAAAGAATTACCAGATTTTTTTTTTTTTACTTGATTTTTGTTTCTGAGAAAAATGAGAGACACATATGAGGACATTCGCTTTAAATTTGGATAGAAAAGTGTCAGTATAATGTCCTCATAATTGGATATCAGGGCCCTGAAGAGCAAAATTTAGTATTTTGGTCTAGACAACCCATAATTTGATGTCTACATATGTGGACGCCAGGTCCTAGGAGGTTAAAACACCACTTGTCGCACTCGGGGTGATTTTATAGTGTGGAAAGAGTGAGCTGAAAGACTTCATCCTTGTCTTGTATTCAGCATCTTTACACCAACCGTATAACAGTGATAATAGAATTCCCAAATTCTCTGAGTTTCAATTATTCATGGCATGCACAGCAATTTTCCAAAACTGCTGCACAAAAAAAAGTTGATCTTCTGAGGGGCCCAAAGGTGAGCACTCAAGATCTCTCCTCAGTTCTCCCCTAAAGACTGTTTGAAGCCTTGAAGCTGTCGCAGCAGGATCTGCTGCAGGGAGTCCACCATCCACCCACCTGGATGTGAGTGTGGGGTCTTTGCATTGTTTCATCACAGAGGCTTAGAGCACCCCACCCTTTAGCTCCTGCTTTTATGTGCTGCACCCTCCTAGTACTCGTCCTTTTTATCTGGCAGGGTGTGTGGCGAAGAGCCCCACCACTGTGCTGGGACTGCTGGCTTCATTAAGCATTTGACTTCCAGTCGATATCTGATGGTGCATCTTAATCATGGAGCTGCAGGCCCCCACAGCAGGAACTAACCTTTCCTTCAACCGGCTTTGTGGCTTGTACAGTCACCAGGGCTGTTTTTATTATTAATCAAAAGTAATCAATAGTCCTTAAACAGAGGTATAAACCCACACATTCAAAGAACAATGAATCATCACAACTGTGTAGAGAAAATAAAATATCAATGGGAAATGTGTCATCCACATGCCATTTGTACACTTGAGTATTTTCCTAATCACTATTGATCAGCTCTCTTGCAGCCACTTCCTTCTTTGCCAGTAAAGCTGATGGATGCAAAGAGCCGATGAAGAAAGAAATGGCTGCTTCCAGGCTGATCCACAAATCAGATAAGTGACAAAAACCACTTTGGAATGATAGAGAGAAGCTGGAACCAAGGAGAGAAATGTGTGTGTGTTTGGTTTCTGAATGCCCCACACACTGGCCTTGATGCTCTTTCTTATTACCTTTGTCGCAGCCATTCATGCCCATCTTGCTCCCATCTGGACACACGTTGCACTTCATGCCCTTCACTCCCGTCTTGCAAGAGCACAGACCCGACATCTGCTCACAATCATCCCGGACTGAGCCCGTAGCGTCGCAGTTGCATGCTGCCGTGGAAAGGTGGAAAAAAAATGAGAGAGATTGATGAGGGGGGAAAAAGGCCAGTCAATTAGCGACGACGGCAGGAAGAGAGATAGGAATAGCTCGGTTTATAGTCTGTACAAACTGTGCTTGAAGCAACCTTAGCCTCTGTAGCGTTGTGCTTGAGAGACATCTTTGTCTTAAGTATCAAGGGTTGGTAATAGTTCAACCAGCCCTAGGGGCCACAGGAGGAGGACAAGAAGGAGGGGAATGAGTACGTAAGAGAAACTCAGGAAAACAACGCCGGGGAAGGACATCAAGTCCATTATGTTCCGGGAATCAATGACGTGTGTTGTTTTCCACTCCTCTCCTGCTGAACGTGGTATTGGCGTGTGGTGTGCTGTCTGCTTGCTTTGGGTAAACCTTGTTAAGGTCAGGCCACGGGTGAGGCACCTGCAGGCTTCCTGCTGTTGACTGAAAATGCTCTGTGACTTGGGGAGCTATGTCCTATGATACCTCAGCGGCAGGATACGAGCTAGTCACCATATTGCATTACACCAAGACAAACAAGGGGTCCCGACCCTGTTCTTTACTCGAATACAAATGAGAATGGTTCATTCAGTACAGCCTTGACAGGTCTAAAGGACAAAGTAAGACATCTTTCCACAAAAACTCTCATCAAATAGTTAAGCTCTATAAATATATGGAGCTTAACTAGAAGAGAATCTAATTTGACTGACTATATTTTATGGATATTCATTTTATAAACTTCTGTTCTAAAAAGGGTAGCTCGGAGGCACTGCTATTAATTCAGTGAGAAATGTATTGTCAAACTATGGCTCTTATCTTGAGAAATATGACTCTCACTTATGTAGAGTGGATTCCAGCCATGCAGATTTGGATTTATTTGGCAAAGACTTTAGTTTTACAGACTCAGAGGTTTTGGGTTTCTTCCCAGAAAACATTGGGGGGAATAACTAACATTGTTTATACTCTGGAAAAAAAAATTGTTCAGTAACTATAAAAGTAAAGTAGATCAGAAGAAAAGTGCACACAGAAATATTGATGGTGTATCTAGAGCAGGCGGTGTGAATCATACAAGTCAGTCAGGACTTTGCAAACTATGAAAGTTGGAGATGTCTGCGGAGATGCTGGAGATGAAAGTTCCAGATCCTGACAAGTTGCTGACAAGACCCACTGACAAGACCCACTGGAGATCAAAGCTGAGGCCCACGAACTAAACCGACTTTGACATCTCTGATCTAGACTAACTATTTCACTATTTCAGGATTTCTGAAAACCAAATAAAACCTCTCTGCGTGTTAACACTTTGATGTGCATGGATTTTTTTTTCGGTGTGTGTGTGCACAGACCATTTGTGGAGAGGAAATGTAAGGATTGAAAAGTAACATACATAAAATGAACGTCATCGAAATAAAACACATTTGCACAGCTGATCAGATACAAAGAAGGAATTCCTCACGAGTGCAGCCGCTCATGTTCTCTGTCACGATGCCGCGGAAATTCCAGAAGCCCGGCTCACAGCGGTCACACTTCTGCCCTCCGACACCCGGCTTACAGGAGCACTGCCCGGTGGTTGGATCGCACGTCCCCTTGTAGGAGCCGTAGATATTACACTGACAGGTAGCTGAGGGGAAAAGAGCAACAAGGAATTTCACTTTTCTACAGCAAACTTACACTGCTGCTGTTTATAGATCCCTGTAGCTTATAAGAGTTGGATAATGCTTACTGTGATGGATACTCTGTATTAGAGATTTATGCTAGGCTCAAATGTCAGCTAAACCCTATTCCGCAAATAAAAAGGCGGATAAAGCGCGCTGAGGTGATTTTCCTTTTTTCTAAATCTCTGCGTATTCTTATTTCTCCGTCTGCATTTTCTCCATCCATGCTGTATCCCCTGGCTTACAGCTCGATGCAAGCCTTTTCTCTTCCATCTGCACGCTATCATTTGTCAGGATCATCAGATGAAGAGATTTTTCTGTTGATACAGCGCAGAATTATCATAATTATTCCTTGGATTAAGATGAAACGTTTTCGGCTCTGCAACTTTGCTACTGTAATTGCAGTCAAGGACAACGAGGCCCATATGCTGCAAACAGCCTGATACTATCTACTTTTTTTTTTCCTCCTTTTTTTTTTTAAAAACTCGTGACACACTGACGGGTCAAAGTGGGACACAGAATAGGACTCACCGGGACATCCTGCCTGTCCAACTCCTAAGGCGGCCGTCACATTGTCTGAGCAGCAGCCGTACACTGACACGCTGCAGTGCTCGGATACCGTCGGGTCCGGCAGAGATACGGCTGAAATCACCGATGAGGTAGGGAAGGAAAGGGAGGGGAGATGGAAGATGGAACAGGGAGAGAAAGAGGAACACCAGCATTTGAGTGATTACTGTAGGGTTTGTTGATGGTGGTGGAGGAGGGGAATTAAACAACACAATCTCTGAACAACATGTAACTTTTTTGCCAACAATGAGATTGGCTTGAGGGGCAGAGGTGGAGAGCCTGGCAGTCGGCTTCAAGATAACAATTCTATTTGCTACTTTCTCCACAATGACTCAAAATCAGGGGGAAAATGATGCTATTACCTCCAGTGAAAACAAACAATGGCATTTCTGGTGAATGTGCAGAAGCTGACATTTACCACCTACTAGAAGGCATGTTCTCTTCATTTGTTCTTGTCTAATATTACAAAATTGCACCGCTGCCCTACAACCTTCAAAAAAAGAAAAGAAGAAGAAGCAGAAGAAAAAAAAAAAAAAAAGGCCTGCTGCATAATGCGAAGGAATTTGCCAAGCAGTTTCTGCCTGCGCACACTGTGTGGAGAGCTCCTTTGTCTAAGGATGCACAAGACGCCAAAATAGTGTGACAGCACTGAATACAGAGCCACATTCAACAAAATAAAAACAAATGCGTTCCTCAAACCTGGCGCTTCTCCAGAAATTGGAAGAGAACAACAAAACAGTCAGTGGGAGGAAAATAGGATTTGTTTAATGGCCGGAGCAAAAGCATCATTGTTCACATTTTTTCATACTTTGGAGTGAAAAGTAAAGTTGTAGATAGAAACGGGAAAACCCTTGGTTTTCTGTGTGTCTCTCTATTGCCCTCCCCATCGCCTCTTTTAGTGTTGCTCATTTGGAGTTTGGAGGCTGGAGATACAGGGGCCATAAATCACACTGTTACTGGTGTGGATATGAGCCTCAGCCTAATGGTGATGACTCGGCGCGCTCTTTTTCCAGTGCTTTCCCACTCCAGAGATGGGCTTTGGACACAGTTCATTTAACTTGCCACTTTTCAGTGCTCCATTCGGCTATCTGTACTGAGCCTATTAGGACAAGGAGAACTTTTAATTTCATATGTTCTTCCACCCTTCAAGGGTTTTTCTCCATTGTCCGGCACAATGCACCTCGCTGTGACATGCAATATTACCCTCACATTTTCAAGGTCCACTGCTGCGCCTTCTCCGCTTCGCTGATTGTTGCTGGTCTTTTATATTCCTGCAAGGGCACATCTGCACATGTGTCTAGTAAACCAATAAAAATTTCAGTGGATTATATTGAAATCCCTGACCCTGATTTGAGTTTGCAGGCGGCAAAAAAAAAAAAAAATACTATTTTAAATGCTACAAGAGGCAAACTTTACAAATGTGCATGCAGCAGACGGCTGTGTTGACACTGTATGCAAAGTAGGTAGCTTTTCAAACTGAGAACCTCTGAAATACAAGGTTGCTTTCATGCTCCGCTACTGAGAGCTGGCATGTTTTGATAAAGTTTATGGAGCTGAGGTCAAATGAAGTTTCTCCTTACATAGCTAATGCAGAGGGCAGTGAAATTCCCCAAGATCTGAGTCCCCCCCCCCCCCATTAGCCAATAGGAGATGAGAACCCAGAGGCCTTGTACCCATAGAGGACTCTTCAAAAAAGGATTGATTATCCATGGATGGTAGAGAAGCGTGACAGTCAGTGCCCAAGGAGGCCAGCTTAGGAAGGAGAAGAATCTGCAGAGATGTGTGTGAAAACACTGGCAGCTCCTTCATTCTCACTCTCTTCAAACTCTCTCCATCCTCCTCTCTTTCAGACCCAAGGGGAATCAAACAGACTGGAATGATCACACAAAATCCCTTAAGTGCCTTTTGCTCTGCTCCCTGGCCTGTGCTAGCAAAAAGCTCTTCATTTAACATAGCCACAGAGAGGAAGATGGTTAACCTTTGCTGCTCTGCCACTGATCTCACAGCGTTTGTGGCTGATAAATGTCATTCATCACATGCAAAGAGAGGGAGTTTATATTAAAGGAAGAGGGGAAAGTGGTGTCCTGAGGGCTAAGAAGCAAGCTCCGGAGCACAGGTTTATTGCTTTAAATTCTCTGAATATCTGGACAGAAAAGTGAGCCTTTATTACTATCTGTTAGTTCACACTTGGGCCCGAGAGGAAGATTTTTAACTCTGCTCACGAGCCGGCCCACGTGGACTAGCCACTTCCCAGAAAAGCTGGAAAGCTCAAAGTGTGCTGAGTCAACCTTCCCTGAGCAAATTACACAAACCCACACATCAAATTTAACACTGACCTCCCATCATTTCACTTGCTTATGGCTAACCAGGTCACACTGAAGAGAGACACAAGCAGTGCTGTCAGAATTACACTCAAACTAGAGACAATTACAACCCCATCGATGGATGGAATGAGTGGAGAAATGGGATGTCAGCGACAATGAGACTTGATGAGGGTGCTCTTGTGCACTGCAATGACATCGACTCTGAGTGGCGTAATGTACCGACCTGCACAGGGTCCCTGATTTTGAATCAACAAGTGCTCTCGTTTCTCACATCTGGCCTTCTTCAGCTCGCACTCGTTGCTGTAGTTTTTCCCATCGGAACCACAAACCTGCAAAAAGAAAGACACAAAGCAGAGTCTGAAGCAGCGTCTAGCTTAACCCCTCAGCTCTTTTTGCTCTACCTCGCTTCAGTTATTACCAGGCCGCGTGTTTTTACCGAGGCGTGCCCTGTATTTAAAGTAAAAGCGCATTCACCTAGACGCTGAACTAAAGAGCCATTAAGTGGTTAGTTCGGTTGCTTTCAATAATACTTCACGGCCTTTGTCAGGTGGCGTTTTTACTCAGTTGTAATGGACGTGGTTTAATCAGGTGTCATCAGTTTCACCACACTTAAGACCATGCGGTGACACCTGAGCCACATCCGTGACAACAAAGCAAGCTGCTGCTGCTCATGACGGTAAGATGACCTCGTGGGAAAAGAGGATATTTTTTTTGCTCCGGCTTATTAGACAGGTCTGTTTCTGTCGTCACTGGAGCTTTCTCCTCGTGTCACGTGGTGTTCAGTCAGGTAAGCCATAAATACAGTGTTTCTTTCCCCTGTTATGCAGACTATGTCAACCTATATGTTCCACTGACGGACGCAACATAAACACCATCTCCAGCCTTATGCCTCGCCTTTCTGATGCTTAATTGTGGATGTCACAAAACTTTCTTCTGCCCAGTTACTCAGTTTCTGGGATCCTTTTTGAGTTTTGCGTTGGCTTACAAATTACCGAGGTTGTACAGTCATGCTGTCTCCGAATAAGAAATGCTGCGAAAAGATTTTCCATCTGAAGCTGACCTTGAAAAAGTCCCCCGTGCCTTCATCCACGCCCCCAGGTTTTACAATTTTGTCAAATTTACAAGAAAATAAGAAAGAAAGTGGCCCCTGATGGATTTTGTAACAAGCGAGGTTATTCGGCAAATTCAGAAGACATCTAGATTTCTTTTTATGCTAAACAGACAAAAATTCAGGAATAATTTTCCATGTCATTTTATAGGAGATTGGAGTTTGTCCGATGAAAATGTCAAAAGCAGATGTGTGCGATTTATGTTTTTGCATTTTGCTTTGAAGGGACTGGAAGATTTAACCACATTAGCAGCTAATGGCAAATGATTTTTGAAGGCTGTCTTACCAGGCTGTGAGGCACACTCGTGCAGCTGTATTCACAAAGGCATCGGTCGCTTTCGTCTTCTGCGTCTTCGTACCACGTGCCTCCAAATACGAGACAGCGGTCCTGTTCACAGCTCTCCTGACCCGATCCAGACCCGCCCGAGCCGCAGTCTGCATAAAAAAAGACACACAATATCATTAACAAACATATGCACACACATCACAATCTATACATCTAGCGGGCATCGTAGTTTTATTTGTCTTGAAGTTAAAACTACATTTAAACACTGTGGGCGCCGTAAAGTTAAGATAATTTACATTTCCCCTCATGATGGCGAGAGGCAACCAAAGGCGCTGCTGGTAGTACAAGATAATGACGGTGTCTAGCGAGGGCCACCGATTGACTAAATAAATTAGACATCTCTGCACCACCAGTGAGGCATCCTTTCATTTCAATTACATCAGAAACAAAAAAAGGGGGAGGGAATTATTAACTCCGGCCTCCAAGTGTGCGGAGAGAATTGGTGGCGAGGCCTGCTTTATGGGTGTCTGCTTCCCGATATGAGAATGCAACTAATTGCAAAGTGTTCTGTAAAATCTAATTATCTCCCAAGACTTTAAAGAAAGTTGTCCCGGCAACTCTTTAACTGCGACCCTGAAATGGCTTTTTGCTTGTTTTAAAAATGCACGTCTGTGTATCGCAGTAGGAGGAACAGCTAAGGCTGGCTTAATGTTTATAGGGAACGAGGCAGAGCAAGGACAAATAAAAACCCAATTAGGGGCCAGGATGTACAGCTCTACAAAATGATTTAAAAAGAAGCACCAGAAAGGGGGGGGGGGGGGGGGGGGGGGGGGTATTTGACAAGTGGGTTGATTTGAGGAAGACAAATTTGGGGAAGGGAGGGGGGGATTGCAAAGTGCAGGCAAAAAAAAATGGGAGGATCTGGCTTTTGAAGTTGCAAATTTTACCTACAGTGGAACTCCAGAGGGAGATTAGGTAAACGTGTGTGAAAGCGGGGGAAAGAAAGCATGCAGCATGAAAGACGGAAAGAATGTCAGACAGAGCGAGGCACCCTGGGGGCTGGCAGAAAGTTCATTTAAAACAAATTTGTTATTCAAAAAAGGACTACAGTTCAACTAAAAGCTCCCAGCGCAGGCAGAAGACTCAAAGCGCATTAGGTAATCGAGGTCTTTCTTTCCCTTCTCGTCTACTTTTAGGGCTCGTTCGGCTCAGTGTATTGATGCACTGCCTCTAATGGTTAAATCAATGTCATAGTGTAATGGAAGTATCACTTAGCATAAACTGTCTCCCAAAGTAGATTATGGAGCAGGTCACAGTGCACGGTGCGGGGAGGGGCCGATGAAGCCCCGGCTGTTCTTCGATATGGGTCATCAGCTGTGGTGCTGGGAGAGATCTGAGTGGTCGATACGGCGGCGGAGACGTCGCTTTACTATCTGTGCCTTCAACAGAGGAGTTGGAGCTTTGTGAAGAGTGCCCCCCCCCCCCCCCCCCCACCCCTCCCCGAGAAAACCCCCCCAAAAAACTAGGAACCATCAGTGCTTATTAAAGCATCGCTCTGTCTCCATTTTAAAGCCCCAACCCTAATCCGTTTACTTGAATTTGCCATTGTTGCAACTTATTGATTTCGAACCACAGTCCGAGTTAAACATAACATTTTGTGACACAGCTAATGCGCTGCGTAATGGCTTTCAGCTGCCAGTGACATTATCGCAGGTACTCGGCGTCAGATGGCATCTGAAAGTGAGAAGAAGAGATCAGAAACAGAAAGGGAGCTCAGCAGCCTGTGGTCGGCTTCCTGTATCTGTTTACTGTTTGCCAGCTCAGCACGACGCAGTAAAAAGGAAATGCCGGAGTAGCCGATTCATATTCCACTCAGGTCCCTTCACACAGACAAGATAAATATATAAAAAGACGTAAGACACTAGAATGGAATAAATAAAAGTGAAAGGCGAGGGGAGGGGGTCCTAATTAGCTGTTGTTCTTTGATGTGCCCGTCACCCACGCTGCCTATGAACCTTTCAATTAATATGTCCCCAGCCAAGATGGCTGCATCAGCTATTCTCTCCGTACTGCCCATCCGTTTCTTTTTACTCAGTCTTGTCAGAAGCCTGAGTCTATTTAGCCAGGGGAGCTCCATTAAGAAGCCAGAATTGAGCGGCGGAGAGAAGAAAGGAAATGAATTGCATAAGAATAATGTCCGAAAAAGACTGAGAGGCTTTGACAGTAGAAATAATAGAGGAAGTGAAGAGGAAGACGGTATTGTCTTGAACTGTGTGCTACTGAAAGTAGAGGGAAGAGGAGAAAACATGAGAACCTGGGTAAATTATAGATGACGGAGGGGAGGGGGCTGTAGATGTTCAGCAAACCAGATTTGTTGTGTCAACATCAATGATCCAGGAGACATCTGATATTTCTATGATACCTCTGATATCATGACCTGACTGAATGTCAACATCTATGACTTTAAAGAAATTCTCCCTCTTTGAAAATGACTACGGTTTTGCTCCCTCTATCAGTACCACCTTCTTTGACTGATGTGACAGCACGTTAGCCTAAATAAAGTTCCTGTAGGACGGAGAAGCATCACAGCCAGTGGGAGGATGGGGTGTTTTTAGATGGCAGGAGGAGAAAAGAAGTTTTGTTGCCTCAACGGAAGGTTAGAAGCCCCCATGATGAATGGACCGTGAAGGAAAAATGCGCTGATCACACTCCGGGAAGCTCTCGTGCCACCCAGCCACTCACTTGCCTGTTTTTTCATGCCCTTTCCTGTCTTTTGGAGCTTGATCACATCCGTGCCGTGTGAGGAGCGACGAGGGTGAGGATCCAGCATCGCCGTGTGATCCTGCTCTCATAATCTTGTTTATTAAATGTCTATTCAATTAAAAAAGGGGGCTCGGGCCTCCGTAGGTGATGCACTGCTCTCAGTTACCACTTTGTCAGTGTCGAGAAAAGGAGCTGAGGCCAGGCCTACCCGAGTGTGAAATTAAACAGGTGATAAATTTCCCTGTATGGCCAACAGTGGGAACACTGTCATTTTTCATTACTGCTAAATAAAAAGGCAGGAGAAAACAACTTCCATTTTTATGCCGTGCGCTCCCCTCCTCCCAACAAGACTAATGAGGATGGTTTTTAAGTCAGGTCTACGTAAGCAAATAAATCAACACATTCACTTCCTCTCTGGGCTTATCTTAGATTTGAAGTATGGAGTGGGGAGTTGCGCATACTGGTGATGTAGAGCCCTGCCGCTGTCTACAATAGAGCCAGAAAAAAAAACAGAATTACATTTTGTGACAAGGGTGCTGTATAACACAGCATGTGCTCTTAATTTTGCCAAATCTACCACTGATACTGTACATGTAGGCAAGGGTGAATCCATCAGCAGCAAATCCTGTTTAAGACAGGCAGGAGGAGAGAAGTAGAACAACTTTCTGCAAATTGGTTTTGACTGTTTTACCGGGTCAGATTTGAGGGGGCCGAAAGAAGGGGGGGGGGGGGGGGGGGGACAGAACCGTCTGCTGCCCCTGGGGTGAAATTTATTGATTTCCGCCGAGCCCTTCTCCACCCCTGTCTGTGAAAGCCTTGGCGCCCCTTTTGTCAAGAAGGACAATTTTGATGGAGAGGAGTGCAAAATGGAAAGAGATGTGAGTGGGTGGGACAGCAGGGTGCGATGTGGAGAGCAAAAAGAAAAAAGAAAGGGGAAAAAAAGAAAAGATTCTATTGTGTAAGCCTGACAGTTCTCTCTGAATCAAAATGAGCAAGCGATGGGAAAAAGGAGAATGCTGAGAGACAGTATGGTAGAGAGAATAAAATATAAAAACAAAGCCATCAGCCACTGCAAGCAGAGCAATGCCCTTGGGATGCAGATGAGAGTACTTTTTGCCTGATACAACCAACAGACAATGAGGAGTGTGTAGCTGCGTGTGTGCGTGGTGACAGTAAGTCTGCACGTCTGCATCGAGGGCATACAGTTTCACATTTCTTCATGCTCCACATACAAAAAAAGTCACTTATCTCAGTCAATGAAATGATGTTAAATCGGCCACAAGAAGCTTTGATGGTGCGATTCGCCTCGCAGGCCTGGGGCCAAATACGGCAGACAATGGTAGTGGGGGGGTTAGGGAGGAAAAAGAAAAAAGACCCCTGGCTGTAGCAATCAAAATGGAAGTGGATTCCCCCTCATCTCTATTTGCCCTGTCCTCCATCTACCCCCTCCTTTCTTCTCTCCAGCCATCCCTCCTGCCGGCAGGTGTAATCTGCTCCCCTTCACACCTTGTCAGTAGATGACTATGTTCACTGTGATGGCCAACTAGCCACGAGGGAACAGCAGCATTGCCACTGTCTGCATTTAAAACCAGAGGCTGGCATTTTGCTCCCTCCAGAGTTGTCCCCAAGAAGGGGATGAGCGAGGGACTGTGATATCCCGCCTCAGTCTGTCAGCGCTGATCAAGATATGATCTGCACGGTGAATTAGAGTTCATTTATTCAGAATGCGAAGCGATGACAAAGCTACAGGCATGGAAATGAGGGATACTCACATTAAGTGCCATCGGTCACGCATTTAAAAGCCTAATTGAATAGAAGAGCTAGATAAAATGTGTACCCTAGCTGTCACAACACAAACAAACACAACCTAGCCCCCCTCCTAATAAAAGCCGAGCATAATAATTCGTGCTATTACAGCTCGTGCTGCGAATTCAGGTAAAAGTACATGCAGTAATCACCAGCCTACAATTCACAGATCATCTTTTTAGCAGACATAATATTCTCAGGCTCTAATATACTTCAGTCATCTATACTCAGCCCTTACCTCATTTTTAGCTACCTCTAATGCATGGAGCATTTAGCTTGGGATCCCATCTACAAGTTCCAAATATCAAATGAAAAACTGTCTGCAATTAATTAGTTTCAGTTTATTGAGGCATCAAGGAGCAATGGGGGGGAAGCGGTGAGATCAATAAACAAAAACCAGCTGCAGCTCATACGTTGCACAGCACGCTCGCGAACAAAGTCAGCCAGACAAGCAGCCAATGAAAACACTGCGTTGAAAACGTACAGCTGACCTGAGCTTAATCACCCAGAAGTCATTTCTGGATTTCTAACAGGTTTTGTTTACAGAAACACACCGCGGCTGTCGCCTCATGTTTTTTGCAGTGTTAAGCCGACGCAGACGTCGCAGCTACGAATCCACAAACGACCAAATACGGCACCGCAGGTCGCTTGATAAAGATAATTACACCGTTTCAAAGTCCATTTTCCTACCTTCGTCGCAGCTGCCGAGCCTCGCCACGTCAATTCTCGTCATCTGCGTGCAGGAATGTCTGCGAAGTTCACACTCATTGTCGTAGGTGGTGCCATCACTTCCACACACTGGGGAGTAGGGCTCGCCTGAGCACGGCGGGCACTCACACCTATTCTGGACGCACCGGGCACCCATGGCACAAACAGTGTTGCCACATGTTTCTGTATTAAACACACAGCAGAGGGGCAGGCCACAGCATGACTGGTGAGTTATTTTGATGGATATGATCCACATGGACATTCAAAGTCATCTCTGGAATATATTTTTAAACAGGATTTCTCTTTTCCTTTTTCTATTTGTCATGCACGCTGCTTCCCCTCGTAATATATTCCACTTTAAAACATATACAGCACATGCTGCTGGAGCAATTTCCCATCTGAGAATTCAGTTTGACAAGTTTGCTTGTATTTGAAGTGCCTGCAGTTTTATGAGCTTCCTGATGGGCACTATTTTTACATGTCATTTCCATATTTAACTCAGAGCCAGAGGAAAGAAATGAATCTTTTACATATGAACATTGCACACTTTTTCCCTAGCCTAATATCAAATCACCAGTTTGTGCTAAGATCGCTGATGTGTCCTTCATATTTATACTAATAATGACACACTGAAGATGACATACTGTAACTACCAGACATATTCTCCATAAATGTACGCATTACTTACTGCACTCTCCTTGGCCGACCACTCGGAGGTCCATCTGTTGTTTGCAGGCCCGCACATGCAGCTCACACTCGCTGTTGTAGGTGGTACCATCGCTGCCGCACACAGGCTGGTGGGACTTGACACACTCTGACGGACACACACACTGCTTGCTCTGGGCATCGCAGATTGCCCCAAAAGAGCAGTTGGCACAGGCCTCATCTAGATGGGGACAAGCAGGCAAACAAATGGTTAAGTGTGTCTGTGCATGTGTGCTTCCTGTGGGATTACATAACCTTGGCGCCGAGGTCTGATTCTAAGAGAAACGGTGAATTTAGAGGATATTAAGTTTCTTTTACACTGCTCGTATTAATGTATGGTAGACTTAAAATGGATTCTCTTATGTTATCATTATGCAAATGCAGTGCAGTGCAGTGCTTTTCAGCTCATCTTACTTTCTGATGATGCTTGAAACATCACTTAAGTGAATATAAAGTTGCGAGGGAATGAGTTTCTGGCTACTACAGATTCTTAAAGTAGTGTTGGTTTGTCATTTGGTCTTTCAGCCACAACATTAAAACTACTGACAAGTCAAGTGAATAACACTGATTATCACATTAGGATATAATGTTCTGCTTGGAAACACTGGGTCCTGTCATTCATCTATATGTTACTTTGATATCACACGGGGTCATATGATTGTTGGGTTTTTCTCTGTATGCGTTGCTGTAGGGTCTACCTTACAATATAAAGCACCTTGAGGTGACTGGTGTTGTGATTTGGCGCTGTATAAATACAGCTGAATTGAATTACTTTGACGCACCCATTATCATTAATTTTGAAAATGTTGGAGACCAAACTGGTGAGGTGCTAAGCAAAGAAACCAAAACTGTGCCAATACTGGAAAAAGTTCAAACTTACAGTACAAATATTTTACTTTACAAGCTCAGTATATGGAGTGAAGATTTGGAAAATTCAATCTTACTAGAGGATGGAAAATCAGAGTACTGAGATCCCACTTAATTACACACCACAGAACTGGATGCTTCAGCCCTAAGTCTTTGTGGCATAGATTCAAAAAGATGCTGGAAACGTTCCTCAGAGATTTTGGTCCATACAGACATGATGGCATCGCACATAGACTGCAGCTTTGTCAGCTACACATCCGTGATGAAAATCTCCAATCCCACCACGATCAAAGGATGGCCAATCCATCTAAGTACAGTGAACTTGTGTTCAAGGAACCAGTTTGAGGTGATTCGATCTTTGTGACATGGTGGGTTATCCTGCTGGAAGCAGCCATCAGAAGTTGGGTACACTATGGTCCCAAATGGTTGGACAAGGTCTGCAACAATACTCAGGTAGGCTGCGGTGTTTAAATCATGCTCAGTTGCTATTAAAGGGCTCAAAGTGTGCAACAGAAGTATTACACCACCATCAGCAACCTGAACCATTAATACAAGGCAGGGTGGAGCTGTGATTTTATGTCGTTTACGCTAAATTGTGACCCAAACTGCTGAATGTTACACCAGAAACTAAGCCTGATCAGACCAGCTAATGTTTTTCCAATTTTCCATTGCCCAGTAGAGGTGAGCACATTGTAGCCTCGGTCTTGACGAGGCATTTCTGACCAGAAAACCTTCATTCAAATGATGTTTTGTCCCTAGAGATGACTGTGTGGAAAAATCAATTTCTGAAATGCCCACAGTAGCCCGTCTGCCACTAAAAAACACGCCACCTTCAAAGTCCGTTTGAACTTCAGCAAGATGTCTTGAACACGTCTACACGCCTAATTGGAGTTGCTCCCGTGTGATTGGCTAATTAGATATTTGTGTTAACAAGCAGTTGAACAGGTTTGCCTAATAAAGTGGCTGGAGAGTTATGTTACTCCTGACACATTGCATTGTTATATAAATAGACAAGGCACCAACGTCTAAAGGAACACTAAAACAGTTTGGGTAGAGAGACACATGAAAAGAATATTTTAAAAGAAATTCCACTAAAATCAAAACTCTTTCTTCTTGGTGAGTGTTTAGATGGACACGGTAACAATGGAAATGAACAAAAGTGGAAAAATAACTCTGTTTTTTAAATGGATAAAAAAAGAACATTTGTATTCTATATGTCTCATAATAAAAAATGTCTCATTTGTTGCATTTTTCTCATGCAAAATTATGCTAAGAACTAAGCATGAGAATCAAGGCAAACATTATTTACTATTCAGAGCTACAGGAAATAACCTGTTTTCCCATTTTTCCTGGGAAAACAAGGAATTTGTATAAAGCTTTATTAGTGTACATGAGGTACATTCACATGATATTAAAGAATACAGAAAGCCGCACACATGCCATTTAAAGTTTACTGCATGTCAGAGGTAAAAACTATGCCATGAAATAAAAAAACTTCCCAGACAGAGCCCTACCACAGCACAAATCCATGGAGGAGGATTTTAGAAAAGATGCTAAAGTGCATGAAGTTCCCAGGAGCACAGTGGGTTCCATCACTAAAGAAATTTCAAGCCAACCAAAACCAGTCTTTCTGGAACTGAAACTAAATAGCTGAACACAATGAGCTTTGAAAATTGTCACCAAAAATAGATGAAGCTACCAGAAGGTCAACCGCACTCAGTCAATCAGGACTTTATGAGAGTGGTCAGAAACTGAAGCTAGTCCTGAGTAAAATCCACAAGAGGGCCATGCTAGAGTTTGCCAAATTACACTTAAATCATTCTGAAAGCATGAAGGAAACAATTCTCTGCTCTGATGAGACAAGAATTGAACTCCTTGGCCGGAATAGCAATTGTTGTAAGTAGTGAAAGCCAGGTACTGGATGGGAGTAGCCAGCACCATTTTTTGGGAAGCCTTCTCAGCAGCGGATGCTGAAAAGAACTAGCCTCAACTGAGTGCGACAAATCACGCTTTCCCTTAAGATTGTAAGGCTAATTATATATGGCCCAAAATATGCTGTTTTTCCACCGCTTTTCAGTCAGAATCAAGCTGAGAACATCTGTATTCTCTCGCCAGATGCTACCAGAAAAAAAGCAAAGAGAGCTTTTGAAATCCTTGATTTTAGTATGAGGATTTATCTAGCTCATCTGTTGACTGATTGGCTGAGACAACGTTTCCCTCAAAAGAAACAGCAGGGCAGGCTCAGGGTGCTGACTGAGCCCTCATGGGGACATGAAAGAAAAATGAGAAGGCAAATCCAAGTCCTCATACACAGAAAAGGCTAGTAGTATAGACACCTTTTCCTCTGACACCAATTACACTGGGAGGATTGCATTAGCACAGCTCACTATCACATTCAATTAGGGGCAGGCTAATACCCACTGCTGATTTAGCACTAATTGAGAGAGGCAAGGCTGGCTGCTGGAACCCTCCACATTATTAATCTGTTTATTACTCTTTTAGAGCCATTCATTTCCTTCATCTCTCCATCTAATGTGGGCATCCGCTGCTTTCTTGATTAACAGCTATCCACTTAGAAGTGGATATGGCAAGAAACGTGGCACTTTATGTACAGTACATGGCCTGTGGGAGCCTGTAGGAGCAAACGTTTCATTCTGTGGAGGTGGAATGATCAGTTCTATGAAGATATGCTTAAATTAAACTGCACGAGCAGGACATTCAGGGCAACTGTCTATGCTAAATTCATGTGTGCTTTTGCTCTGGGGCTATTTTTCACAGTGTGGCCTTCTGTCTTGAGTTTGAGTTTGGGGACATCTGAGTGCCTTGGCACCCGATGACATTTTTCTATAATCATATTTTAGGCTCCAAGTTTGTTGCAACAGTTTTTGGATTGCTCTGACCTTTTCCAACATGTCACATTTTTTTTTGCAGAAGGACCTTTACACTATTTTGCTGTTGAAGACCTGACCAGCACAGACCCGTTCAATACTCTTGCTATCATCTCGGTCACACACAGCAATCCAGACCTCAGCGTCGGTGGCTGACCTCACTGATGCATTTTCTTTATAGGATGGGAGCAAATTCCTGCAGATTCCACAATCTTGCAGAAGATTACCACACCATACTTTCACAATGGGGTGTCACATAAGAGTGGAGTATTGAGGTACCATTATTGCTTTTGTCAGTATTTAATGGCTAAGAGTACTTAACAATTATTTTCATTGCTCTCGAGGAAAAAAAAGAATCTCCCCTGCACAGCTTTTCTATGACAAAAAAGAAATAAACATAAAACATAGTAAAAGTGTACTGCTGTGGTCGTGGATCCTCTGTGGCTGAGACAGCTATAAATCAGGAAGTGGAAGTGGTGAGTGTTGTCCTTTATCAGGCCCTGTGTCCTGATAGTAGCCTCGCTTCTTTATCAGCTCCTGCCCCTCGCACCTGGCTCTCTGCACTGCCTGATCCTCCAGACAACATGCATCACAGACAGAAGAGGAGGGGAGCCTCAGTTCAAAGCCGGGAAAAGAGAGGAGATTGTTGCCATTACTGATAATGTTAGGATGTGTACTTTTTGTCATGTCTGATCTCTGAATCAGTCGTCTTCAAGTCTGTCATCACCATTTCTGGGTTTCAGTGGTTTCTGAAGGCAACCTCGCAACCATTAAAAGTTCAAAATTTAAGGTAAAAAGTCTGGCTGGCCATTATGAAACACAGACATGACAATAAAGAATGGGAGATATTACAACAGGGGATCTTTCATCTCATGCAAATGCTTTTCAGGCGCAAGAACCTAGAGAAATATAGAGTATGACACACTGTCCAAGATCAAAGTAAGATATTTTAAAGCCTTTTTGTGTGAGTTCTGATAAAAAACCTGACACAAATATTCACTAAATAGCTTAAGAGTCAGCTAAAATTAGTTCTGCCTTTACAGCAGAATGATTCAGGCCAATAAAGGCTCAAAGATGGCACCATTCTCTGGTCCAAAAACAGCTGCCAGCTGTGAGTATGGAGATCGGCTGATCATTAGATATGCTTAATAACATTTGGGCAACCATTTAGGCAGCACTGGCACCCAGATCACGGGAGTTAGAATGTTCGCCATTCAGAGCAAGTCTGCCATGAGTCTGGCAATAAGGTGTGCTTAATCTAGACTCTGGCTGGGGTATACAAGTTTGGCATATGTGAAATCTACAGTATGTTTCTAAACTGTCTGAAGGTGCTCTCTAAAATGGTAATACTGGCATGGCAGGGAGCAAGGTCCAGGTCAAGCTGAACATGGTTGCATGGCCTAACAAGTGAGCTACGGTGGTACCCACACAAACTGTTCCTGAGCCTGGGCAGTGATTTCCATGTCTGTTTTTGATACAGTGCCACCTGAAGGCCTGAAGATTGTGGGGTTCACATGTTGAATTTCCTCCTTGTCCCTTGCACAAAGAGTTCTCCGGATTATCAGAAACATCAGATTTAATATACCCTAGACCACAGGTGTCAAACTCCAGGCCTCAAGGGCCAGTGTCCTGCAGGTTTTAGATGTGTCCTTGATCCAACACATATAAATGGCTAAATTACCCCCTCAACATGTCTTGAAGTTCTCCAGAGGCCTGGTAATGAACTGGAGGCCTGGAGTTCAACAGCCCTGCCCTAGACTTGGAGATATACAATGTTACATTGACAAATGTTATTTTGAAGTTTGTATATGTCATTTTTTCCGGACTGGTGAGCCTGTAACCACCTTTTATTTTTGAGAAACTCTCTAAGATGCTCTTTTTGTACCCAGTCATGTTACAGACATATTGCCAGTTAACCTAATCCTTTGTAAAATGTATCTCTAGCCGTTTCTTTTTAGTACCACTTAGTTTTTCCAACCCTTTGCTGCCCATATACAAATCATCTTGAGACCTGCAGCCGCCATCAAATTCAAAATGAGCAAATATTTCTCATGAAATAGTAAAATGGAGCATTTTAAACATTGTTTTCTATGTTCTACTGTGAATAAATCATTGGTTTATGAGATTTGCAAATCATTGCATTCAGTTTGTATTAACGTTTTAATAACATGGGATCCAAACTTTTTTGGAATCAGGGTTTCATAATATCCTCACGCATGTCTTTAACTATCAAAGAAAACCTTTCTTCCTTTGGATGAGGACCTGCTAATATTTTGTCAAGGTCCCCTTGGAGTCCCAGAGATCTGATGTTAGCAACTTTGCACTTTAACAGTTTGTGCTGCTGTGTTTGGACAAAGTGTTTGTGGAGCTGAAGGTGAGAAGGAGGAACAGGAGTGGGTTGGTAGAAAAGTGTCCTTGAAAACATAAAGAACTGACTCATTGAACAGAAAAAACAACAACAAAGACCCTCCAGCTTTACAGCATTTTTTAGATATCCTTACTGGGGAACACCTGAACTGCAGCTGAGGGGGTCTGGGAGGAGTAGTACCTCAGGATTAAACAGAAAGAAGCATGTTGCTTTGTGTTTTGAAGGCTTGTGAACATGCCTGGGTGATAACAACTCCCCTGTTGATGCATGCCTGGCCAGTACACTATTAACTCTGCCCCCCACTTTCTTTGCGCCTCATCATCTTATTTACCTCCATCTCCTTTCCTATGAACATTTATCACATTCTCCTCCCTTTTTCCCTCTGCCCTCTTTTATTCTCTCATTTTTTTCTCACAGGCTGCCTCTGTGACCTATATTTCTTACTCAACTGAGAATATCATTTCCAACACCTGTGGGAGAAAAAAGGGGAAGTTGTTATTTCTGTTTCTCAAATGATTCAGGCACCTCTGCTCTCATCTGTTTGGGTAGTCAGCATGAATGGGCTTTTTTCCTGGGGTGACTGATATCCAGCTGGGGGGTCTATTAACCAAGTGTACCTCTTCCAGCCCCTGTTACAAGGTGGCCCGCCACTCCAATGCAGGAGGAGGAAAAATCTCTGAATAATAACAAATGTCACTCATATTGCTATCAGGTTGCACCTGAGCCATATAGATAACCACTATGTTTCCAGGCCGGAGGGATAGAAATGAAATTATGTCTGGGCCCATGAGAGGCAATAAGCTCCCCACACACACACACATACACAGTTAAGTTCCCTGTTGTGGCACTTCTCTCACCCGCTACACTATTGCTACCCTCACAGCCTCACCTAAGCTCCTACTTCTGAGCCTGGCAGCCATAAATATGACAGCGTACACACTATAGAGCATTTGGATGGAAATAACAAAACGGCAACAGTAAACAAATGCATCCTTTCCTTGGTGAGTGTTCTGGAAATCATATAAATGAAATAATATAAAGACCAACAGTACTGCCGCCCCTCATCTCTTTATATTTTGTTAGGAAAATGGGAAACAGGTGCACCGATTTATTCAAACAAATTCAAATACACATGGAAATACACAAAGTAAGACAACAGTAAAGTTTGAGGTTTTACAGTTCTAATAAGGCTGAAAGTTAATATTTGGTATGACCACCTTTATTATTCAACTCAGCCTGAACTCTCTTATGTAGACTTTCTGTAATGTCTTTAAGTAGGAATAGTTCTTCCGGCTTCCTGAAGGACATTCAAAGCTCTTCTTTGGATCTTGGCTGCCTTTTGTTCCATTCTCTATCATGATGATCCCACACTGCTTCATTAATGTCGAGGTCTAGGCTCTGGGGAGGCCAGTACATGACTGATAGTGTTCCACTGTGGGTTTTCTTTTCTTTCCAGGTATGCTTTTACTGGCAGTTACACTGGCATTTCGTTTAGAGAGGTTACACCATGTTTTACAGATGAATGTAGACACCCACCTCTCTACTGACCTCCTCTGTACAGTACAGTAATGTATATCCTGATGTATAAGACCCGTTGCCACTTTTCAGTCCAACTCCTGTTTAATTTGGCATATCTCAGCCTTTTCTCACTGTTTACCTCACCTAAAGATGGCTTCTTGATGGCCACTCTTCCACTGGGACTATTTCTGATGAAGGTTTGGTGAGCATTAGCTGAAGGTCCAGATGCATCTTGGATCGTTTCCTATGTCTCCTTATTGTTTTCCTATTTCTTAAGGACATGACTTTTAGCTACAATTGATCTACTGTAGTTGTTTAATCCTGCCAATTATTCTTTTGTTGTTAAAGCTGTCAGATAATAACTCTTAGGTAATTGCCTTTTTGGTATGAAATTGAGTAAATCATAGCAGTGTAAAGTGGCTTAACAAGCAAAAAACACTTATCTGAAAATGGTCAGGAACAAGGTATGGACTGAAAATGTGTGAAAAAACAGCCAATGTCCAAATAAAAATGACGAAAGAGCTTCTGGAGAATTACTGACAAAGAAAAAACACATATATAAGAAGGTCTGGCTTCTTGGAAATAAAATCTAAAGAAATGAGGGGGGGCTCGAGACTTTTGCACAGTCTGTATATTTTGTAAGCCTAATTATCACCAGTGCTGCTGCTCTTCTGCAGTGCAAAGGTCAGACATTCTCATTTTATTCACCTTCTTTCATACACCTTCATATATCTTTAACAGTTAATTCCTATTCTTCCTACTCCACCTGAAGGCAGCACATATTGTTTCGCTCCTTTTCTGCCTCGTGAACCTGTATAGTATATTAGTGAAGGGAATAGCTGGTGATAATTAGGTGAGATAATAGCTTAAGTCAGTCAGTTGTTATGGTGCTGAATAAAAGCCCAGTAAAGCTGTGCAAACAGCCCAGAAATAACCCACATTATCATCGCCATCATTTCTCGGCTGGCTCGCGCTTGGCAAGCCAATGCCTCAGCATTTTTATGGCACCATTGCGCTGACGCAGGCCTGTTCCTCTGGGAGCCAAGAACCATCCATAGTGCTGGATTACACACAGAGTCCCTCAGCCCCGCCAGCTCGTCCTGCCTCTCGCTTTTTAAAATAAAGACTATTCATTACCGCGGAGGGACTCCGAGCCGTCTACCTGTGGTGTGGCACTGACGTGCCTGCCCACCAACTGAACACTGCTTTAGATCTGTTTCTCTGCGGCATACATCCTTACACGCTGGAGTTCAATTAAGAGAAAGCTGGGAGGGGAGGATGACAGATGTAGTACACAGGCAGGCAGAGAGTCCACATAGCAACTCTCCAGGAACTAACTCTGTCATTCTAAGTATAAAACTCTAAAAAAACAAGCTCTGTTAAAAGACTTTGGTTCCTTTGTGCAAAAAATAAAATAAATAAATAAGTAACAACCATAAAATCTTTTCACACTTTAGATCACGAAGACCAAACTGATTGTGCTGCACTCATCATGTTTGAAACTGCTCATCTCATCCACAAATACAGTACTGCAGAGGCCAACAGACTTTTGCTGTCGTCAAAATATGCAGGAAAAAAAATCTATTGCATTAAAATTGAGTTACACAGACAGTCTGGCCATGGGGCTAACAGCCACTGTACTTCTGCCCAGTTTGAGTAAAAAGAGAATGACTGGATTGTAGACAAGCAAGAATACTCAATAACCAATTAGAGTCCATGGGAAAATTGGCGTTGCAAAATGGCATTATGCCACGGAGTACTCACTGAGTGGCTTTACCAAGCTGCAAAAACCTGTCCATATGGCTGTGTGCCAGCATAGTGGGTATAGAGATATTTTTACCACTTGAAGCTCCACTGTCGCTGGTATACTAATGACTAGCTGATACTCCGGCAGTGAAAGACAAAGCCAAGTGACTCATGTAGCCAATTACAGAAAAATATGCACCGCGCTCTGTTTCATCAAAAGCAAAGTGCATCTTCACTTAAAGGTCAAAACAGGCAAATTGGAGTTGTGGTGTTGCTATAGAAGGGCTGATGATGAGCACAGAGGAACAGATAAAGAGTAACGGACAAGGGATCATGAAATTCATCAGTGTGTTAAGTATTGATTTGCCTTTGCTGGATTTGAAACGGCTCCCAGTGGGGTCACACATGAATATAAAGTTATGTGTGTTAATTGTTAACGTCTGTGGATTATAATTTTGCCTCTCCGCATTGTGGTGCTATTAATTAATTTGCTAAATCATATTCCGAGATCCTTCCATGTCTGTAAGCTATGATTCACAGCATTTCACAGTCATGTCTCCTCACTATAGCTGACTGCATGGGGCAATGTGACCGTACGAGCATGACGTTAATTTGAAATTCATTACTGAGATGCAAGCACTTTTATATTTGGGTTTTGTGACAGTGAGTACTCACCGCAGGGTCCTTTGTGTTGGATGCTGATTTCCTTCTGCAGCGCACAACCCATCAATCGCATCTCGCAGGGGCTGCCGTAGGTCTGGCCGTCGGATCCGCACACGGGGTCGGACGTTTGCGGGCAGGCTTCGGAACACTCGCACACCGCTTCGTTGTTCTTGACCACACACTCTGCCCCGTGACTGCACGCTACATGCAAGCACGGGCTCGGTATGTTGAGATCTGAAGGCCGACCACCCAAGAGACAGAGATCACAGTTAGAGGCATGGTAGCAAACAGTACAGCCTTAGTGGTCGGGGAGAATATAAAGTTGAGGTTGGAGAGAAGTCTGGGGTTGCAAAAGAGCACAGGTGATAGTGAGGTAAGTTAGAATATCGCTACAAATAGAAGCGCTGGTTTTTGTGTTAGAAAGGGTTTAGGGAGAAACAGAGATATGATGGAATATGCAATGCAGCCCTAGTCCTGTGTCACCTCAACTTCCTTAGTTTCCTATGTCATTTCCTTGCCTTTGTACCTATCCTGATGTATCCTGAATCTTTGAAGAGTCCACGGAATCCAGAGGCACGAGGACAGTGGATAAAAACATGTCCCTGTAGCACAATAGAGATGAAACAGCCTACGAACAATGGTTGCACTGCCTTTTTTTTTTTTCCTGCGCGTAAACGCCTGGATTAATTGACGTTCCCAGTGTGCCCCTTCAAAGGCTGCCATTTGCATCTCAGTGAGAGCCATTGCTTCAGCCAAAGCTGGTTGAACTGACATGCAGGAGCAAGAAAAGGAAGAGCACCAGGGATAGAGTTTGCTTTTTGAGAGAGTGAGAGAATTAAAAAGAGAAAGAAATAGGCGAAAAGAAGAAAGAGCCCTCTGCTTAATAATTCAAAAAAGGCAAGCTCCTGGGCAGAGGCAGATATGAAATGTGAACATCAGAGAGAGGTGTCTGCCTCAGTCTTTTCTCCTCACACGCTAACTCCAGCATGACTTCATTAAAACGAGGACAGGATTTTGTACCCATGGTTCTGGTAGCGGCAGATGGGTGTAGGCCAGGGCCGATAAAACCTGACTTGATCAGAACAGAGTGAAAACCTGACGAAAAAAAATGGGCGTGAACAACGCTTTGATCACAGCCTCCCATCCCATCACTTCTTTAAAGCTTTATGTACCAGGGAAAATATTATATGGCATCGTGTGCTCTCTGAGTCGGGGGCGCCGGCATGCGTGCGCGAGCGCTGCCGGCTCAGCCCGACGGTCGGAAGATTGAAGCCTTAGGTGGGATGGTGCACACTCCGGTATCGAGAGCGAGCGAAAGATGATAGCCTGGCACCGTAGTGGTTTTCATTTAGAAAGTTTCACGCATGAGGAACGGATCCCTCTGCTAAATGTGGTGTGTCTGCAGATTAGAGGAAAACGCAGACGGAGGCATCAAATAGTTTCTGATGAGAAGCCGTGGTTGAAATGGAAAGTGGTGCCGTTTCACAACCAAAGCGAAACAAAACTTGCTTCCTCCTTCTGCGCCACCTTTCTTGTGAGCTTTGGTTAGATGAGTAGAGGTGCTGTCATGGAAACTGCCCTTTGTAATGACGCCACCCATGGCTCCATCATTATTGAGACCATTATGGGATTAGATAGTAACACGGGGGTGTTGTGGGTGGGGGGCTGACTTGGCATGTGCGAAGCCCCATGATTCATTTATCAGCTCAGGGATGTTCAGCTGAGCCTCAACTCGTAGCGCTAACACGAGGGGGGAAATTATCAACTGATAACGCAGACGGTGGCAATTAGCTTGTTGCACTCTGATGAAAGAAAGGGGGTATGTGGGATAAAGATCAGTGTTATCTACATAAGACAGATCATTTGGCTCATCTGTCTGAATTATGATCACTCCTGAGCTGAACTGCAGATATTAAAATAAAAATGAGAGCAGATGTAACATAGTTTGTCCACGACCGCCTACTGTTTTCCCACAACTGTAATTGAGCAAATCTTTCCCGATCTCGAGCGCGGGCGCTCTCATTTCCGAGGGTGAGTGTTTCAGATTAAAGGGTGAAACACCGTTATTGATTTCTGCGTTGGGAAGGCGAGCTGGCTTTTCAAAAGAGCTCGGAGGTGCCACATAAATATGAAAGCTGCTCAATGCCGCTTAATTCGGTGCCGCTTCAAAAACAATTGATTCCCTGTGATCTCATTTCAACGCCTTGTGTCTGTGTGTGTGTGTCTCCAAGTGCGTGTAACCGTTGTACGCTTGTGATCCGAGCTTAACTGTACAACCTTGGCCTGCATTAAAGTTCACCAGCCCACTTCCCAAGGACGGGCTCCTAAAACACAACTGCAGCCTCCGATAAGGCCTTTGTCTCCCATTCTCTTTGTTTCACACTCATAAAAAAGATGAAAGAATTCCCCTCCAAAACTATTTTTTTTATCATCCTCCACCTCTGGGGGGCAAAATTTCTGCCTGATTTATTAACTGGAGACAATATACGAGGGTGAAAAAAAAGACAATCTCCCCAAGTGTAAAAAGAATCTTGTGACACAGTTAAAAAAAGAACTGAAGCTGTCTTTTTACTTTCCCTTGGATGCAGGGAGAAGCTTTGAAATGGCGGGCCTAAGCTTGGTCGCTCACAAGCCTTTTCCAGCTCTCTTTCGCTCTCTGGTCTTCTCCCAAATAGAAAAATCCATCTCTTCATGCATGTATCAGTCCTTCTTTCAGGCAAGTCCAGAATACACTATAGTTTCTGGCTTTAAAGTGTTCTGTTTTATGCACGAAAATTAGCTTGACAGTTAGATGGGAGGTGCCAAACACATAGCACAGTAGCCAAGGCATTGTTTTAGTGGCTGAGCAGGTGCAGTGAATTGTCTCTCATGGATAGAGAAAAGTGGAAGGAGAAGAAAAAAGGCACGAATACTTTTCCCTCTCTCTATTCTCCAATCAAGGATTCAGCTCTGCTAGTGTGTAATCTGCTCTGTTTCTGTACTACCACACCGGCTGACAGGACTTTACATTCCGGGTGTCGCCTCAGTCTGTATCCTCTCCTGCTAGGAGGCATGTAAATTTATCCATTTTAATTAGTGCGGTATTTTAATAGCATGCCTCCACTTCAGGACTCAGGAGGGGATTACTTCGGGTTAGGCCGCAGTGTCACTAGCAGACCACGTCAAATATTGAGAGGACACGTTCCTCTGATTCCCTGATTGCTTACCTGTCTGCCTGAAGTCTTATTATTGCTCACTTAGTGGAGTTATATGACAGATAAAGTGCCAAGGACACCACAGTGCTGCTTATAAAGCTTAACGGCTCCTTGTTAGGTTGCGCGATGGCACGGCGCGCTCCGGTCAGACTCAGCTGTGACTGTGGCTGCTGCAGTCAGCGGGCCCACACTGTTAACCCCACCGTAACATGTCGCTGAAATGCTGGGAGATTATTTTGGCGAGCGTTTCCTCCCATCTCCGCTCAGCTCATACATATGTTAATTGGACTTTTCCCCCCTCGGGTCTGTGTGCAATTCCAAATCATTCCCTATATTATGCAGGGCAGTGAATCAGTGTAATCCAGGTGATGCTTGCAGTGGCCAACTGGCAGGAATAATCACCTACAACTGCAACCCATTACAACACAGGATTCCAATAGGGTGCAGCCAATCTGCAGCAAAATCCCGCCTTCTGTGTGTCTCCACTGTCAGGGCTTTGATCCGACTCCCTTTACCTCCCTCACATTAAAAACATTTATGTATCATATTAGTCGAGGGAGAGGGAGGTGCAGAGAAAAGGCTATATTAGCATACAGCAAAAGGCATACCCGCAGGCTGTGTCTGTCTACCACTGAATACTTATCACAGGCAGGAGGTGAGTCGAAGCCTCTTTGTGCTTGTACAACTAAGAATGTGTTGCTCTTCAAAATAGAGACGAGCAAAAATAACACGGGGAGGGGACACAAGCTGGCATCCCCTGATCTTTTGAGATATATCCGTCAGAGATGAGATGATACGCAAATATTGTTGGTCTAATCCAAAAAAGGTGGTGATCTAGTAATTAGGGTGTGTATGTTGCAGGAAGTTTAAAAAAGTAAAGAAAAAACGGCACACCAGTTCGCTTCACTTACTGCATCTCCGATCAAATCAGGAGCTACAGCACGAGGAAGGCCTAGGAAGACATTTTTTAAAAAATGAAAAGAAAACTGTTGAAATTGAAAGAACTGCATGGCTGATCACACCCCAACGGAACACCAAGCCCGCCTCAAGTCACTCCTGACACCCCGTTGACCCACATTTCTCTGCAATTTCTGCTCAATGACAGCCTGCGGGCCGCAGTAAGTGGACCGGCGGTCCCTAGCTGCCGTCAATCAGGCTCCCGCGGCACTTCCTCTAATTAACTTGATTAGCAATAACAGCACTGGTGATCTCAGGCTGACTTACACACTCAGGCTTCGCGACTGTTTGTTAGTCCAATCACAAACGCGCAGGGGGGAGATGCTCATCAAATAAACATGCAAATGATAAAATATTCTGCACAAAGTCTTGACACCTAAGGTGACAGATTTTTTTCTTTCCTGCTTTGCAGAGCTCTTTGTCAATGACAATGTGTCTTCCACTGAGTGATTTTGTGTTAACCTCCAGAGGCGACAGGCAACACATTTCAAGCAACTTGCACTTGCGTGAGCTTTTCTGCACTTGTGATTGCGCTCGCTCGCTCTCTCGCACACAGCTGTGTACACACGAAATGACAAAAGAGCCGCGGATTTTGTGTCCTCAAAACCAGCTCCTTCATTTGTTCACTCCTTGTTTATGTGTGCGTGTGTTTCTAATAGGCTGCCTTGTGTTACTGATTTTACTGAATCATTCTCCTTTATGTGCTAAAAAGCAACACTGCTGCTTGTATTTTTGTTTTATGAACAACATAACCACCAATTCAGAGGGCCCTCTCTACTTCGTATTCTGTTAATACCAGACGTGAGGCTAGTACATGAACGGGCTCCAGGGACCTGTGGTGAGCAGCTATGCACTCCTGTAGTCTTTTCCATTGATTACTACTGAATATGCACCAAAATAGCATGCCCGCTGGGCAGGAAGTAAGCTACAGCGCAACTTTGGGCCAAGATAGAGGAGAGAAGGCAAAGATTTAATTATGCATTTTCACTGCAAAAGTAATTAATTTTACACACAGTCTGGTTCCCTCATATCAAATAAATAGATTCCTTTTTTTAAAGGCATTTTAACAAGCACAATCATTTATGTGGGGAAAAAAAGTTGTTGAAAAGATACTTTCTTCCAATTAATGGGCTGTCTCGTGTTGCTTTTTTGGTTTTCAGCTTCAGATTGACTCAGTGTCTTTTTTGGCAGAAAGGCATAGCAAATATACTTCGTAAATACAGGAGCTAGCACTTTAAGTTGCTCTGTTATTTCACATCACTTTTATCAATGGGGAAATTTTATAGAATCAGAATACAATAGACTCAAACATCAAAGAGTCTCCCATCATTGCTCGGTCCTCTAAATATAGCTGAAAATACAAGAACATTTCTGCAACAGACCACGCTACATGCACACTTCCTTGCTTAGTTTCTGCTGATAGCCTGCTGTGCTGACAGAGGGGAAGAAAAACAGGATTTCTTTGCATTAGCCTAAAAATATTCTTGTGTAGTGTGAAACACTTAACAGAGGCCATCTGGGGAGATTTACAATCAATCTCAAATTAACCACTGCAGACATTTTCTTGCATTTTATTCAAACGTCGGATGAAGGCAAGTTCGACTGCACGTCGGGGTTGCAATTATGTTTTAACCTGCTATTAAAACTGTGTGTGTGTACTGTAGAACAGCAACCTGGTCTATGAATAAGTCACACAAAGTCCAGTAAATAATTGAACCTCTTTAAAAGTTGATAGATCTTTTCCTCTGTTGGTGCCAAACGACTCTTATGTTTCCATCTTAGAAACCAAGGCTGCTGACCTGTCCGTCCTCCTTCCCAGCAGTCTACTCTGATTCATTTCCAGCAAAAGTCATTCGCGTGTTTACAGACCTCTGGAAGATTTGTGACTCTGTCTGGACTTAAGTAAATCAGCTAAAAGTCACGTGGTGTCTTCATCTCTAAATTGAAGGTTTGGATATCAATCAATTTGGGGGTTTTTCCCCCCTAGGGAGGACAGCCGTCAGGACGTTATAGACATGTTGGGTTTCTTTACAGCACAATCCATTGTGGGGGTGAGTACCGGCAGGGGAGGGGTGACATTAAGGGCTGTCACCCACATGAGAAGAGATTTATGACTGTGTCAAAACTGGAGAATTTCATCCGTTTGACAGCTGGCAGAGTGATCGATCACTCCACCTAACCCACCACTCAACCAGTGAAACAAGAGAATGAAATGAAAAAGCTCAAAAATTATTAAATACCACTCATTTAATTGATCAGATACATGAAACTTTGCCTATAATCTTGACATGGTGGGCAACTGAGTGCGTGGGACTGTTTGACACAGCTCTCATTCTGATTTGACCTTTGACAGTACTGTCATGGCTGCAAGTGTGTTGGCACGTGCGTTCTGATAGGCTATCGATTGATTCTTAAGAGAACTCAGTGCTTTGGAAGTCAGTTCGGAAGATGCTCACATCCTTAAATTATGTGCATCTGTCAGGTGAATCTTTTTTGGTTTACAGTGAGAGATCTACACGCTACAAGGTTGAATATAGTTTCATTTAAGAAAGAAAGAAAAAGAAAAATTAAGAGTGAGAGTTCTAATGTGATTAAACACATGGAAACACCGACACACACACACACACACACACACTCCTTGCATGCATATCATCTGTCTGACTAAACCAACAGTCTCAGTGGGCACCTAGGCTTGCCTCTTTTGATGTTTAATTAAAACCGTATCGGGGGGCGGTGGCGTTTGTGGCGCTGTGTTTTGAAAAATATGCAAATGTCAATAAAAATGCATTAAAGAAACATAGTACCATCCGCTGACGGCTGCGATGCGCAGTGGAAGGGAGGAAAGGATGAAGAGCGAGGAGGGAGAAAAAAAAAAAGAGCGAAACAAACGAGGGAGGGGAGGGGGCTGAACTGAGGCAGCATTTGCCAGAAATAATGAAACAGAGCAAAATATATAAGCGCTCGCGCTGCCATTTCCACTATTTAATTTATTCACAGCTCAGACGGCCGAATAATGCAAATGAGTTTTGGTGTCTCCTGACGCTGACGACTGGAGATAACTTTGGTATTCAGCTTCGCCCCAGTGCCTAGAAGATGGACGGATTTCTCTCGTTTTATCGGCCTCTGTCGCAACAACAATAAAAATGCGGACAGCAACTCTGAACGTGATTACACAACGCGTCTGTTGGGCGGATTTCTTGTTTGAGGTAATGTCACACCGAAAAGCATGAGCAGATTACTCCAGCTTTATCACGCATGCTGGGCTATCAGCGTTGTGATGGGAAAGAGCAAAAAAAAAAAAAAACCCTGACTCTGAAAAAGATTAACTCAAGACGAGGTCTTCAAATCATCTCTAAAAATGATCACAGAGACACTCGGATACGTAAATGACACATGATTAAAAATATTGGTGCATTCTGCGCTACAGCTTTAAAACAGATGTCATCTTAATTTGGGTGAATCAACCCTTTAAATCAGCCCTTTAACACGAGGAAACACGCTAGACAGAGCGTGTCAGTGCCGAGAACAGAATGGGCCTTGAACATCTTATGATATCGGTTGAAATCCTGCCAACCTGCTTTACACACCGAACCTTGAATGAAGTGTGTGCAGCTTAAGGTTGGCTCACTAAGCTTAGAGGCTAACAAATCTCTTCATTCTTCTTTTATTAACAAAGAGCAATTCACAATACATTCAGCTGGCAGACTTTCACCAGCAAGAATGTTGATATGGGGCAGCTCCGCATTAAATCGGATTTTGTTCAATTACAGTGTTTAATGTTTTGAAAATCATTTATTTTTCACAATATCTGTGCCACCGTGAGACGGTTTAAGCTTAACAGAGAAATTATAGCAAGTAAACTAAAGTGAAGGGGATGGTTAAGGATAGGCAGGGTTGTGGCGATGGTGTTGACCGTTAAGAAGCTGATGTACAACAGGAGAAACCTCTTGTGTTACCTACACATACAGCCACCTGACCTCAGTCTTTTAATGTTTTCACTAAGGATGTTCTCTGCGTAATTAACATGCGCTCCGCTAGACAGTGTCTATACCAAAGTAAAATCGAGTGGCTTCATTTTTCTGATTTAGCAACATCAGTTCTAGAAGACATAAATGCAGATTTGCACAAAATTTTAATTTTCTAGCTAAATAACACATTCTAAAAAAAGCTGTGTAAAATATGATTAAACTATAATTACTACTACTACTAGTAGAACTACTACTAGTGCTACCATATACTTCAGCCCTTCACTGGGTTTCTGTTCAATCCAGAAATGAATTTTAAATCTTCACATACCTGAATGATCGTATTTTCAAGACCTTGTAGGATATAAAATGTTTCATTAAAATGCAGCTGAACTCCAGCCCTACTGCAGGAATCATGCTTACACGTGGTTTGGTGCATCGTTGCAAGCTTTTTACGACACAATCCTGATTGATGGAGCGGGGGGGGGGGGATTGTTTGGGAAGCTGTTAGGTTGGGATCTGGCGTGCACTTTGAACATGCAATAGGAGATTAATCAGAGGTATGCATCGGTTAGGCAGGTTAGGTTGAAAATAAAACACAAAGAGGAGAGAGGGAGACTTCTCCAACCTCAGGGATCACATCTTTGCTGGAGGGTAAACAGAAGGAAAAGACATTAATGCCACAAAGACACACAGAGAGACAGAAAGAGTGAGAGGAAAAAGACAGCAGTACAAGACCCCTCCTGTTAGGTCCGCACGGAGCGAGGGGAAGGGCTTCACCCCTGAGAATCCGCTTGATGAGGTCGCCCACTGGGTGACCCCACTTGCCACCTGCAGCCAGACAACCGGGAAGCCGGCCAAATGGACATAGACAGACAGACTGACTGACGCACTGAAACAAGAAAGAATAGCTTTTTTTATGCAAGAAGAGCACACAAGACAAAAAGACAAAGACAAGGGAGGAAAAAACGACAAAAGCCACTGAAGTGGAAGACTGGCACCAGTGAAGGAGTAGAAGACGGAGGGCGGATGAATGAAACATGAAGGTGGCGTTTCATTTTGGTTGTCTGTTTGAGATGCTGGGATGAAGCGTGACAGGGGTGAGGAGATGGATGGGAGGTGAATGGGTGACGAATTGAAGGCACCGTTTTTGTTTTTTGGCACACCCATCCTTTCTGAATGTACACCCCACCCCTCCCCCACTCAGAGGACATCACCCAACCGTTTCAGATACTTTTCAGGAAAGTTTTAAGTACAGACGAACGTACCATCAGCCTAGACTCTTCAGCAGGAAAAACAGACTGAAATTGGATTACAAATACACAGAGAAAGACACACCAAGACAGGGATTCAGCACTGGTTTGTGCGAAAGCCAAAGAAGGAGGAATCCCAACCACCAGGTCACCACCCACCCTTTCCTAGTCTCCAGCTCTACTCACCACAGGGTCCTAGGTGCTTGGTGGCGATGGGGGTCTTGCTCAGGCACTCCGCCTTGCGTCGCATACAGTCATTGGTGTATGTGTTACCATCCTTCCCACACAGAGGCTTGTAGGTGCCGTCACACTCGATGGGATCACAAGAGCAGCGGGCACTCAGCTGTTCCACCAGACACACACCATAGAAGGGACAGTCCTTGCATTCGTCTGCAAGAAAAACAAAACAATGCAGCTTCTTTGGATTGTACAGGGGATAACCCTACTTTGTGTGGAAAGGTTTTAGGAATATTACAAACTACAAGCCTAAAACCCCCCACTCCACTGATGACTTGCTCTTAGCCAACACCCTTAACAACTTTTACTGCCGTTTCGACGAGCCATCAGGCAGCCTTCACACCTCCAACGACCCCAACAATAGAGGCACTTTGGACACTCATTCCCCCACCTCCCCCCCCTCCATAGAGCCATCACCACCTTCAAACTGTTCACCTGCAACACCCGCCCCCTCACCCCACACAAAAGAGGATTTCACACCACCTCCTCCGACCACAACTCTTCATATTCATGAAGCAGATGTGAGGAAGCAGTTTAGGAGTCTGAATGCTCGGAAAGCTCCCGGCCCAGACGGCGTGTCTCCTGCCACCCTCAGACACTGTGCAAACGAGCTGGCCCCAGTGTTTTCTGGCATCTTCAACTCCTCACTGCAGGCATGTCATGTGCCTGCCTGCTTCAAGTCCTCTACCATAATCCCTGTCCCCAAGAAACCTAGGATCACTGGACTAAATGACTACAGACCCGTGGCTCTGACATCTGTGGTCATGAAGTCATTTGAGCGCCTAGTTCTCTCCCATCTCAAGACCCTCACGGCCCCCCTCCTGGACCCCCTGCAGTTTGCATATAGAGCCAACAGGTCTGTAGACGACGCCATCAACATGGCCCTACACTTCATCCTGCAGCATCTGGACTCCCCAGGAACCTACGCCAGGATCCTGTTTGTGGACTTCAGCTCTGCCTTCAATACCATCCTTCCAGACCATCTCCGAGACAAGCTTTCCCAGATGAATGTGCCTGATCCCATCTGCCGGTGGATCACTGACTTCCTGACGGACAGGAAGCAGCACGTGAGGCTGGGGAAGAATGTCTCGGACTCCCGGACCATCAGCACCGGCTCCCCTCAGGGCTGTGTTCTTTCTCCTCTGCTCTTCTCCCTGTACACCAACTGCTGCACCTCCACCCACCAGTCTGTCAAGCTAATCAAGTTCGCAGATGACACCACCGTCATTGGGCTCATCTCGGACGGGGACGAGTCTGCCTACAGGAGAGAGGTTGAACGTCTGGTGTCTTGGTGCAGCCACAACAACCTGGTGCTGAATGCCCAGAAGACAGTGGAGATTATTGTGGACTTCAGGAAGCACACAGCCCCACTCCCCCCCATCATCCTGACTGACACCCCCATCACCTCTGTGGACTCATTCCGCTTCCTGGGTACCACCATCACCCAGGACCTGAAGTGGGAGCCCACCATCACCTCCGTCATCAAGAAAGCCCAGCAGAGGATGTACTTCCTGAGGCAGCTGAAGAAATTCAACCTGCCAACACGGACGATGATGCAATTCTACACTGCAATCATCGAGTCCATCCTCACCTCCTCCATCACCGTGTGGTACGCTGGAGCCACTATCAGGGACAAACAGAGACTGCAGCGTGTTGTGCGCTCTGCTGAGAAGGTGATTGGCTGCAGACTCCCATCTCTGCAGGACCTGTACACCTCCAGGACACTGCGGCGTGCAGCCCGGATCTCAGCTGACCCTTCTCACCCTGGACACAGTCTGTTTGACCTGCTCCCCTCAGGCAGGAGGCTCCGGTCCATTCGCACCAGAACCTCTCGCCACAAGAACAGTTTCTTCCCCTCTGCTGTTGGACACATGAACAATAACCACATGATTGTCCCCGCCACTAACATATGACCCTATGCTGTGTAACTGCATCATTTCATGTTTGGCACTGATCACCACCTGCACTCATGTATATATCTTTCTACGTAGCACTCATAATTCTTATTCTCATGTATATATCTCATGTATATCTCATGCACATATCTTTCTTTCTACATAGCACTTTAATTCTTATTGTCTGCACTGAAGCACCGCAGCAATTTCCTAATGTTGTAAACCTCAACATCTGGCAATAAACCCATTCTGATTTCTGATTTAACCCTTCCCCCCTTACAAGACCCACCATTCAGTGACCCTTTTTTGCTCTATGTGTGAACATCTGCTTTCACTCATTTATTCATTTTTATCCTTTAATGTGTACAGAGACTGATTAGGCTTTTTAGTTTCCAACTGCCAATTTTGTAACAGCATGACAGACTGATCATCACAGATGAAAGCACTGAAGAGGTACTTAGCAAACATAACAACAACAAAAAATTGAAGCTAGAGAAGTGTCAACCTGTTGTTCTTCCTGCTGTGTTAACTTGCTGATACAACCATAAGGACATAAACCAGACTATAAATCATCCATGTAGTAATTATATGAATGTTTACTGTTGTTTATGGAGATAGGTGATGTTAGCAGAGGCTTTTGCAGAAATTCATGAAAGAAACACATCAGAGATTCATATATTAGCCGGCATGCTACATGTGCTGCACAAAGTGGGTTGGGCAAAGTCTGTGATGATTGCATTTTGTCCTTACACCAAGCATCTTTTTCTACAGCATATATAAAAATGATTGCAGCACCCTATTTGCCAATACTTCCAGTATATCTGCAGAAGGCCCATGTTAGCTGTCAATCTCTGACAAACAACACACGCTGGAACATACATTTATTCTATAGACTGGAAATGACATGCTCAGATCAGCCAACACACCAGTGTTTAGGCAGTAGTGCTTAAAAAGAAGTCGGACCACATTTGTTCCTGTCAAGCAGATTATTTGATGCTTAATTTGTTACATAACCTTTCTTGGATGCTGTATTCTTAAAAGACACAATCACAAAAGACCCAGTCTTGCCAGGTGACTGCAGTGGTTTGAACCAATCAGCTTTGTATGAGCAAGAAGAAGACGTTCTTACAAAGTTACTGTGATTCTAGCTGCGGTTTGTTGATGTGACTGGTTGACGTTCGCTTGAACTAGACACTGACATACAGAAGGTTCATCTCGTCATCCGCTGTGTATTTTTTGTGCTGTTTTCTTCCCTATAACAAACAAGGATTGCTTCCCAGATGGTTCTGTGCAACAAACCATCTGTCACATCAGGTTATCTGTTCTACGCACATTAGGCCACAAAACTGTCCACAAAGTAAGTTCACATTACATTTTACAGGGAGTAATCGACTAGAAATGATAGCTAAAGCCAAGAGTAGTGGCTGGATGAATGAGAGTGAGTACCAGAGGAGTTATTAGACATATTTTTTTATAATAGTTATAGCTTTCGCTGCAGTTTAAAAGCTTGTTTGGGAGCCAGTTTAGCTCAGTGGGTGAGTGGGTGACCATATGTTACACGGCTAGAGCGCAGCAGCACGAGTTCAAGACTGACCTGCGGCCCTTTGCTGCACATCCCTTCTCTCTCCCTCAACTTTCCTGTTTATCTTCAGCTCTCTACTATCAAATAAAGGCTAAAATGCCCCCCAAAAAATGATATTTAAAAAGAAAAAAACGGCCTGTTTTTTCCATTTCCATTTAGTTTTCTGGTTTGCCGCTAGCAAAAAATAAGCAAATCTAGTAGCCTGCACTATGAAGGGACACCTAATAAGACTGCAAATACCCCCCAAAACCTTACTCGATCAGCATGCCTGTGCTCCCCTCTAACTTTAATAATAAAGTTTTGCAAAAACTTTAACAAAAAGAATAATCATGAATTTCATTTTAGGGTCATGTTTAAGTCTAAACTATTAAAGTCATACCATTTTGACTCACTAAGCAGAAATCTACTATGGAAATTAAGAAAAAGCGAAATACTGGTAATGTGAAATGGCAAATTTGCCACTGAAGTGAGAAAATTCAATTTGAGGCAAGCCTCTGTTCTGGAGGCACTTGGATTTATTCCATTCCTGATCAGTGGATCAAATTTGTACACCAATTCAATTCCTTCTTCTCTTCTCTTTAAAAGCCTGTCATGCCACACTTAATTACATCGGCGCTGTATCAGACTGAAAGGGGTACAAGGATGTGCAATGTCATGGTTACAAGTCGAAATGGCCATTTTCATTAGTTACCAATTTGTAATTTGCTTAGGGATATGATTTCATGGATCTCTGTTTCAAATTGAATTATTCTTTCATTTGAAAAGGCACAGCAGAAAGAGAGGGAGGAAAAAAGGAAGAAAAAAAAAAGTCCATCCCATTGCTCACATGCATGAACATGTCTGCATGCACACACACTCTCATACAGCACACACAACGCTACTTAGGCTGGGATTTGGGCAATTTTAAGCCCTGACGCTAACATCGGCCTGTCAAGCGGAGCAGAGAGAAGAACCAGGCTGTATCAGCCTCCGTTGCTGACCATACCAAAAGACGTCCTGCGGTGATCTGTCCTTGGTGTTGTCAGGGGGTTTTAATACATGGGTGGGGGTCTCCGCACATTACTGCTGTAAACCCGTAGAGCTTCGTGGGACTTCAGTAACAACACACCAGGAAAATTGGATTTCCTCCGATGGCTATCAGACATACAGTAAAGGCTGACAGCTCTTTGTTGACTACGGCCTAAACCTCATGTTGTAATAGCACAGATAACAGCCCTGGGGGCTCTTATCAGGCTGGAGGAGGCTAGTGCTAGCATGGATATAATACAGACCCCGAGACCCGGCAGTAATTTATCTCTCTGGAACACAGCTTTAAAGTTTGATTTTGATGCTAGTCTACCGGTATGTGTTAAAACATTGGCTGAAAGTATTTCAATTCTTGCATAATATATGGTAATACGATAGCAAGGTTTCACTGATACCATATATACCACGCATATATAACCCCGACAAGCCAAACATTTTCACTGGCTGCTTTCCTTGTTGTCCTTTTTCTTGCTGGGGTTTCAATAGAGTGGTTTGTCCAGACTGAAACACAGACTTCACTATTAATATTAGTTGGCCCTTGTAATACATTTGCAAACAAAGTTTCCCATCATGCAGATTCTGAAATCAAGCAGACAGTTGTGTAGTAAGTAAAGTAAAGTCTTGAAATATCAGTAGATACACAAGACATTTAAATTTATGTCACTTTTCCTACTGCTAGAACCTGCTGTAGATGCGGGGTGGGCAACTCCAGGCCTCAAGAGCTGGTGTCCTGCAGGTTTTAGATGTGTCCTTGAACCAACACAGCTGATTTAAATGGCTAAATGACCTCCTCAATATGTCCTGAAGTTCTCCAGAGGCCTGGTAGTGAACTAATCATGTGATTCTGGTGTGTTGACCCAGGGTGATATCTAAAACCTGCAGGACACCGGCCCTTGAGGCCTGGAGTTGCCCACCCCTGATCTTCAGCAAGTCTGCTCTTTTTAAGACACCGTGTCAAGGCTGCTCAAATACGATTGGTCAGCCTACAACAAACTACAAATGAGACTTAAGTGAGCTTCTGCATAGTCACATACCAATATAGAAAGATATTATATTGTTGAATTTTACAAATACCACGAAACAGAAATTTGGATAAGTCAAATAACAAAAGACCAAAAGCAAGGATGTCTGACTCATTCTACATGCACTCAGTTTTGATCTTAAGTGGGCCGGACCAGTGAAACTGCCCTTTCATTTAACTACACATTTAATGCAGGAGATTTCTTAATATATGAAACTTCAACTTTAAGAGTTTCTCTTACTTTTTCTACACGATAAATAAATGCTGCTGTAGAAATGAAAGAAATGTAGAAACTGAACTTTCTATAGCTCATAGTGAAAGAATAAAAACCTTTGGCCGTGGGGGAGGTCTCTGTGAGCAAGAAAAGCTAAAGTAAAAACTATTAAAATTCATTAAAAAATCCAGAATCTATGCCCTCCTTCACATTTTCCAAAACCAGAAACTGTGAGCCAGATTGAAGTCTTTGCGGGACAGATTCAGAGCCCGGAGCCTTATGTTCAACAATTCTGACCTAGACAGACAAATGGCTACTCCCTGTTATACCTGCACGCAGATAAATTACAATATTTGAATTCATCTCATCTTATTATGTTGCATTTTTTTTAGATTATTAACGGGGAGAGAAGGGCAAGGTCTACTAAATCTCTGTTTCACGCAGCATAAAAGAATCCTTTATATAAGTCATGGCATTTGAGTAATTTTATCCCTTGCATCACTAAATGTATTTCCAAGATGTTCTGGGATCTGTATTGAAAGGGTTGCACACTTTAAAGACAACAAGCTTCGGCCTTACCCAGCGTTGTGCACTGTCCTGCATGGATCTTTCTGAGCGTGACGCCTTTCTGGATGCCCGTCGCCCTCATAGCGCACTCACTGGGGTACGTCCGGCCATCACTGGCACACAGAGGCTCATCGCTTAGGGGGCACAACTCGAGTGGCACAAATTTCAGTGGCTGGCGGGTGAGAGGCTCCACGCGGCAGTTCAAAACGTTTTTGCACGGATCTGTGGAGAAAGAGTGAAGAATGTGTACTGCAGTACAGCATATCATACAGTACAATACGACAGGGAAGGAATTACAGTTTGTCACTTTTGCTAAAGCACAGAATCCCATTCTCCGATTCATGCTATCAAACTTCCATTTATCGAATAAATGACAGAACAGTTTTCACCTAGTTAGACACAATTTGCAGATCTCGTTTAATCTTTTCTCTGAATCTGAAATTCTCACACTTCACCACAGTGATGCACCTGTGATGCATAATACTAACCACTGGAGGCAGAGATTAAACACAGCTACAGCAGAAATGTAGTTTTTCTTTTTTTTAAACACGGTGACTCAAATATGTGAATAGTTGCTGCTAATTATGTAATGAAACTTGTATATGTTAGGTAGCAAAGGTAAGTGGAAGGTTGATACTAACAATGGAAGGCAACAAGCTGAGAGGCGGAGGAGGAGGACTACAAGAACGAGCACAATTTAGAGCAGTCATTTTCAATGATCTTTGCTGAGCAGCTGTGATAGACCATGTTTCTGCAATATGAAAACAAATAGAAGAAACCTCTAGTAGGAGATTTATACATCGCCAGCTACGACTTACTCGAGAAACTACCGCCTTTGGTATTTTTCACACACAGAGCTAATATTGCTTTTATGAGTCTTACTTCTTACAATTACGGTCCAGTTCAAAAGTCTTTTGTTCAATTTTGCTTCCAAGGGGCCAGACCTTTTTTTTGTCATTTAAAAAAAAATGCACGTTTGGCTTTTTAGCAATAACAGAGTGAAGAGAAGAAGCTGGAAGAGAAAGACAAGGAGAAGACAGGTTAGATTAATACCCAGGCTTCTGCTTTAGTCTTGTAGCATGCGGGTCACCTGATCAACTCGCTGAGCTGAACCACCACCCTCTTGTAATTTCTTTACGGTGGTCTTGAGCAGTGCTTCTCCAGGCTTTCTGGAGATCTTCCAGAGTTTTTTCTTTGAACATTGGCTGCTTTTTCACTCATTTTTGTTTCATTTTCTAACTCCAGGGATTAACCTGTGTTGTCTACCAGAACATTCTCATTCTCGACACGTAACATACAGACGATTTGTCACGTCCCAAGGCGTCCAATGGGAACGCGAAAGGTAACCTTCCGTGTCCCTATGACATGCGCCCGGTTGTGGGTGAAATCCAATAGAATGACGGTCCCGGTGGTAACGCACGTTCCAGACGTGTATTCGAGCCCTAACCCTAACCATAACCTTATCCCTAACCTTAACCACAATCGTGTTAGATAGTGTTTTCCAAAGCGATTCATGATGAGAAAGTAAAATAAATGTATATGTGTAGATTGAATCCAAACGGGTTTCATGTTTCCTCCTGTTTCCGCGTAACATAGGAATGTGTTGGGTGACTGAAAGGTTTGTCAATTTGTCACAAAAACACATAATTAGTTCTCATTTCTTTTACTCTAAATGAATCTACAAAAAAGATAACATGGTTTGACACAAAAAAGCTGTATTTTTGCACCAAAAGGTGACTACCAAAGACTTATTAGCTAAAACTTGGCATTACCTTGGTATGGTGTGTAATGTATCCTTAGGAAATTGAGGAAACTGGACAAGTGGAGGCCAAAAGAACAATTAGCAGACGTAAAAAATATTTCAACAAAGGCCTGACAGAGGCACTGAAAGCATCTAGACCTTTAGTTGATCCATCTAAAGGTCTGGATCAGGGGTAGGCAACTCCAGGCCTCGAGTGCCAGTGTCCTGCAGGCTTTAGATATCACCCTGGATCAACACACCTGAATCAAATGATTAGTTCGTTACAAGGCCTCCGGAGAACTTCAAGACATGTTGAGGAGGTAATTTAGCAATTTGAATCATCTGGTGGATCAAGGACAGATCTAAAGTCTGCAGGACACCGGCACTCGAGGCCTGGAGTTGCCTACCCCCGGTCTAGATCTTCATTGAACAGTTGATCCATCCACTGTTCAATGAAGCCTCATCAGAAATAGTCTCAATGGTCTCAATTCTAAAGCAACAGAAACAGGGACCAAAGCTCCTACAGAGTGGTGAACCCAAACTAACAAACTAAAAAATTTTGGTTTAAATCATTGTCAATATGTAGATAGGTCAGGATAAAGGTGCAACAATGAATTTCTACATGTATCTGTAAAATATGGTGGCGGCTCTGTCATGGTTTGGTGCCACATTTCATCCAGTGTCGTCGAGGATCTTAACAACAAATGATGGAACTATGAACACAGGAAAGTACTGTGAGAGTTTGATTCACCATGTACGTGGAAAGCATCTGATTTGGAAAAACTTAATTTTTCAGCACGACAATGATGCCAAACAAAGAACAAAACAAACCAAGATCCAAAGAAGAGCTTTGAATGTCCTTCAAGAAGTTTGGAGAACTATTTCTGATGATACTTCAAGAAATTACCAGAAAGCTGAGACTGTGTTTCCTCATTTCTGTTGTACTGTAATGCTCAGTAGTGTTATTATTTTTGACAGCAAATTATCTAAAAATATTGTGTAGTTTTGAGCTTTTCATGCATTTTTGTGTGTGTGTGTTTTTTCTTAGAAGAGTCAAAGGTTTTATGAAAGTAGTTTGAAAATTGGTTCTTGTGTTTAAAGCTTGGAGAAAAGGCCATAAGGTTTCAGGAAATGTGTCTTAGAATTTGTGAAAAACTGTAATTAGACTCCGAGGGAACATAATCTAAAACATCTTTGATCATTTTTGGTTCTGCGGAAAAAAGTGAACAACGCTTGACTGGCAAAAGAAAAAAGCAGCACAGTCTGGATTAATTGTGTTCAAACTGGCAACTCCTTTCAAAGAAAACTTTTTAAGTCCTGTTAGATAAAGTGTTGGTAAGTCATCTTTTAATTAGCGGCGAACAGTCTTATAGCTATGATATGTCAGCTGAGAAGAGAAGAGAAGAGGAATATCTGCTTCACAGATATTATCAGTGGCCCGGCAGCTGAGAGCAGCTCAGAGTAGGACCTTGGATGTGAAGGGGAGACAAGGAAACAGATGAAGAGACGATCGGTTTGATTTGCTCTCTCGCACCTCCTTCCTTCCAGGGGAGTGTTGGTCTGGCACGCTTGGCCCTATCAGTCCGTGATCATAATGGAATTGGTTTGTGGATGTGTGTGATGGGGGTGTTACTCCTTGAAACAGGAGCCCAGGCTTTATCCTGCTCGCCACGCTTTCAGCATGTGGGAAGACAAAGGATTTATGTAGCACCGTGACATATTAAATCACTGCCAAGCTGCCGGCGAGTCATTCAAAACACACCAAGGATGAAACACCCTATCATCGGGAAAGGAGTAGAAAGAGAATGAGAAACAGAGAATAAGGGAGAATGGTTTCCAGAGACCTCTGGCAGCAATACAAAGAGTGACAATGCTGGGACAGAAAAAGGGACGGAGCGCTTTGGCTGCGTGGGGGTGGGAGGCGGAGTGACCATAGGCCAGGCCTCGGATTGTTTTCTGTGTGCACAATACAAAGGCTTGCAGAGACTTGCAACTGAGCAAACAGGGGTTTTATCGTAATGCACGCAGCGTCTCTGCATGACGCAGTGCCTGACCCGCCAGCCAGACCATTATCTGAGAGAAAGACCATTACTACCCATTAAGCGAGAAGAACAGCTTCTAGAGTCCATGCTTTTCCTCTAGCTGAGCAAGTGGGGTGATTACAAAAAGAATAGGTTGTTTTCTGTAAAAACTAGCAGTGCAGATAAATCAACAGCATTTGCCTGGCGCGGGCTAGCAAGTTTAAATAGCCAATGCTCAGTTGAAATGGCTGCAGGAAGATTTAAAGCACCATCAGGGCCAACCAGTCCCCTGAGCTGACGCCGTCCCCAGGGGAGACGGTGCAACCCGGGTCACTTTGGCCGACTCACGTTGGATTTATACGACCAACCTTCTGCCTGTGGACAAACACATCCATCTCTCGTTGCCTACCACCCGCTCTGTCTCCTGGAGGCTCCTGCTGCTAAAAGACAGAGTTACTATCTGTAGTCTTTCCCTCCGTCTTCCTCGCCACAGAATAAAAAGAGCTAAATAGTCGAGCGCCTTGAGAGTAAACAACAATTGCCTGATGAGAACAAGGATGAGCCAAAAACAACACAAAAAACTGCTCTTAAAACCTATTTAAAGAAAACATCAATCTGCACCGTAGGAGAACCTGTGTGGGGAAAAGCAACCTGAATGAATTAGAGAATTAGAGTGGAGGTGTGCCTTAAATAAGCAGGGTATGTGATAGAGGAACACAAGAGGAAGAGGTAGGAAACAGTGGAAAGGGAAGAAAAGGTTTTCTGACAATTTAAAACAAAAAATCTCAACAAAAATGACATTTTCACCATTGGAAATGTAATTTTTGATACTATCAGGGTTTTTTTTTGTATTTCCATATTTTGCAACAATTTATATTTGATAGTGTGACTCTGGGACATCTCCCTGCTACAGCAAAATAGGGCGGAGTTGGGTTGGGAAAGAAAATAAACTGTGATGGGAACTCTTCAATATTACCTGTGCTCAAAATCAGTGTTACAAAAAACAGAAACACAGAAAACACAACGAGAGCTTACCACAGTGTCCTTGGTACTGCACACGAATGTTCTTCTTGTTCTTGCAGGCATGCTGATGGAGCTCGCACTCATTCACGTAGTCCTTTCCATCACTACCACACACTACTTGCTTGGGCTTGCCCTCGCAGCCGAGGGGGCACATGCACTTTGCAGACAAGCCATCTGAAGACTGGACACAGGTGCTGCCGTAGCTGCAGGCCACCTCGGTACAGGGATCCTTCAGAGCTGCAGGAAGGGGCAGACATAAAAACAAGCTTTAGTCAAAAGCAAAAGGGGCTCTTGCACTGAAGAGCACGTCTGTCAAGCGCTAATACGTCACAGTGCTCGCCGCTACAGTACACTGGAGTGCATCACAAATGACAGGCCACCTTATTCAAGTGGCTTTCGGTGCACTTTTACAAGCGCTGCCTAGTTATTCTGAGGTTTGAAGAACTACTTGACACCCCTGGGTAAAGATGCACTGCCACAGCTATCTACTAGTACAAACAAGTTTCATTTCACAGAGTAGTGTGAATTGGATTAGAAGCTTTGCATTCACAACACATTCTGTGTCGCTACGCTCAAGCATGCTTTAATCGGCACGGCTGAAAAGCGACCCTTGAATATTTACCTTTCCATAAATTAGACCAAGTGAGAGCAGGGAAGAGGGGTATTCCTCCCTCGTGAGGAATTTGTTTCCATCCTAATTAAGCAGCACGCCACTTGCCGCTGAGCGACGTACCCCAATCCGAGGAGAAGGTGCAACTTTTAATTTTGCCTTTGTGCGCCATCAACGGGGGCTTTTCTCGGGCCTCATATGCTCAACAAAAGGCAGCTGTGAGATTACAATCGCTGTCTTCTCACAGCATGATACATATTTATGACTGTCACAGACAAACATGCTTTCCCATGAGAGAGAAGCACGGCATCGGCAGCCCTCTCATTTCCTAAGCCCGCCACTTTTAGAATAAATATTTACCAATGTCTGATATTATCCCCGCTTTTGTTACAAGCAACATCGATGAATTTAATTTAAAGCGGGAGTGTATATATTGAATCGCAAACTCTGTGCGTCTCGCTTTGTTTTTTTGTGTGCGTTTTTTTCTTTACTCCTCAGACAAGAGCAGAGCGTGTTTCAAATTTGCCTTCTTTCTTTTCTACCTTTTTTGAAAATTCAATACCTGCCTCCGGGATGAAATGGCACTGCCTTGTTAATAAGAGACTGGAATGTGTGCAGAGATATATTATGGATGTGTAAGAAGACAGGAGAGCTATGAGGAGTGCTCCTGATCAAAGCGTACCCCCCCTCCCTCGCCTTCCTCGTCTTTATGACACATCCCCACCACCCTCCTTTCTTTTCTTTTTCTCTTTTTTTTGCTCTTTCCTGTCAAGTTCTTTTGAGGTTTGGTGCGTTAGGCGCTTTAATGAACACTTTTTCCCCCTCCCCATTTTATATTTGAGCTGTATCGCAGCAGGAACTTTGAAACCGACTCTAATTTACAAGTAACTTCAAGATAAAGTACGATCAAGTAATTGCATCTCTAACTAAAAGAGACTCGTAGAAAATGACTCACTGAAATCATAAATCATTACTGGAAATCATAGGTCATTGTGAGGCGATGATGACTTAATGGCTGCTCATGCGAAACAGATAGCAATTGTGATGCTTGGCCTCCGCTGTGTATCTAATCACATGAACAATGAAACGCTGATGACTTGTGGGAACGGAGCCGCTATAAAAACCTTGTTGTATCTGCCGGAGCAGGTAAAAGGTCATGTTAAATCACAGTTGCAGCAATTATACGCGAGCTACTTTCAGTGCACATGCACAAACTACTGTGCTACCCAGCATATGCTATGAGTTCGCCTGCTTAATAATCGTAGGGTTGAAGGTGCAATCTCGGGCTCCTCTGAGAAAATATACATGCTGTAAGTGAGCTCAAAGAATGATCCAGCAATCAGAGAGTAGTTTGTCTGGCTTTGGCACGTTCTACTCGATTCAGAGGAGCTGATGCTGAGGTAGTAAAGCCCTATCTGGAAGTTTGATATCCAACTTCTCCAGTGTTTTGGAAAGAGATGTGGAGTCTGAAGTCTGAGCATCAGGATAAAAGCATCAGCTGTTATTCAACTTTCATCATTAGCATCCTGTTCCCCATTTTTACACATATAAGGCAAGCTGAATAAGCTAGAACAAAAACCCAAATAACCAAGGATAATGAATGACTTAACTCCCATTTGATCCATCAGCTTATGTCATCTAATAATGATAAAGCATGACGAACCATGAATTGGTGCACTCATACTGCTGTGGGCTGTGGGAAATAAGCCCTTGGATGTTTCCTTCTCCCTTCTCTTTTGCTCACACCTACCCCAAAGTCACAAGAGCAGAGGTTCAACTTTGAGCCCCTCCTGTACATCTGATAAAAGGTACAAGCCACAGCAGAATCCCACAAACCGCAAAAAGAAGACCGCAGCAATCACACTGCAATTTGTCCAGGGCTTGTACAATCAAGTTTCTTCAGGTAGCTGTGGCTCAGGATGTACAGTCGGTCATTCACTATTCATAAGAGCTGTTACACGATCCCGAAGCGTCCTTGGATAAGATGCTGAACCCCACAGTAGCACTGGTGTATGATGGATGAATGGGTGAATGTGGCTCTTGTAGTTTGGTCAGTGAGACTAGAAACATACTATATAAGTGCTAGTCCATTTAGCGTGTTGTTTTGATAGACCTGCTGTTGGGAATGGGAGTTGTTTTCTGACAAGAAGTCGTACCTTGTCAGAATGCTCACTTCTTCTATAAAATAGTGGTTGTTAAGGGGTTGCAGTCACATCTAAAGAAGAGTAGGAGAAAGACGAGAAAGAAACCCAGTGATTCCCCCTTTCCTTAGAGTAAACAGCATCCTCGTAGCACTTCTTGATCTCATTAAATAATAGCCTGGGCTTTCTCTCCCTCCCCAACCTCCCCTTCCTCCAAGCAAATCTGGCGTGTTGACAGGCAAGAAGGGGTGGAGGCGATAGTAAGGGGCACGAGAGCTAGGTAGAACAGGAAGGAGAGGTGGGGGCGCTTGATTTGAATGCTAACAGGGGCCGATTTGGATACGACGCACAGCCTCGATGGGGCGTTAGTGCAGATAAGCTTTCCTTCTCAGACTCAGACAAGCAGGCAAATTGCCTGGGCGAATGTGATCGGTGTAACAAGCTCAAATAAAAAAAAAAAGAAAGACAGAAAAAAGCATGCTCGCCATAGCAAACTACATGGAGTTTTTACTTATATTTTCTAATCATTTCTCAGGTGAAAAGTGGCAACAAAAAAGCAAAGAGGAGAAAGAGGAAAGGTAAAAAGTCAGTAAATTAGAATGATCCTTGCTGCCAATTAGATCACTCTCCCTCGCTAGAGTGAATCTCAGCATGGTCTGGGCTGCTAGGATAATGAGGGGGAAAAACCCATAAGGATACACAGAGACAAGTGACACTAAAGCACTGGCATTCCAGCACAAACACAGTGAGAGATGGCATATGATTAGGGAACAAGAGGACACCCCAAAAGAAAAGCAAACATCCTGGGGCCCAATTAATAGAATAATGCTTTATAGATTTAAATGTTTAAAAGACTTTTAAAGGAGACAAAACTCTGGTTTATTTAAACTTGAGACACTGCGTTTTCTAAAAATGGACTCGTTCCTGTCAGTCCATCACAGCTAGACCTGGATTTGATTGGCTCCTTTCACAGAACAATTGCTCCCCCCCTTTCTTCTAATCACAAGCATGCAGCATTTGTGTGGACAGGCCTCCTTCAAAATTCTGCACTCAGCAGGTTTGCTTCATTTAAACCACAGGACTGGCATTGTCTGGCATTGTGGGATGCATTGTAACTGAACTACCTATGTGCCTAATTGCGAATTCATGTGCTGTGGGAAATTCTGAATACACACCGTCACAAATCAACACTTGATCAACTCTGCAACTTGCTCTTTTAACGGCAAGTGGATTTCAAATTGGGATAACAATTTGTCTAATTGTGACGTGCTGCGCTGTGCTGGATATGCAGAAGTTAGCCGGGTGCTTGCAAATAATTGATTAGCACTGCCCACATTTAAGGTGTGTGTTTCTCAAACTGAAAACTATGCAGTGCTGCAGGAACATAAAATCAATGCAAGGTGGGCAAAAAGGGTACAAGAGAAAAAAAAATGCAAATTTGCCATTTTTCTCTACTCGTTCTGAGCTGAAATTGAGCATGTTGAGAAGTGTACATTTCTGAGAACTGGAAGCTTTTTTTTTTCCTTTTTATTGTTCTGCATGCATGGAAATTAACTTTCTATCAAACTGCATTAATGCATAATGTTGAGAATAACAACAACTGTGAAGCAAATCCTTTTGCACTCCTGGCTGTAGTTAAGTGTAGAAGCTGCTGACATGTTGGGTGGCACTTTGTAGCAGCTTAACTATAATATGTGAAGTCTCTTACAGAGCTAAAGCTAAGCTATAGCTTAAGTGGTATTGTTTTCACCTTCTGAGCCCGTGCGCTTGTGTGTTTGCATGTTATCGTGGAAAAGTGCAGTTACGCAGACACGTAGTGTAGTGAGAACTACCACTAGGGCAGTTCGGAGTAGTTTAGCAGGTGTTTGTATGTCTGTCTGTCTGCGATGTCTTCCAGAAAAGTGGAGCAGAGGGGTTTTGGAGAATGGGGATTACAGTGATCCTCTCCCTCCTCATCTCTCCCTCTGGCAGTCAGCAGACTTTCCAGGCAGGTGGGGAGCTCCACTTCTCTGATCCACTGTTTTGTGCTGTAGTTTATTAATGCTTCATTAGGGACACGGAGCTGTCAGTGCCGTGCTGGCTTTACTTGATACCCCGCTGCCACGAAACCAGACGCACACCAGATGCGTGCGCAAGTGTGGGGAGAGTCATATATGCCAGTGCACGTTTGGAGGCAACCATGGAGTTCAGATAAGTCTGCAAGTGAGTTTGTGATATGTATGCATGTGTACCTGTATGTGTGTGTGTGTGTGCTGTGCTTCCTGTTGTGCTGGTAGTGATAAGGGAGGTATGGGGCTGAAGCTAATCAAATGCAATGATGCGATGGAGGGGGAGCTCGGCAGTGTGTGTTCTAATCAAGAACCCTCGTACACCCATCAACAGCAGGAGAAGAAGAAGCAGAGAGGGAGCGACAGTGAGACAAAAACAAGTTACAAGGGGACTGAGTTAAAACACTATGGAGAAAGTCTGACAAAGAAAAATGCAGCAATAGAAAACAAATGTAATTCAGAGGCAAAGTTACACATTTAGGTTTTTTTTTTTTTACTTCTTTGGGCAAAGCTACAGTTCCTACTTTCCAGTTTTATACTGAGACAAGCTTTACACACCGTGACCCCCACTTTCATCCATAAAACTGCACCAACTAACATTTTGATGTCTGAATTATAACCCAACTCTGTGGAGTACATCAAAATAAATTGCTTATACCTCAAACATAAAATGTTTAAATGGGAAGTATATCACTTTAATGTCGTGCCTTTAAATGGTAAAAAAAAGACAGTCAAACAAGATGACTGGTATTTATTTTTTAATCTCAGTCATGACAAAAAAACAATTAGCTATCTCAACCAAAATCCTGAAATACTAAAATAAAATAAAGTTGTGTGTATAATTTCCTTGACATTTAGCCAGTTTCGCTGCTGCTTATCATGGATTAACGATGCCGGGCCAACCAAGCTGGTATACAAGAGTAATGTAGTAATTCAAATGCATAAGTATCTTTGTAAGTATATAGTAAAAACTATTATATTATAAACTATTATAACTATACTTAAAAATAACCCCACAGTACTAAAAGACAAACTGGGCATGTGAAATTCAGAAGGAGCACAACAATGGGCACTTGGTGTTGTTTGAACAAAGACAAAGCAGGCAGGGAAAGAAAGGAAGTTGAACAAAAAAAACAAAAAACAGACAGATGAAGAGGTGGTGAGGAACTAGTAAAAGAGAAGTGTGTAGAAGGGAGATAAGGGAAAGGGTCAGAATGGGAGAAAGAAAGCAACGGCGTGGAATGGTCAAAAAATCAACAGACAAGATCGACAAAAACTGAAATCCAAGAACTAAATATGGATGAGAATCTGCAGCCAGATACCCAAAGCAAGTGGTGAGGAGCAGGAGGCAGGGACTGAGGCAAGGCCAAAGGATTAACAGTCCTACACACCTCTCCAACACGCTTTCCAGACACACACACACACTTCGTTCCCTCTGCTGTGAGGCCAATGGCTGGAAGATGATTCTTTGTGTTTGATGTAGTTCTTCAAAGCGCTCCACTGAACTGCAGCTGTTGCTCTCTTTTACACGCTTTGCTGTTTTACCCTTGAGAATGGAAAACGAACCACAAAAAGCCCTCATCATGCTCCAGTCGTCGGCCACACACACAATCAAGAAGTGGAGCTTGTGAGTACAGTATGTCTAAGCAGATTTTTAACCAAAGGTCTTACGACAGTTTAGCTTAGTTTAGTTTAATTTAGGTTAGTTTGATTTAGAAAGATCCCCATTAGCTGTCGCGATACGCAGCTATTCGTCCTGCGGTCATAAAATCTCAGTTGCTGCTCTTTTAAATCAATATTTAAGAAAAAAAATATGAATGTAAAAACAGAGGATAAAATACAAAAAATGTCACAATGCTTGATTTTTGGAACCATAGCTGTCATTTACTGCTGGCAGATATCTTACGCTTGGAAAATGCAGTAAAGCACAGGTGGGGTGTTGAAATGACAACACAGGCCCCATTTATTCTGCTGAGTGACAGAAAGAAGGTGGGATGGGATTAAATCGCCCGGGTATGGCATTTATGACAAACACACACACAGATGCACAGGTCTTTTAAAAGGACAGCACACAATTTAACAGCAACAACAACAACAACAACAACAAAAAACACTTAAATTCTTCAGTTAAATATCAACGAATATTAACACGCTCATTTAAATAGCACCATTTGATGAAAACCCAGAGGCACATTAAATCCTTCCACCAACTTATCGTGTGCATCATAATTGGAAGCATCGAAATGCTTTTTCCAAACTAACAAAATGTGCTTGGGAGAGGGAAAAGCTCCCGTTACTCGACTGGGAGATCAGAGGTGAGATACAGAACGGCAGCCCTGCAGCCAATCTAGTGTCCAAAACGGCTGATTGTGCTACATAACACGATGCAGAGGACTTTTCAGAATGCAAACAAATGCCTTTGGCTATTCAGTGCAACGCAACAAGCTGTAAACACAGCGATTATATATGTTATCCACTCATAATAATGTTGAAGGTGCCCTAAGCGCACTGCTAAAGGAGTCCACGAATGGCTGCACATCATGTGTCAAACCATCAAGACGTTGTGACAACTCACTTTACTTTAGCCCTGTAATCTACATAAACAAGCTGAAAGAGATAAAAGGTAAAAAGAAAAGACAAACACTGGCTGATGGGCAGTTTCTTTAACCTCAGGGCCTCTCTGTCCCCTTAATAGCCTATGGGAAAAAGCCTGTATTACCTATTGGCAAGCTGTCAGTGCTTGTACCAGGAGTTGTTTCTCTTGGATTAAGGCCTTTTGAAAGCAACAAAGAAGATCTTGGTGCCAAAATAAGTTGGGGAGTGTAGCCGGAGGCACTATTAACTGCTTCTCTGTTTACCTCTTTAAGGCCAGGAGCCCACATAATCAATAATGTATTCATGTGGTTTTTAAGTGTTGAGCTCTACACCAGGCACCTCAGGATCAAAAGCACCCAAAAAACAACAACAAAAAAACCTGGTTAGACTCACCATACTGAGCACATAAATGCTTAAATTAAAAGATTAAGTAGGGTAGTCCTAAATGAATTTCTTCTAATTGCACTACATTCAATATTTTTGAGTTTCTGTGAGATTTTCTTCCTTTGTGAGTTGGTAAAACTGATTGTTTTTAACTGCTAAAGTATAATTTAACTCTACTTGTTTCTACTGCAGTCTCTGGTTTCCTATTAATAGTGTAGGATCATGACTGTGAGTGTCAGGAAGGTTATGAGTGCGCAGTCAGTCAATTACAGATACCGTGCACGCTCTATCATGCTGTGTTGTTCTATGTGGTAAGGATGTAATTTGTATGCCTTCATATTAGAATAGCAAACCTGTGACACTACGAGTGAAGCGGGTTGCAGAGTTCATGACGATCTCCACGTTAGCAAAGATAGAAGCATGCAGGGTGATGCTCTGCTCACTGTAAAAATCCCTCACCACATACGTTTTATGAATGACAAAAGTTATGATCGTATTCAATAAATTGCATTTTAGAAAGTAAGTAAGAAAATTATAATGCAACGCTGTTTTTTAAATACAAAAATTCAAAGAACATGACAAAACAAGTCACATTAACAAAGTTATTCATGTCGTAGCTCCAAAATGTGGCGGTGTACACATCTGAATAACAAACAAAAAGTCCGTTTCAATAGGAGACAAAAATCTCCTGGGGGCTACGTCAGGAAGTGAAGAGCATCCTGTGTGAAAGTCTACCACGGAGCTAGCCGCTGTGGCGACCCCTTGTGAATAAGGTAGCTAAGAAAATGATGGAAGTTGAGGTAATAGGCACTGTGAATTAAATATAATCAAATACTACAAATAAAATGTAATTAGATTATTTAAATGCTAATTACATTACAGCCAGTTGGGTTCTGTCAGTATTTGGAGACTTGGGGTCTGAATTGTGTCCTGAAACTGAGTTTTGCATTCAGAATATCCCCTCTGGCCCCAGAAAGAGGTATAAAGACTCATGTGGGCTAAGTAGTGCATATGCCACAAATTTCCTTTCATTAGCTTCTGATTAACTGGAGCTGGTGGTGGTGGGGAGCCAAAATCTCTACTGATGTTCAGTGAGGCATTGGCTAATCATGCTTGGCCTTTGCTATCAAAAAACTTGCTAATGACCGGTAGCTGCTGGGGGCGAAATGCAGTTCAGAGCTGCTGAAAAGTCCCTTACAGTGGGTGTTTGGTCTTCAGTACAAACACAGGCACATCTGCGTGAAGACATACAGTGTCAGCAGCACACTCTTCACCTGAATGCAGGATAAGCTCAAAGTGCGATAGTGCATGCTGCATTATCTCTTTTTTCAATAGTCACACTTAAATAAACATCAATGTAAGAGTTCTCTGTCACCGGCTGATAAAGGGGCAAATAAATCTAAAGCCATATCATGAAAGCAGTTTAAAGTCAGCAGTTCCCAGGCTGGGTGCTGAAGCTGTGTGGTGACTAACAATAAAAATTTGAGCTCACTTTGCTTTATTCTCATTAACTCCTGAAAGCAGATCCAAAAACTGTTAATATTAAGCAAATAAGAAGATCTCACAGTTCACAGTTCATAACCTGCCTACAAATAGACATAAGCCACAATATTTAGAACCCAGCACATTAAGCTTTTATTTCCAATAACTAACTGACACAATCAGTCAATTACTATCTATTGTATGTGATATCTATATTAAAGCTAAAGAACAGGGGGAAAAATGAAGACACACCACATCAGTGACTTCTTTGCACTGAGGATTTTGGCTTAATTAGGAAAAATAACAACGAGTTAACTTTAATACTAAAAAAGCATCTTTATGAACACACAATCAGATAAACCTGCTCAAGGTGACATGCCCATTTCAGCCTTCCAATATAGGACCCTATTTAACATGACAACAATTTAAATTTTGATAAGGCTGCAGGAGGAAGAGAGAGTGCGCATGAAAGTGGAGCAGAAGAACTGACATTTATTTAGAACAAACAGTAGATGGAAATAATTTGGATTTATTCTCTCTCTTTTCTGGCAAGCATTATTACTGCAGGCAGGGACTGTGTGTGTGTGTGTGTACGTGAGCCATTTATTCTAATTGTGAGGAAAATTGAAAGCCATAGAACACAAACACATTTTACGGAATGAAGGTATATTGGCCTGTCCTTACAATTTTCACAAAGCTGGAATGAAGTTAAGGTGAATGAGGAAAACGATAAAAAAAAAAAAGGCCGCATTTGCCAGAGAAAAGTCATATGGGTTAGCCTCAGCGGTCAAGTGGTCGTGGCGAATGAGATAAAACTGAACTATTTGGTTCACTAAAAAGCAGCATTTTAATTTGCTTGTATTACTGCTGAGAAAAACAAACAAAAGAAAACTTGATTCCAAGTGAGGAAACAGAACGGGGAGGAAGTGTTCAAAAATGGGCAACCAAGGAAAAACAGAGAACACTATTATTTCCTTGACGTATAAGCAATTCAGTGTGAAATATTTTCTACACGAAATCATGCAGTCACAGAGTTACAGGAACTCTAGTGCCACTAGAAAACACTTACAGCTTAATTGCAAGGTTTCAGGCAGAAACGGGAAAATCATTTTTAAAAATGCCACTTTTAGCAGCTAAAACAACAGAATAAAAATAACAGTTTTAAACTTTGCAACTAATTGTTATTTTGCTTGTTACCTTTTGTTTTTCTGATGGATCATTTTAAAGTTACAGTCCATTAGGTGTTCATGGAAGCCAACTGTGTTTTCACAATAGCTGTTTTATGCATTTCCTTCTTCTGTTCTGTGATTATCTACTCATAATAGAAGTTACTGGTAGAGTCTGCCATTGGCACATGCCACTGCCACGAGGGGCTTAGAGTAAATGATGAATAGATTCATTATTACTGTTTTTGTTGGCTTCTCTTGACTGCTCTTTGCAATTAACTGACGGCCGTCTTGTACATCCTATTTAGCACTAAAAAGAACTGGACTACTTTTATTATGAAGCATCGTGGCTTTTATGATGATATGTCACCAAGTGGCGCTGTCATATAAATCTTTTTGAACCATGAACAGTGGGATTAACAGCTGCAGGCAACAAGCTGCACACTTCCAACTCATCGACAAGGTCACCGAGTCCTCTGGCTGAGCCATGTTCTCGGCATTTCCTATGATTTAAGAGAATCTCATGAAATGGATGGAAATTTGCACATTACTACGTTGTAATTGTCACTTGTGGCTGTTTTACCGATGAAGATGTATGTGTAGTCTCATCATAAATTTCTAAACGCAGAAATCATTTGATGTCTTTCCTCCACTAAAAAGCCACGAAGCGCCCTTTACTGCCTACTTGTCCATTTTCAACTATTTCTGCCATTCACTAATATTGATCCGCAAATTGATTACCAATGGATGATAGAGTAGTGCATGCAAATTTTGCATATACAACATTTTTGGCAAGATTAAGACAACGTATAGTGTATATGCCCCAGATCCTTTATGAACACTGAATACTGAGCACTTAAAATCCTGAGGACAATAGACTGCTGGATTTCTTTCCTCCCACTCAGTTAAGCACATTCACATTCTAACCCAGGCCTAACAGTGTCTGATTAGGTCGCTAACATGAAGACCAGTAGGACTCTGGTTCCTGACGACCTTGATCGATAACCACTGCGCTACATCATCTCAGCTTTGAGGCGACACAATGCCAGTTGATTCCCGAACAAGACTGCGTCTAAGTGGCCAGCACCTTGTTGAGAAAAAAGGTAAAACTTTGAAAAGTTACAACCCTGATTGCTCATTTTACATCAGTGGTGCTTTGATTTACAATCAATCACCCAGTGAAGGCAAGGAGTATCTAATTTGCCCTCCACTGCAACAATGTGAACACAGCATTACTCTGGGGAGTGGATGCAGTCGATGGACAGACCTTAAATAAGCAGCGAGGCAGGAGTGGGTGAACAGTAATGAAGGAACCTTGTGTGAAGGTGCTGTGTGTAAACAGGGAATACAGTGTAGATATACATGCACAAGACTGACGTTTTCTACAGTACTGTGCACATGTCTTGAGCTACCCCTCATTTCTTTATATCTGGCTTGGAGAAGCAATTTACTGAACCACGTGCAAACATGTGCACACATGCATACATGGAAATACAGTGTAAGGCAAACAGGCAATTTTACAATTTTAATGAGCTCCAAAGTCAATATTTGCTATGCTCATCTTTATTCTTCAACTCGTTCAGGTAAGCCTTCTTGTCATTTCTTCAAGTAGCCTTCAGGAACAGTTCTCCAGGGCTTTTCAAGGACTTTCAGATACTGTTCCAAATGCTGCAGTTTTTTCAGACAGGTCACTTGTTCTTTTGTCCTCCACTTGTCCACTTTCTTTAAATGTTTTAAGGACAGGCTGCACACCGTGCCGAGATATGCCAGGTTTTTGGCTAATAGCTCTTTGGGAATCACCTAGCTCGTGCAAAAATAATGATTTATTCCTGACAAACTGTGTCATCTCTGACATTTCTCATAGATTTAACTAAAGATACTGGAACAAATTAGGTGATTTTGAAGTGGTTCAACAATTAAAAAGCATTTATGGTTAAGTACAAGAACTGAAACAGCAGCCAAAGAAAAGCCTGGGGATCTATTGCTCAACGCCACCTTAAAAAATGACTCCTTGTTTAAAACTCTGACTCAGTGGTAGAAAGAAATAACAAGATTATCCATATTCTATTTCTGATAATGTGTTCCTGTACATACATTAATATAAAACGAGTAATAATCTGAAACATGTATTAAATAAAGCAGTTATCCTATTCAATCCACGCTGCGATCCTTTAATGATGATTGTGAATAAGCGATCTTTTTGTTGTTGTTGTTGTAGTATGCCACAGAATCAAAGCCAACGCAGAGAGAAACAAATATTCTTTAGAAATCCGTCTCCTGTCACTTGTCGTCATTCTTGTTCCGCGCGAAATGAAATAAAATATCCGCTATTGTCGGCTGAGCTGGTAGTTATCCTCATATTTTTCAGCACCGCTCCGCTTTTATTATTTTCACTCCATTCCATCTCTCACCAAGCATACACAGTGAAAATAACAAATAACAATGTATTATTCAGCAGAAGCCAAATGCATAAATACATTAAAAAGTCTCAAAACACAACCCCTTGTCTGGGATTAAGCAGGTGTATGTGGATATGGATGTGTGTACATAATCGGTGTTTTGCCTGCAGATTTCAAAGAGGTGAGCACTGGAGAAAGAGCGAGCGAGAGATGAAGCAGAAGACGGGATTTGTCTTACAAGTATCAGTGGTTGCAGACGAGTGGAACAGCAAGTAAAGATGGATAGAGAAATTCCAAGCACAGCCCATTATCATGTCTTTATGTGTGTGTGTGTGTGTGTGTGCTGATAACAAGAATGTATATTTTTCAGTCTATCGGTTTGCAAAACGCCTGCAGTGTGTGTATATTTCACTAAATATGCCTTTGTGTGCGTGTTTATGTACTATCAGTAAACACACACACACACACACAGAGTCCGTCAGGTTGTGCATATTATGGTTATGAATGCCAAGCAAGAGTCAATGCCCCAGGGAAATGAAAGCACGAAAGCTGAGTTATTTACAATGACCTCTCGCCCTGTGTGTCTGTTAGTGTGTGCGCATAAATGTGTTCACCGATAACCCCGGAGAAATTTGATTACTTTCCGCATTTGTGTCTCTGTGCAGACTTGTTACTACTGATGAGAATATCAGCAAGACACGGAAAAAAGAGAGAAAAAAAAAAAGAAACGATTTTTGTCGTGAAGCCTCTGAGTGAAAAAGGAAGGAGACGAGGGAACGCCCAGAAAATGAGTGAAGGCGAAGGAGAAGAAGTAAGGGGTGCGTGACTAAGTCCTCTGTGGCGGAGTTAACGGTGAGCAAATGAAGGAGAAGTGAAAAAAAGAGAGGCTTGAGGAACTATGGAGTGATGTAGAAGAAGGAACAGCGAGGCAAAATGCATGAAAAGAATAAAGGACGGAAGGAAAAAGAAAAGGAATATTTAAAAAAAAGTAACAAGGACAATAAGGATTAAAGACAGAAAGAAAGACGGGAGGAATACTGGTGAGATGAAGGGACAGGGATCCAAAACAGGGAAGCAATGAGCACTGGAGAAACAGCGTGGAGGTAAAGATGGCTTCAGTCAGTTTGACTGCAGAATTCTGTTATCTGCTTCGGCAAAGCCAGAAGTCATCTTCAGCATCTACGGCTATTACCACCAGCCCATTGTTACAGAGGCTGACCGGGCATGTCACCGGGGTAACAAAGGAAATCGTCTTAGCATGAGCAAAATAAAGTAAAAAAAATGGGGGTGAAGGAGGAGTGAAGCAGGCTGGCCTTCATCTCCTCCCTCTCCAGCTCTGCTCCAAAATTAGGATTTATTTGCTTGCAGAGGATTTTCACAAACCTCCTCTCCTGGCCAGCTTTGGCCCCAACGAGGGAAGATAAATCAGGGCTTTACCTGGCCCGGCCCAGACACCTTAACAATCGGCCAGACCAACAAAAGACAAAAGACCAAACATACAGATGGAGTAATGAGCTTAGGTCATTTTCTTTGATTCCCTCTCTGAACAATGGTTTAGGAGCAAAAGGGAGATGTGAAGAGGAATGGAAACAATGTGTTGGCCCGCATGTCAGATTCAAATAACAATGGTTTTTCTGATTTCTTGCATGATCCCAAACAACATAAAGAATTTCTTACACATACGCAGTATTGTGCAGATGTCTTGATCCTTATTTCTTTAGATTTTAGTAGCAAATTAGGAAACGGGTGCATTGATTTACTGAAAAATGTGCATATGTAGTATATAAGGCAAAAAGAGAGTTTGTACAGTTCTAAAAACATCTTTATTCTTCAACGCAGTCTCTCTTGGACAAGCTTTTGTAATGTCTGTAGGTAGTCTCGAGGAAAAGTTCTCCAGGTTCTTGAAACACATTCAAAGCTCTTCTTTGGTTGTTGCCATCCAACAGTGTTTATTATGAAGTTTCACAATGACCCGGAGGGTACTCTAATAATAAATGATAAATGTTCTTTTCTCTTTTTGAGTAAAATAAGGTTTGCATTCCAAAATAAACAAGAGATTTTTGAAAAAGCAAAAGTGCTTAATTAAAAAATAACGCAAAGGTGTATTTTAAGCTTCCCCTTTTCTCCTTTTCCCATAACTACATTTAACATGTAAACCCGCTCAGCTTCAACCCCACTTCTGCATCTCCTCTCCTCTTGGGAGTTTTCTGTTTTCACACACGCTCTGAATAAACGATTTGACTGGCTGAGTAGCATCACATGAGATAATGTAGTCACTCACTGTTGTACCTCTCTCCTGACCTCCCCTGCACCTAGTGACGGTGATTTAAACTAAAATACGAAATTTCAAATGGCGTTCATCACTTTATAAGACCTGTTAATATTTATTTTCAGTCCAATTCTTGTGAAATTTTGCTTATGTCAGCATTTCCTCTGTGCTTCCCTTTCTTAGAATGGCTCCTTGATAGCCACCGCTCCACCGAGACCACTTCTGATGAGACTTCAGTAGATAGATCCGCTGAAAGTCTCAGGTCCTGTGTCAGGCCTTTGCTGGATTTCTTTCCTGTTTCTTCAGGACATGGCTTTCAGATACTGTTCACCTGCTGTCGGTAACATTTTATGCATGTCACTTCATCTTTTGCTCCCACTTGTCCAGTTTCTTCAGATTTTTATGAACACACTGGACCCCATGCCAAGACAGACCAAACTTTTTGCCTAGTAGCTCTTTGTTATTTTAAGATAAGATAAGACTTTATTGATCCCACAACGGGGAAATTTTTGCATCACCTCAGCTCAGGTACAGATATCAGATGGAAATACAAAAATACAAATAAGTACAATCAATGACAAAAAGTAAGATAATACACTATATACAATGGTAGCATACACAGTATGTGATTATGGATATAAACTATATAGCTTGACATAACTATTGTACCACTAATATTCCTATTTATAGACATGTACACACACACATGTACACACTAAATATACATATGTATACATATACATACATATATACCTGCACATGTCCATACACATGGAAGTGGTGACCGTGGATGTTCACAGTGTCCAGTGACTTATGACATCATGATTGAGGAGTTATAGAGTCTAACTGCTGTTGGGATGAATGATCTGCGAAAGCGCTCCTTCCTGCAGCGAGGGTGTTTCAGTCTCTGACTAAAGGAGCTGTTCAGTCCACTCACATACTCATGCAGTGGGTGATGTGGGTTGTTCATGATGGATGTCAGCTTTACTAACAAAATACTGTCTTTGGTATTTTTTGTAGACTCTACAGAAGAAATGGGACTCAAATGATGACATGCTGCCAGTAACAAAGTTAAGAAAGACACAATGTAAAGTTGACACCTTCAGAAAGCCTGGAGAACTTTTGCTCAAGATAGCAAGAAAGTCTGGCACCTGAAAGCAAAATGTAAAAAATATAAAGAAATAATGGATGGCTCAAGAGTTTTGCACAGTACTGTACCGTTTGTAAAAAAAAATTATGCTGTTTTATAGGAAAGATTAACACTTCTTTCAATAGATATTCCCTTTCTTCTTCCTGATTGGTCCGTTTCATGCATGTTTGCCTGTTTGCGTGCAGGCACGCTCGCAACCACACAATAAAGCGTCATTAGACACGAGACACAAAGTGCGCCACAGTAAACCCGTGCATAATGACAACTCTCATCAGACACTTTGACATTTGTTTCGTTATATAAATCTGCTGCGCCTGCTTTTGTTTGGTAACGTACAAATACGTCAGGTAGAAGTGGGTGTACACCAACTCATTTTCAGTTAATCATTTGTGCCTCTTCCCAGGAACAGAGGACTTCATTTGTTTGCTGCAAAATGTATTCAAACAAGCTCTGATATATTTTTTTTATATGCTACAACTAAATACAACAAGTAGGAGTGTACTGCTTTATGTTTAAGGAGCAGTTCACATCCCTCTCACACTGGGCCTGCCTGCAGTATATAAGAGCAGACAGAGAAGCAGGTGTGGAGCACTGATGCCTTTTCTCCTTTCACTGTGAAGACTCGAGAGTGTTTCGGTGCTGGAGAGATAAAAACCTTCTCTAAAGTGCAGAGAGCGAGAGAGCAGAGTGGAGTGACTGAGCAGAAGGTAGGGGGCCGTGCTGATAGCCAACTCTCGAGAACACACACGTGCGCTCTCACACATACATAAAATCAATCTCCCATCGACCACACTCTCGAACCCCAGTCACCTCACCCACACGCGCATGCTCTCCACTTTTTTCTGGGGGGGGGGGGGGGGGTAAAGAAGAATGAAAACTCCATGTTCCACTAGAGTGGCCACACAAGATGAGTTCTGCAGCACTTCTGTGTCTCTCTCTGGGAAAGGGAGTGTATTTACCACTCTGCTCTGATTCAACATTAGGACAGTAGACGTGGCGCACGTTCCCAAGCTGACTGTAGAACGTGCGCAAACACACAAACGTACGCACACACAGTTCCCCAAATGTCTCTTGTCTCTCTCTAAACCAGAAAGTGTCTGAGCTTTTTCTCTCTCCCTCCCTCTCTGAGGTCTTCCTTTTCTTAACTGGACACTTTTTTTTTTCTTTCTTCTTTTTTTTTTTTATCACCTCGTGTTGTTATCGGTCACTCCTGCGGGGCCAATTTAAACGCGGCCTCTCCTTTTAATTTCGATAATATCTGAAGCCATTATGTGCTCACCGCCTGCCTGCTTGACTGCCGGAAATGTAACCCCACCGATCCCAAATCATCCATCTAGAACAAAAGAAAGATAATGAAGAAGCTGGGTCGGAGATGGTCTGAACCATTAAGGGGCAGGTTATGTGAATATCAGAGTGGAGCAGTGGAGGGAAACTAAGTGCCTGCACCTCAACAACGAATGGGTCATTTTGTTCTGCCCTCAGGAGGGAACTTAGACCATTTTCTTGGAACTAAAATGTCATAATAGCCAGTTCAGTTTTATGAGTGAGGTGCTAAATGGACATGTTTTAAGGGGAATTTTCTTTTCACTGCCGAGTGAAACTGAGCTAAGGTGAACTGTGCAATGGGAATAGTGGGAGGACACGGGCATCTGTCAAAGTCTAGGTTGTAAACAAGCCACCTTATTTGGTGTTCAAAGCTGTGACCGTAGCTAAAGTGCCTGTAAAAACCTCTTGAAAGTCGAAGCACAATATGTCAGTAATTAACTGGAGAACAGCACTGTGATGTCAGCAGCAGCGAAGTAGGAAGTAAGCGCCCGAAAGCCGACATTTGGAGGTGTCAGCATCCTGCAGATGTCAGGGACTTGCTGGTTACAGCTTCCTCCTGTTTGCAACAAAACATACCCCAAGCTCCAAAGTTGTACTTGGTGGTAACAAAATGCTCCCATGTGATGTAACTCCCATCCTTTAAAAAAAACAAAAACATAAGGGGCATAATCTGTGAGAGAAATAAAAACTTCTTTTGTGGCTTTCCTCCTGAGTGCCAGATAAGACTTGATTTGAATTGAACATGACGGCTTCACACAACGGTAGCCAATTCACTTACCCCGATGAAAACCCGCCATTCAAATCGAAAGAGTCAAACGAGGCTTCGCACAAAAGCACCAATTCAGCTGCCCGTATTTTCTTAAAGTTAAAAGCTTTCTCACTCCCTCACCTTTCTACCGCTATTCCTCCTTCCCTCCTTTGCCTCTCTCTTCCTCCGTCAGCACTGACAACTCCATAATCTCAGCCAAGTGGCCCGTCCAAGCCCTCTGTAGGGGCTGAATTTATTGAGAGCAGAGTGAGAATCAGAACCTGTCACCTGGCTTGCGCTGACCTCCTAACACACACGCTCTCTTCCTCTTTCACACTCACAGCGTATACCGTACCTGCTGTATGTACCTTCTAAGTGCAAACATCCTTGAATTCATTCAAACACACACATATGAATATTGATGAATGTTAGACTGTTGCTTACTCCTTGGCTGACCCTTCCATCCCACAGTAAAACACTTCTTTTAATTCTCTAGCCGTCTGCCCTTCTCAATTCTGTCTATAAGACATATGTGGGAGCTTTTAACAAGGATGTTGCAATAAATGCAAAAGTAAATAAACCGACCAGATGTTAGCTAGCTGTGTGGTTCGTCTACACTCACTCGACAGTGACTGCTTTCACTGCTATAAAAAATATGTTGCAAATCAGAAATAGCACGGGTAAGAAAGAAGGATGAATTTAAAAGATTGCTTTCTGATTTTCAAAGCTATTCATGTGTCACTCGGGACAAAACCAAATATTGTGAGTTTAAGATAATAAAAGCACCGATAACCTGCTGTTTAAGCTTTAAGGTCACCTTCATCAGTACCTGGCAGCTTGTTTAAAACAGATTCCCAGGGTTGGTTCTCTCAGCTCTCAACGTTTCTACCAATCAGAAGATTGTCAGAAAAAAATCGCATCAGAAAATAGCAAATTTGTCAATTTTCAACAGAACTGTAAACTCTGCTTTAAGTATACAATAATGGAACTGTAAATCAAACCATGTTGAATGGATGTTGGTGGAAGCCGGAGTTAATTAAATGAGTCATTTTTACTTTTGCATTGATTAAACTGATCACACCATAAATCACAGTGACACCGGTTGTGTTACAGAAGCACAAGTACATAACGTAGCAAGGCTAGAGCTAAGGATGCCATCTGCTGATTAAACACTACACACCTGCCTCCTTCACATCCAGTGACTGCATGAAAATGCTGACATAAATCAGGCTTTGCCATTAGTAATAATCACATTGGGCTCTCAGAATCACAGCCAACAGAGGAATGAAAAGGAAATTCCTTCCAGATGTGACGGGATAATAATAATAATAATAATAATAATAATAATGGATACTTTATTGATCCCCATGGGGAAATTACTTGTTTTTCTCTGCATTTGACCCATTCACTCAGTGAAGCAGTGGGCAGCCCACTAAGCAGGCGCCCGGGGAGCAGTGTGTAGGGACGGTACCTTGCTCAGGGGTACCTCAGGGTAGCCGTTAAGTGGATTCGAACCGCCGACCTTCCGATCATGGGGCGACCACTTTACCTACTGAGCTATCCCTGAGGAAGTCTGCTCTGGTGGCCAGCATGTAGTTATTACCAGCAATACTATCATTAGCATAATCATTACTATTATTTTTTACTTTATTTCTTTCCTTGTGACTGGCTGCTGTTTTGCTAAGGCCAATTATGGTGCTTCTGATGGCCTTAACCCTCCATAAACCATCATTAAACCACTTATGCTACTACTTTCTCCCTCTGGTTTTGAGCTTCTCTCGTAATCTGTTCACTCGTTCAATCACTAAAGTACTCTCTTACGTGCTCTTGTGTCGCACTCCCTGTCTTAATGTCTCGTTGCTCTTTCCTCTTAACATTATACCCTCCCTTTTTAAATGCTATTTTCCCTTTCCTCCACTGTACCCTGTGTTCCTCCTGTCCTCTCTCTGTCCTTTCTATCGCTTTATTTCCACTCTGCCAGTAGCGGGCCGCCACCAAGCTTGTTATTAGTGCCAGGTTCGAGCCTGCACTGTAATCAGACCCCTGGAATTAGCAGTAGGCCCACACTGGCAGAAAAGGCATGACGCTGACAAAACACTATAGTTATCATTGAGGCTGCTGCAATGTTGCAGCTTTGGCAGGAATCTGCTCCTTAGAGCCATGGATTTTGATGGGCTTTGGTAAAGAGAAGCAATGAGAGGTACAGCAGGAGTATTGGCACCCACTGGGGTTAGGGATAAAATACACACTGGATGGCTACCAATGGGAGCAGTAAGTGTCACACTTTTTTGTTTGTGAGGGTGCAGGTGGCGCTTAAGCCCTGGGAGCACAGCCATTTTGGAAAGACAATAGAATGGATGTAATGGGGACGTGTTTTATTATTGTGGGATAAAGATAGGATGGCAAAGCACGTAGTATTAGGACAGGGTGTAATAGAAATCCATTTACTTGACAATAACAAGCAATTTAGTGTCACTCAGAGACTTGCAGCTTTGTGTTTGTCAAATTAAGTGGCCGTGCTCGTCCTCTGGTGCAAACGTCATAAAATCACAAGTGCCGTTTCTGTCATTTGAACCAAAAATTCCAATCGCATTCGCCATGCTTTAAAATGTTAATTCACCTATGCTTGCCCACTTTCACCCTCATCTCTCATTGTGATGTACTGGAGAGTGTCAGTCTCAAATTGTTCAGTCCAAGAATTTGGATGTTTGGGGATCTTTTAAAAGGTACAGATCACGTGTATGTTAAAGACAACACTTCAGAGAAAGCTATCGAATTTTAGTGGTTTGTGGAGATCTCATAAATACATCAGATCAACAGTCAAACCTGCCCAAACTATTTTCTTCTGCAAAGTTGCATGACCATACCAAGAATTGAAATGTCAAAGGTCAAACTGACTTCTTTTCATCCCCGTTTCTACAGGTAGTTAAAGCTTACAATCACAGCCTTAAAATCTTCAGACAAGATGAGACAGAAAAAGCAGATCGTTGCACAAATGTCAGAGGGATTTCTGAAAATGAGTTACTTTGCAGAAAAAGCACAAGGAATTATCTCAGATCAATCTCCATTTGTTTTAGAGAGAACACTTTTCAGACTCACACAGGGATCGAGGTGAATTTCTAAAATGGTTAATTTCTGCAGCTGTCTCCAGGAAGGGTTAGCAGATAGATTGATGGTTACTTACAGCAGGCTCCCTTGCTCAGCACCTTGATGCGTCGCTGTGCGTTGCACTGGGCTTTCTCCAGCTCGCATTCATTGGTGTAGGTGGACGAATCTGAGCCGCACACAGGCGCCACAAAGGACGGGCAGTCCACCTTCTTGCAAACACACTCACCCTTGGACGGGTCATTTGGGTTGCGCTCGCAAACGGCGCCAAAGCCACACAGCATCCCTCTGCAGCCTGCCAGAGAGAACGACAAAGAGGAGAAGCTGTTAGGATATTTCATATGGATAACTCCGAATGTGAATATACATTTTCAGTCGAGTTAATACTGAAACACCCAACACCTAATGCACAGTTCAATTAAGCACTTTTAACAGAAGCCTGTATTTAAAAGCATCAGAGTACAAAGAGAAGTTTCTAGCATTTTAAGAAAATTCTATGATGCTTTCCCACAAAGTTCAAACTAAATCCTGGTAAAGGAAACAATTATTTGCAAACCATCTTAAGCTTAAAGAGAGCTCTGAAGGTGAAACCATTCAGAGTTTGGGGAAGACCTTTTAAAAAGCATGACAAAGTGTAATGGCATTGAAGCGTACCAGAACAACACTTTGACACGTTTGGGGAAAATAGAATATTTGCAGTTTACATATCCTGGTGATTTTATATTAATATTTTCACTTTTTTTGATCTAATGATTCCTAAAATGCTAAATTAGAGCCCATTTGAACAAAGTTAGGGTCAAAAGTCGTCATACTGATATCTATCTGTGCTGACTGATTCACAACATCAAACCATGTGTGGGAAACGTAAGAAAGGTTGCAGGTAGCTGCCAACGCAGAGCGATTTTTCTTGGTTTTAAACAGCAGCTAATGGAGACAAATTTAAAAAGGCTTTCATGAACTATTCATGCAGTCCAACATTTGCCAGCGCAGTTATAGTTGACTATTGTGTGTAATGTATAAAAACTTGCCAAAATAAAACCACTCATCACATAAACCAGCCAGCACAAACTCAACGGCGCGCTACAAAGAGGTAGGAGAAACATTCTCCAAACGCTGAATGACAGCGAGCTAATGAAACGCTGCAGGTTAGACCGCGCAGGGATAATGTTTGTGGTCGATCTAATTACGGGTGGGCTCACATCTCCCACCCACTTCAATAACGTTATAACAGCAGAAATAAAAAAGATCATCAAAACACTAACATACTGGGCAACTAGAGAAATAACAGCAACAGTGCGCGGTGATGATTTGGGTCTGTCCGGTTTTCATCAGCAGAGTGAACAGTTACAGCACTTTCTCACTGCTATACTGTGATGCAGTTCATTTAATTTTCCACAACTTGCAGACTTACATAACAGTGTGGGATTCCCATCGTTTTATATGAAATATTATCACAGGATTATACATACCAGCATGGTAAATATCTATGTAGGTAACCTAATAATATAACAACTATGCACATGGAAATGGACTACTGCATCAGTAGATCTGTTGTAAACATGCCATGTGTTAAAAGTTGGCTTATTACATTCCAGGCTTTTAACAGTTGATTTCACTACTCGTTTTGCCTGTAATCACTAAGATAATGCATCATCCATTAAAAAAAACCAAAAGACTACCAAGCAACAAGGTCAGCCAAACATCCTCATTAATGTAAATAAATCCTATGCTGGATATTATTGCCAGAAATTTCTCAGCTATGTTAGCAGCTCTCTGAGAAAGCTCTCAGAACTTTAGTCAGTACTGGCCCTGATGTTGTTCACGTCCAATTAAATTGTCTTTTCTCGCACTGATTCTTCGAGAACTTTTTATGAGTTAATGCAGATGAAGTTTATGTTTTAACACCAGGCAAATTTGTCTCAATACAGATTAGCTACTGGCATATTTGTAGAAACACAGTTCAGCAACGAGGATTAAATGGGATCGTGGCGTAAAGCAAACATATGCTCATATGCTCGATTCGTTCGGGGAGACTGTGCCCACCCGTGCAGAGCGAGCGCAGTATGTACATTTGCTGATTTTGAAGAAGTTTCAATGTTAGAATTTTCCCCCTCAATAAAGTCAGCAACAACATTAAAATCAATCGAGAGGCAGCAGGCTGATACCCGCAGTCTTGTGGACAGCTGATTTTCAACACCTCTGTGAGAAGACTGCAGTCTTTTTGAAACATCAATGATCCGCCATCCAGGAAAAACACACACGGGGTGGGGGCAACACGAAGACAAACCAAGGTTAGCCACACACTTCAAGGTCTCGCAAGTCAGGCAGCGATGGTAATACTTTGATCCTCAACCTCCCACTGACACCTCAGCTTTGATCAAATGTGAAGCAGCAAACTGTAAACTTTGTCAGAGGCCGCTGGATTCGCAAAGCAAACAGCAGACACGCACGTGGATACGTGGTCGTGTTATGTGTACACAACATCAACTTAGAGAGTAATTGACCCGTATTATGGCAGCTACAGCTGCTGTGGCTCTGTGCCCACTTAGAGGACTGTTGGGCATCCAGCTGGCGTGACGTCCTTGCCTCAGCACCAGGAGGGGGGGGTGGGGTGAGGGGCGTTAAGAGACATGGCAAACTCTCACAGGTAACCAACCGGATTGAAAATCGATGGACGAATGCACATAAAAATCCAAAATCCACTCTGAAAAAAGTCTACTTGGTTAGATAGGCGAGCAGCCAGTGTCACCGCTGAGTATATACATGTCACACACTCACACACACATGCACCCGCAGATAACTATTTCTTATCACTGGCTCCCAGGCTAGGACTAAACGAAAGGCGGCATGTCCGCTTGGGCTCACTGGCAGGTGGCTTTTTGTGGTACTAGAGAGACAGAGTCAGATAGGCAGACACACAAACGCACACAAGCACAAACTCTATGTGTGCAGCACAGACAACTGGTCCAGCATCTGCCCAAGGCATCTCATTCTGTCTCTCTCCCCACACCAAAGTACATTGTGTGAATGCGTCTATACGTGTGCATGTGTGAGCGCGCAGAGTGACAGGCGAGGAGGCTGTTTTTGACTGGCCCACTGTTCCCCGTGGGGGAGCGCCTGACAGCTACCTGAGCTCACTCTCTCTACCGGGAGGGGGGGGAAGCGAGTGTAAAGCCATCCATGAGTGCATCTGTATTTTTGACAGGGTGTGTGTTGGAGAGGTGTAGGCATTAGGTGTCTGTCTCCCTCTTTCTGGCTCTCTCGCTCGCACGTACGCGTGCATGTGGCCAGGTGCTAGCATGAAGGCATTGTCATGACTGGCCCGCTGCTCTGCCGTCACTTCTCACCACACACCCTGTGCTCCTCCTTCGTGTTTGTCTACGTGGGTGTCAGTGTGTGGCTCCGAGGCAAAACCATGCGAGCAGAGTGACAAGAGGTGAAATTCAATCGAGCTGTGTCAGATGTGTACAAGAGGAAGGTTGTCTGAGAGTATGACAGGGGAAGCGGAAAAAAACAAAACCCACCAGAGACCGAGATACCGGGTCGACAAAAAAGATCTCTCTATGATCTAAATGTATCAGCTGTGTTACAATATAGCTAACACTGGTATCATATGGTAAAAATATAAATAAAATGCTTTACTTATTTTTATTCTGAAAATACATAATAATCAGTTACAGTAAAAACATTTAAATGATTTTAAAAAAATCATGAATGCCAGCGCTGGAGTGTAAGGGGATCTGTTCTGCGATGCTTTCCTATAAGAAACTCTCACCGTAGCCTCAAGCTTAGCTCGCTGACAAAAGACTGACACTGGAGCTGAGGCCTCTGTCAAAACAGAGATACTAGCGCAGGCTCTGGAATGAGAGTAAAAGCTGCACGGTTATGTACTGGGAGCTGTTCCCTGGGAAAAATTGTCCCAGCACCTCATAACAGATACGTTTGACACTTCCAATTTCTTTAGCACAAAAGACAAAAAAATCCCTTGGCAGTTAATATGAACAGTATTATCTGCCACGGCTGAAAACAAAAACAACACGAACAAAAACTTCGCCAACATCATATTCCCACTGTGCCGCCCTCGACCTAGTTTGACTGGCGGGTGATCTATAGTAGTGCAGACACGATAGGAAGAAGCGAATGCAATCATCTACCAGAAGGCGATGTAAAACTCTCTCTCCTGGAAGCACACACAGAAGCAAAGTGTTTGAAGTGCTGCTACTATATGTGGGTGCTAAATGAACAGTTAACAAAGCCCAGTAACTTTCCGACTTTGCGTCTCACACATAACTACTAGTTTTTCTGTATTACTGAAACATCAGGTGAAAGGAAGAGGATGCTGCGGTCAGGGTGAGTTGGTCTGAACTCGAACTTTATTCAATTAATGCTTACAGCCAAACATTTTTCTAACTTCCAGATCTCTATGTGTCCTGTCACCGCTGCCACAGCGATGTCTCTCGGCTCATTTCTAACAATTCAAATGAGCCAATAAAGATCAGTGATTTTAAAGATGGATTATTTATTAGACTGCACTGATTTTTTGGTGTTGATTGTGCCTCACAATATTAAAAATTGAGCAAAGTGCTCCAGCATTAACAGGGTGTTACTCTCATTAATGTTAGAAACTCTGATAAAGCCGCTTACTGCAAGAACAACAAAGCTGTGACACTGACTAAAAGGTCTTCTCTTAGTCGAGTAGTGAATCCATGTCATGTGTAGGCCGACAGCAAAGCCTGCTCTTGCGGTAAAAATGTTTATTTGTAATTAATAAGGAACGGACTGCTGGTACTAAACACCAACAATCATTAAGGCTATGTTTTGTTTTGCTTTTGGGTAATAACTGTAATATGAAATAGAAAATGCTGTAACGTTTTGCACCTAGCTGCACTGGTTCCAGCTTTCAGACTTGGTCAACAACCCTCTAGAGCTGTTTTAAGTGCTGGGGAAGGTGCATGCTTTTGTGTACAAAATTGCAAAAGCCCACTCAGGCTTATGCCATTTTCACTATAAATGTAAGCTTTTCGATTCTTGGTGCAAATGTCTTTGTGAGTGCAATGAGTGTGAATATGTGTATGTGTGAATGCTCATTGGTCCATGTAAGTGTGTAAGGTAATCTCCCTTCAAGCCCCGCAGCGTTAAAAGCTTCACTTCCATGCTGTTTTCTTTGCTACCGGAGGCAAGGGGAAGAAAATCCCATTGGGAAGAAAAGACAGCATGTCCAGTTTGTGACTGTCGAGGCAAGTGTCTAGTCCAGGTAACATGTCATCCCTGCGTTTGGACGACTCACCCATTAAATGTGACAAGGTGTCAGAGATTTAAGGGGGGGCTCTCAGCGCCTATGAAAGGAAAATGACAGTGCTGTTCTGATTAAAGCCACAGTAGAAAAACTATGTGGTTTGTGATTTGAAAGAAAGTAATGCATGGTTCTCTGGTGGCAATTTTCCACATCTTCTATTGCCAGTTCTGCTGCTTTTGGATTTAGAATGGAACTAGGCTGTTGCATTTTGCAGTTCATTTCTTTTGTGGAGCAAAACACATATACACACACAGAGTGGTTTTTTAATCCAGTAAGTAACAAAAGCAGACCGTTTCAGGACAGCGAAGTATCAGAATTAGATCAGAATGTGATTGAATGCACGGTGGGATAAGGGATATACGCCTCTTCATACGGTGTATTATCCGGGCGACATGTGTTAGCGGCTAGCTTTTCGACACAGATTCAGAGGAACACAAATTCAATAAACATGACACAGAAGCAGCAAGTTCCCATCACTCTGAGACGCCGTCTACCCTGTGCTCTGTGAACAATATGTCCTGCAGCCTGTTTTTGTGGTGAAAGGCTCTATCAGTTTCATTGTTTTGCTGCCTTGTTGCATCTACCTCAAACAAAGCAAAAGGAGGGGTGCAGAAATGGACTATGGTCGCGAGCATGAGCGCGCTCAGACCCAATAAGGCTTGACAGAAGCGCCTCAAAGTGGCTACTTTAGGGAAGGAATACACGTCTTTGCATATCTTGTTTTGGCTCGGTCTGTCATACTTTTGAATTATTTTACAGCAGTCTGGTCTGTTTCAGCGAGAGAGGAAAGAAGCAAGTGAGAGGGAAGGTAAAGGAAGGTGTGCATGAATAATTAACAATACTGAACTTTACATGGGTGACAAGAATAGCGGCTGGATAACCGGGACTGTTGAGGCCAGTGATGCACAAATGGCAAAAGTGCTGGATACTCCGCTCAGGTGAAGCCAGTCGTATGGTGATCAGATTAAATCTGCACACGGCGGCTTCGGCATTGACTAATGACCTAGTGACTGTCAGAAAATCAGGAACGGAAAGTTGATGGAGGGAGATACAGCTCAGTGGCATCGAAGCGACATCACATTAATGTTGAATGACTCTAAATTCATTACCCTCTAGCACTCCTAGGGGACATCTTCCACTTACTTCTTAATAAAGGGACCCTTTCTTTTCAGCTGACACTAAGTAATACAGATGTGCTCCCTGCCCGGGCGGCTTTTAACAGTCCCCTCTTTCCCTCTGTCTCCTTATCTCTCCTCACCTCGGTAAGAGGGCTTTAGCCTCTCTATCCGTGTAGCTGTACCAGAAGACCTTTGCAGTGAGGGGACAGGTTGCTATGGCAACAGCTAGTGATGCAATCAGCACAAAGCGGCTTCTCTCATCAGGTTTTACTGGAAACTTTCCGTCATGCACACAGGTGGTTTACATATGCACAAATACACACATGCGCACCCACGTCAAGCTGCCTCTGTATCAAATTCCCTGCAGTGCTTTTTAAAAATAACTGTTAGGTCTCACTGCACTAATTATACATCACTCCTCTCCAAATCGATGCTCTGGGGTGAAAATCTAATTTTGAAAATCAAATTCTCGTGCTGGCTGCGTGCAGCTCTGAGGCTATAGGTGCTTTGCATAGGTCTGGGGGAAAAAGCAATAGATGGGTGGAGTATTTGTTAATAGTGTCCTTCTCTGCACCTGACGCTATACAGAGCCTAGAGTCCCAAAGTGTCATTGCAGAATAGAAACATGAAGAAACATAAAGGTGGCCGGCAGCTGTAAAATATCTGGGGGTAAAAACCCTACACTGCTTCTATTGATCTCTGGTTAGCGATCCTCGGGGACCAATGGAGTCAATTATCGATCTCGCTGCAATCTTACAACACCCAGCGTGAATGAAGAAAACGCCTGGTCACAATGGAACACCCCACCTCACCAGCTCAATATGAGAAATTGCTTCTTTAAACCAGTTAAATGAGAAGAGAGAAAAAGGGGCGAAGGAGGGAAAGAAAGGAGACACTTTCAAAGGATTTTCAGAAAGAAAAAAAAACTTTTTCTCATGTTCTGCTTTTCCAGTGCTGTTCTTATCAGGGCAACAGCACAATGAACAAACTGAAGAAAAGAAAAACTGTAAAGAGCTATTCGTTTACTGCATTTTCTCTTCGCCTTTGGCTGCAGTTCTCTGCTTGAAGATGGAGGGTTTTGAGTGTGTGAGCATGTCTTTGTGTGCGGGGTGTGTGCGTGCGTGTGTGCGATGGCTGGTACAGTACAGTATTTTCTCCTTCTCTCACATAAAAGGGGCAATCAATTTCCTTCTCCTCCTGCTTCCTGAATGCAACACACAGGCTCGCATAGCTGAGCGCCTGGGCCATGACCTGGCTAACATGCAGGATGAACTTATTTACCAAACTCCACAGACCAAGGCGTGCCAGAAAATGAGAGATAAAACTGAAGACAGAGGAGGTAGGGGCTGAGGGGAGGGAGGGACAGGTTTTATTAGAAGAAATACTGTATGAGATGAAGAAACAGAAGGGTAGGGAGGTTAAAGAGAAATATGAGAGGCAGATGGAAAACCACTACAATGTGATTCCCTCCCATCTTCTACATGAGAAACCTGCAGTCCTGTAAGTCTAAAAAACAAACCCTCACCTGCTGCAAATAATCTGAAGGCGGCAACATGCATAATTAATGCTTTAACTTCATTTCCTCTTGGTTTTTATTAGAAAAGAGGGAATAAAGGAAAGCTCTGAACTTCTGTGTCTATAAAACAGCACTGTTAGCTGTGTTCGTTGCTCTTATTTGTATCGCCGGTAAAAATCAGTAGGTCAAAATTTGAATATATGGCACCTTCACTCGTTAGAGGAGATCTGCATTTTTAAAAGTAATCAAACAATCTCTAAGAGTCGCTCATTTTTCCCCGCTGGCTTTGTTGCTCAGTCACCTCGACTACTACTGTTGTTACAGTAGTGTTCTGAGATTTTGTCAATGCTATTTCTAGCCTCCCTTGGCTATGGTTACTTTTTTAATTTTAATGATGTCCCACTGGCATAAACAAACCATACAAAAGCTACAGTGAGCACACACAAAAGGGTTTTTTAGTTTGTGGAAAGTTCAGTTTCACTGTAAGCTTGCCAGCAGCTTTATAGCTGGAGACAGGAAGTGGGTTGAAGTATTTAAAGCTTTTGTGATGCCTCACAATTGTAACTAAATTTTAACTAAAACATTTATCTGTGTGTGAACCTAAGAAAGGGGATTTGTGCACAAACTGTTTTATGTGTGTGATTTTGGACCGCAACATTTTGGCTGCTGCCCTGTTGTTAAGGGAGCACAAGACACGGGGAAGCGCTAAGTCATCTGCTAAGGCTACTAAGCTTCGTTAGCAAAGTGCATTAATGCTAAGGAGCATATTAATAAAATACTAAATTTTCACTCACCAAATTGAAGCAAATGTTTCTATAATACCTCATAGCAGACCAAATTTTTGTCAGACAAGTCTTTTTTTTTTTTTTAAATGTAGCTTAAAAAGGCACCAATGACGTAAACACAATCATGAGCTCCACTTCACCGATTAGCGAGGCCTAGCAGCCTACAGCTGCCAGTGTCTGCACATCTGTTATTCAAAGTGGACACATACTTAAAGTTAAGCGTTTACATGTCTAAATGAATGAGTTATAAACTCACCTACATTTGTCATGATGGGGAGAAGCGGCTAAAGAGACTATATTTTTTTTTATTTAAAATGTTCTTTCATCACATCTTAACAGAGGAGTCTATGGGCACTGATTTACTTTTGGAATCAGCCTCGAGACACAATTTAGAGGAACTGCAGGTGTTGGCAGTACTACATTAGTGTGACTTTTCAACTCCATTAGACAGCAAGATAACTTTAGATAAGTTGTTGTCACTGACCTCAGATCATCTTTTGGTTGTTTATAGAAGACTCGACATGACAGGGTTGTTGATATTAATCCCAAAACCTTACTTATGCTAAACAAATGTCATAATATTATCCATCTCGTAAGATTTCTCTCCTGCAATTAACTTTGCATTCACTGGCATCACCTCAGTGTTTTTCTGTTCAGTTTTTTTGGCATTCAAACTATAGAGCAAATGGATTTTTCACACCTACTTGGGTGTGAGAAGTTATTTCAAACCCTGGAGCAGTTCTCTGTTTTGTTCACTTTGTTTGGCCATATGAGAGCCAATGATTGCCAAAGCAATTAGACTGAGACCTTGTTGAGAGAGCTTTCAAAATATGTTTCAGAACCAACCCCAGAGCTGTGTATGGCGTGGAAGCACAATCAGCCTGCAATCCAACAGCCCTAAAGCCTATTCATTATGGATTGTGCACAATGTGATTTATTGGGAATCTATAGATTTAGTCAAGGAGACTGTGCTTTCCTGCACAAAAGTATGAATCAATACGGAGCTCAACAAGGGTTAATGATTAGTTACGGGTCACTTAAACATCTCACCAACAGCTGGTCGTGTTTGTCGTCATGCAGAGCACTACACATGCAATTTAGGATTTGAAAAATCATGACATTCATCACCATCAACATACCCAAATGGCCAGTGGCCAAATCTTTCAAAAATGATCAGTCTTTTCCACTTTTTGTTGTTTTATTCATGCTATCCTTTAGGTCTCAGAATATAACAGGTGCTGCTTCTTCATAAATCAGCCCTGAAATATGACAGCTCTTGACAGCTTCGAACATCTGCCTAATCACGCTTGTTGTGGGAGAAAAATACATGAAGGGTAAATGAGGAAAATCACTCGGTTGTTTGTCTTGATCAGGCAGGGACAAGAACGGGAAAAGACGGTGGGGACTAAAGTAGAGAGAACAATGTAATGAGAATTAAACAGCAAAAGCCTTCAACTCATGTTGCACCTGTATAAGCCATACATCCTGAAAACAGCAAAATAGGGGATTGAATGTAGTAAAGTGGCAGCTAAGATAAGCCAATTGTGTTGCAAGGTGGTTTGTGTTTTCCTGATCAAACTGTTGGGCAGATGGGAGAAAAATTGACACTGCTATTCTTTTGAACCGCCGACTGGAGCATAAAAAAGTGCATAAATTACTAAGACAGCAATGACTTTAGTAGTGCTTCTCATAGTGAATTGGTCCAATCATTCCCTCCTTATCTTAGGAGACAGAGAGGACACCTTACCCCTGCTAGCAATGATCGTGCTTTGCTCAACCCAAGGTGCTTCACAGGAAATGCAACTCTACATCCCATCAGCTGTCTTGTTCTATTTAATGAGTCACATGGGGAAAGGAAACAAGCCGCGTGTTGGCACGAACAAACTTTTTCCCCGTCACACTGTTCCAGATTTTCAAATTCTCTCTCCAAGCTTTCTTCCACTATATCAATAATGGAGGTGCTGGTGACAGAGCCCTATTCTGTCACCTCACATCTTCTCCACAAACTCAGCAGCAGCAGCAGGCAGAGATGCTCCCTGAGAACAGATTACAGCCAGTCTGCAATATACATGAAGAAAACCAGAATGGCTGCCAGCGAACCCCTCAATTCAATTATTCAGCTAAGCCAATATTATGAGGAGAGGAGACCTCTTTTGTTCACGTCTCAGAGCTCGTCACCCCAGCTCACTGTCACCTCCCAGACACCTGTACTGGACTCTCTTTTGAAAGACACTTGCTTATCATGTTACGTCCACGAAGAGCAATTTTTTTTTAAGCTCGCTAATTGCATGTAGTCATTCGAGGGGCGACTCACATCCACTCAGATGTGCTCGCCTAACCTCCTCCGCGCCTGTCTTTTCTCTCTCTTGTTCACACGCTCCACTCTCTTTCATTCCATCGCTCATCACTGTCATTCAGTGTTTCATCAGCGATGCACTTGCTCTCGCTTCATACATTAAAAAGGAAAGTCGTGTGCACGAGGAGCCAACGCTGTCACTGTTGCCGCAGCATGGGGTTTCAGACACATTTGCACTACACACCCACTCCAAGTGTCCTGGAGAAAACTGGGCAGCAGTGACAACTTTTCAAGTCATAGCCCAAGCTCTGCATCTGATTAGCAAAGCGAGAGCAGCTCATCCTAAAGGTCACATTGCCAAAAATTAGGATTGGCTTAGCACAATTTAGAAAATACGATTACCTCAAAGTTTTACCCAGGATGCGGCCACGATGAGAGGTAGAGTACAGATTTTGAGCTTTTCACACGACCAAAGGCCAGAACAAGAGTATCATGCTGTATAGTGCTGTGCCTAACTAAAAGCTGTCAGGCTGCCTAAAACAACCAGTGAGCTCTTCTTCCTCACAGCAATGCAACCGACTGAGATGAATTAGTGTGATTTATTTGTTTTCTCTGTGAATAAAAAGCAGAAGGGTCCAAGCATTATGTGGATGCTGGCCATCATAACTTAATATAGCCTTTGGCTCCCACCGTTCTGGCGTTTTGCACGTGTGTAAACAAAACCAAAGTGTGTGAAAAACATGTAAGTGCACAGGTTAACTTTGCCCTCCGTGTTAGATTCAATATGTTGTATTTTAATCTAGTAGAAGACGATTGCACACAAACTACAAATCAATATCAGGCTTTATGCTCTGCATCACATAATGCCTAGGATTTCTGCTCACATGGGACAATTCCACAAACAGTGTTTTCCTTCATGTGGAGAAGCTGAAAGTGAGTCAAATGCTGTTTATTACGCTGACTGACACTGAGCCTCGCTCGGGGTTTTGTGGAACTGTCTAATATTAATCTTCTGTGTGGTTGAAACGGTACCTGCTCTGCTACCATCCGCTCCCTTTAAGCTTTTATTTTTGGTGTCATGCTTTCTGTTTAGTAACAGTGCCTTATTGGGTTGTTTACTGTTACCCAGCATGCACATCTCTGGCAGACTGAAGGCAGTGAAGACAGATTGTGCTACATTTTCCAAGGTATTTAGGTCTCCGCAACCCAAAGGCTGAGCATATTTCATGCAAACATGATGGGCTATTAAGCATTAAAAAGCGACATACCTTAATCCATTTTCAGTAACAAAGCTATAGGTGGTCACATTTAATGTGCTCCAAATGGGGAATAACAGCAAAGAGCCACAGAAACAAAAGACCGTTTCATTATTTATGTGCTATGGGGAAAAAATGTTACTTGGAAATCACATTCAAGGCTGCTTTCAAATACTGCTTGCATGCATGATTACTACCTGATTTCCTGCATTTCCCTCAACACCTGCACTGGTAATAAAAGGAAATTGTGTTTTTCACTTCAAATTAACAGAAAATGAACTATTTGAAATCACCAAAGTTATTTTGCGATCACAGGGAATATAATAAAAGCAAGGAGAGTGGGATTTTTTTTCCTTTTGTCAAACATTCATTTTCCAGCAAAATATAACCTTAAATTACTTGCTGAATGTTAGCTGAAGGATTTTGGCATTTGGCGGTTTGAACATGTGACCATTTCAAGTCACTTCTTTGAAGTATCGAATCATACCACTACTTTTTTCCCCCCTATATGGCCAGAATTCAATGTTACTGGTCGCTCTTGCCAGAGGCAATCAAGCCACCGGCAGCTTCATTTACAGTAAAGTGCAAGAGAGAAAACTGGGCCTTTAAGCTGGTTCCCGCTACGGAGAAGAGAGGGTGCTCCATTTTATTTTATTTTTTACAGATTTTCTGGAGGGAGCCCAAGTCAGTGGCAGATGGCAGCAGGATGAGACTCAGAGACAACCTGGGGAGAGCTTGGAAGGAGAGCCAGGAAGCGGCAGCTCTCAAGTGCTGAGCTGGTCTGCACTGGATAAAAGGGAGGCGGCCTCTCTCCATATGCTCCTCATTGCTATGCCTGATCACAAAGAGGTGCTCATAGACTCATTGCCATTGTCATTGGAAGGAATTTGGGATAGTTGGAGAAGAAATAAACATTTTTTAGGCAAGACTGTATGGAACTGTGTTGAAAGCAGGAAACTGAGCCAATTAGCCATTTGCCAGTTGCTATTAAGAGCCACCATATGGGGAAAAAAAGTGGAAAAATGAAAGGGAATCCTTCCTGAAGTCTTCATTTAGAAGTGCATTTGAGATCCAGGAGGTAAAGGACATTATCTGTCCCTAAAGAATGTAAAATAATATTTTTAAGGTCCCGAGCTGAAACACTCACACAGGAAATATTGACCGATGCGCTTGCCCAATCATGAAAAAAGCTCTTAGACCAGCCGAACCACCATGGCCCTCTGGTCAATCAACAGCTTCTCGATGCTCTCCCACCTAAACAAAGACTACATCATTCCTATCCACATCTCTCATTGCATCTCCTCCTCACATCTCTCAATCTCTCCCCAGTCTGATCAATAACTCTGACCTGCGGATCAATAAGGCCGCAAATCACTTCATTTTCCTCTCTCCTCCTCCTCTTTTTTCACCGGTATCCCTCCCAGCCAAAGGGGGTTGGGCATTCTAGGCTTAATTGCTTCTTGTACCACGGTCGGAAGAGAAACTGAAAGTTTGTCAGAGCAGTCCGGGTCATTTGAAACTGGGTCACCATCTATTATTCCAAAAGCTAACAAACACAACATCACACACTTCTGTCAGGACCGTTTCCTGTTAATAGTCCTGAAAGGTGAATGTAGCATATGATTGTGTTTCAGATTTTCAGAGAACGAAAGTGTGGCGTTAACTGCCTATCCATCAACCGGAGGTTTTTCTCTGCGGTGCCGCTGTGGCCATAAGCTCACACAATGTACACTGCCTCACTTAGAGAGGATAGGTAAAGTAAGGGTTAGAGAGGGGAAAAAAGTGGCTGGCGTAGATTCAAATTTATAGGCAGCGTTCATGCACTACTGGCTTTAGCGTTAGTATTATAGCACCAAAGGCCCCCGCCGGGCACCGCTGTGGAATTAATTGCCAGTGACGCGAAAGTAGCACAAAAAGTGCCACGCTTTTGCGCTTTTCATTACCGTGCCGGGAGTCTTTCTGTGCAGCTTTGTAATATTTCCCAGGGAGAGGGAGGGAAGGAGAGAAATGGAAGGAGGAGAAGGTGGAACGGTGATAAGTAATATGGTGCTGACTAGAAGAGTGTTTAGCTCATCTCTGTTCATTTGTCTTCATTTTCTCTCTTTGGAACACTTAGCCCATCCTGACCCACACCACTGTAGCTCGACTAAGTAACAGCTGTGCGCGTGAACCCACAAGTGGCTGCACCTAGAAGCACGTGCATGCAGTCACCTGCAGGCACTTACAGTAAACAGATTCACACGTATGTGTTAAGGCTCACAAACAAAGCCGGGTGCTGTAAAGCGGCAATTTCATCTTTATGTATGCAAATAAAAAGAAGTGTAAGGCAATACCTACATGAAAATGAAGATTCCCAGCGGGAACTCAAATTTGCCTAGAATCGTCTCCATATTAAATTTTTATGATATAATATTAATGTTTTTATTAAAACTACTCATCATACTCTAGTAAATAGACAGCAACTCAACACTGTGTTAGATACAGAACTTCAACTGCTCATTAATGCAAATATCTAATCAGTCAATCACATGGCAGCAAATCAGCGCATTTAAAGGCTCACTCAATTTCTGCTCAAGATGACCTGCTGAATGTCAAACTTGACATCAGAATGAAGAAGAAAGGTGACTGAACACAATGTGTTGTTGGTGCTAGACCGGCTGGTCTTTCTTTTTCAGAAACTGTGGTTCTACTGGGATTTTCCCACAGCAACCATGTCTAGGATTTCCAGAGAATGGTCTGAAAAAGAGAATATTTCCAGTGAGGGATAGCTCTCTTCAGACTGCTTCGAGCTGCGTAAGGGAAGCGTAAGTAACTCAAATAACCACACGCTACTAACAAAGTATGCAGAAGAGCATCTCTGAATACACAACACAACAGCAGAAGATCACACCCTTGATCACTGTCAGCTAAGAACAGGAAATTGAAACAAATGCTTGAAAACATTGCCTGGTCTGATGACTCTTCATTTCTGCTGCAACATTCAGAAAGTTCGGTCAGAATCTGATAAAAGCACCAAGAAAGCTCGGCTGCCTTCTGCCTTGTATCAACAGTTCAGGCACATTTTGGTCTCCTACCAACTGAGTTACATTTAAACACAGCAACCAACTAGAATAGTGTTGCTGACGTCTGAATATGACCTAAACGGCTTCCACAGAGCTCACTCCAATAGAGCATGTTTGAGATGTGGTGGGATGAGAGATGATTATTACGACTGTGTACAAATCTACAGCGACTTTGTGATGCCATCATATCATGAACCAAAATTTCCAACACCTTGTTGAATCTGCCATGAAGAATAGAGGCAGTTGTGAAAGCACTAACAATGCAACAGTCCAGTGAGAGTATATTAAGAACAGATATTATTACAGTAATTAACTATAACTGTATACAATATAATTATTATTGTGTATTTCTCTTTTCAGTTTGTTCACATGATCAGTGCCTATCTGTGACCCTGGCTTCACTGGAAATATGTCCGCTATACAGCCCTAAAAACAGCACAACTATTAGCAAACCATCAATCAAAAACGCAAAATGTTTATGTTTATTAAGACAAAAAAAAGGTAGCTCATTTTGAAGCAAGACATTTCAAAAAACCCTGGACAGATGTCTACTGGGTGGAATCAGCTCTTTTTATAACAGCACTTCATAAAAGCGTCTGAGAGAAGAAGGAGACCAACTGCTGTAGTTCTGAAAGTAGAAAGGTTCCTACTGTTGATTAATACAGAATTTCTGTGGCTCAAATGTTTTTGGCTGTGTTGTAGTTTTTATTTCATAATGTGTCAGAGAAGCCAGCTGAGCACCTCTACTCTTTAAAAAACGGAGCTATGCTGCTGTTAAACTTAGAGTATGTGGTTTGGCATTTTTTGCTAAACTAAGAATGGCCTTTCTGAACAGGAAGTAATCTGAAAGGCAGCGTATCGTGCTGCAAAATCAAACGGAGTACTGCCTGGGAAGCCCATAGCGATTCAATATTTTATAGTTTAATTTGATTTTTTACCTCTGTCTCCCTCAAAAACAAATTTCTGTAAACCTCTTGATGATATTTCACAAACAATTAAATCCCTACAATATCTGCAATTCTAGAAATTTTACAGAGCGGTAAAAGGCACACTCAACCTCTCTGGGATGCTCTTTTTATATCCAGTCATGTTACTAACCAGCTTAATTGGTTTCCAAATGCCCTGCTGTGCTTTTAGGAGCTTTCCCCAACTTTTCACTGTTCTGTTGCTGCTGTTCCAATTTTTTCGAAAGATGTTTCTGCAATCGAATTCAAAATAAGCACATATTTAAAGAGCAATAATATTTCTTACTTTGAATATTTAGCATGTTTTCTCTGAACAGTTTTTAATTAAATATCTGCCTTAAATGATTTAAAGACTACAGGTTTGTGTTTGTGTTCAAGTTTTACACTGCATTCCTACTGAACAAGGTTATAAAGTAAAACTGAGTGATGAAATATTGATACTGTATACAAGCCTCTCACAGCTGTTCTCACTACAGTGGGCTCAAACTCAAAGTTGAGCTCTTGCTTTATGTATTTTACTGTATTCACAGTAAAACAATTTAACAGTTTTAGTATATGCAAAATAGGAACATTACACCACAGCGTATAACTGGAATCTGGAGCTGTCACCTAGCTTTCCCACTAAAGTTTCCTCCGCCCTTCATTAACAGTGCTCCTCATTCACCAGGACAAAGATTCCACCCAAAAGGCAAAGGATACATTCTTCGGTATCAGAAAATTGGTTGTCAACGGCACCAAAGAAGCCAAACAGAATGGTTGACAGTGGTCCAATTTGGTAGCCGGGACAACCAGGTAATTGCTATCGTAACCGTAAACACATTCATATCGTTCCTTTCCTGCTCTCTCGTATGTTTCTCAATGTGGCTTGGCATGGCTGTGGATGCACTGACTAAATTACACCACATTCCACTCACACAGTGCTGCATATTTTCTCCATAAGAAAACATTTTTAAACAACCAGCCCCTTCTTGCACACACACAAATATGCATTCACTGGCAGTGGACGACTGCGGGGGGGGTGTCAGACACTGTGTCGAGGCTCTGGAGAATTTGTTTCACAGTAGCTTTTTTTTATTTTTATTTTTTTATTACATCCTTAATTCATCCAGGTAAAAGTTGCATTTGCAGAAATGTTTTGGGTTTCCATTGCATATACAGAACCAGTCAAAGTATGGAAATAATGAATCAGCATTTACTCGTAAAACAACTTCATTATGCAAATTCATATTTCCTTTCTTGCAATATATGAGCAAACAAAACAAGCAGAAACCATCAAGCTGCCTCTGAGGTGTCCTAAAACCAGAGAATGGAAGACTTTCTGTAATGATAATATTAAAAAATAGCAGCACTGGGTGTGTGCGCGTGTTCACATGTGTTGTGTGCATGGTGACTGATAGTTCACTGATCCCATCTTTAACAAACCAGTGAAGTCTGATTGATGCCTTTTGTTTTAGTTCATCCCTCTTCTGTGACACCAGAGGCCAAACTGAGTGACTGGACAGCAGCTGGTAGGGCTTTCACGTCTGCTTAAAGGACATTCAGTCAAGCAGATGCTCAAACGCTAAGACCGCTGCTACACCAATTCATGCAGGAAAACCAATATATGTATATCTGGACAAATACACTCATTTAATACAAGCAGATTTAATATAATCTGGGAGATAAAGGTCTGTGTGCAGTCTTTCTTTTAAATCCATGCTGCACAAGGTTAACTCTGAATCACAGCTTCAGTAATGTGATAACTAGGTGATAGTGCACAACTCTTTGCTTAAGTCACAGCCTCGAATTAAAAGGATTTTGCTCAATGACACTTCAGCAGGGGAAATGCTGAAGGGCTCTAAATTGTGCAGAATCATGTGGGGTCCCTTGGTTAAAGGAGGGTTTCTATTTCCAGCACATTTAGCTTTACAGGGCTTGTAAAGCGAGGTTCTGGTGACTGGTGGTATCGCCTCGTATACACTGCATGTGTATCCATGCAGGTACCCATGAGACTCATCGCAGTTACATACACATAGACGGTGTTAAATGTCACTTTAGACTTGATCTTTGTGAGGTATTTCTTTAATATATTTCTGCTTTTCTATAACTTTCTTTGGTAAGTGATTAGTTTTTTTCACTTGTTTGTGTGAAAATTAAACATAGAGCCATTACAGATGAGACTGACTGCTTAGTAATTTTATAGAATATGTCACATTCAACTGGAGCTCACCAAGGGCCAAAGAAAATTTGAATTTTGGATCAATGGATGCACAAAAAGTAAAACGTCACTCACTTATTAGTATTGTTATTAAAGTATTTTTAAAAATGGGCACGGTCACTGTGGCACCACCCAATGGTTTTTGATTTCTGCTACAAAGCGCAGCATTTTCGCCATTTTGCTGTTTTGAAACTGGATGTGATGAGCATAGGACGGATCTGACCGTGAAACTGATTGCCTATGCAATGCAATGGCAATCTTCCTTTCTGACACTCAGAAATTACCAAAATGTATAAAATGGACTTGATGTTTCATGTAATAAGAATCTAAGTTACTAATCCCATGATCTCCTGAGAAAAGTGCTTTTAGTGGGGCCAATGGATGCTTTCCCAAAGATTTCAGTAGGACCCAAAGTCTTTCTGAAAATACAAATATTGCTATCTGGAAACCATTTTTGTGTTGGCTTCACTTTATAAGCCTAAAAGCTACATCCATCTCAAGTGAGTGATTGCATCACACATGGAAAGAAACACTAGTTTCAGCCCTAAAGACAACTTTTGTGAAACTTGTATTGTAACAGTTACTAAATGTGCATTTTGTGCACATAATATGAAAATGAACTGTAGACCTAAGTCTGCCCTCATAGCTTTTGTTCAGTAAAGCCTGAGGGCAGTTTTACAAATCACTAACATCAATACTTGGTGGGGAAATCAACACCCATTTGAAAATGTACCCATTGTTCTGAGATTAACTCCAAACACGAGTTTTGTTCCTGTTGGAAATCATTAATGGGTGGGATTTTGCATAGGCATCTTTGTATATGTTTGTATTTTTATGCACAGTTCCACTGCCTAGAGGTTTTTTTTGTCTCTTGTACACAAACACATACTTATCCATCTTTTTTTTTTTTTAACTTGTTTTTTCTTTCCCTGCCACCTTTTAATCGCCTTCCCTCTCTTGCTCTGGCTCAGATGGCTAGTTTGACTGTATTACTCTTGTGTGTGTGGAAAGCCTTCTCAGCGAGAGAAAGCAAGCGACAGATGGTTAAAGTGTGCAAAAGCACAGAGGACCCTGGAAAATATCACTGACACAAGGTTGCTCTGATTGTGTATGCCTGTGTGTGCTGTTTCCACTTCATCTGCACACAAAAGACCAGTGTGTGCGCAACGACTTCACCTATTGATTAGCGAGGTCCCATCTTGTAGCCTCACGCTGAGCATTGGGGCAGTTGCTATCTTGCTGAGCGCATTTGAAATGGGACGTGATTAGCAAGGGGTGGAAGTGACTGAGAAAGCACGGGACAGGTAGCGACTTGTCAATCACAACGCAGGTCCACCTTAAGGCTTTGTTGAATGTTACATTGTAGTGTGTAAGACTATACGTGACCTGTTGAGTTCATAAAGTTTTAAGTATTTGTCGTGGAGATGGAGTAAATCAGCTGAGCAGTACAATCACTTTTACAGAGACTTCTATTATATTATATTGGCTCTCTACAACCAGAAGAGTCGCCCCTGCTTACGTTTGGAGAAAATGCTAGCTTAAGATACTTGTTTAAAACTTCAGCTTTCTCATGAATTTAAGTCTGCTGAGTCCAAATGTCACAATTAAAATAGTTTATCGGCTACCATTTCCAACATATTTATTCCTACCAATTCGTTGTGTGGACTGGTTATATTTATTTTGAAAGGATTTTGGCAGTAGACCAGTGCGTACAGTTGACTGTGTGTTTCTCTGTGTGAGTTCTGTACACGCTGCACGTGTTCAGCCATGACTCACAGTGAGAGTCAAACAGTGGAAGATACAAGGCAAGGTGTGTGAATCATGAGTAAACTGCAACTGGAATTGCAAAGCAAGCCTTGTAAATCAATTTAAACGGCCACGGGCACCAGGGTGCACAATTCCTTCACATATCCTCAGAACAGTTATAGAGCAGCTTGTAGAGCCGAATCGAAATTTCAGTTTATCAATAAGGCCAGATTTATGGAAATGTTTCATCTTTGTCACAGTACTGTACTTTCAAGCACGCTTGAGTTACACCAGATGTTAAAGCGTTCTGGGGGTGTTACTGAGAACTCTTTAAAGCCCTAATATAGCTTGCTCATGATAATATCTTTGAAGAAAGGGCCACATTACTACAGTGTGATTCCACCTACTGAATTATATTTATACGCTGGAAATCTTATGTTGACATTTTTCAAAAGTTCACATTTTGTAGACTCAACTGTCTGTTAGTTAATTGAAAAATTCAATCAAGAGTGTAATCCATGATTTAAAAAAATAATCATACCACAGGACAGATCACGCTTACAAACTACTGCAACCAGACCTTCTCTTACATTGTGAAGTGTGAAATGACTATAATGTAAACAAGATAAGATGGTTTGTAAATTAACACAGAGAATGGACTGTTTTAGCAGAATGCATGAAGGAAAGCGTTTTATATTTATCTTAATTGGAAAAGTATAAAAGGACTATGAAGTGTGAATTGTTTGTATCTGAATGTGTCGCAAAAGAAGTAGTTTGAAAAGTCTGTGATGAAAAAAGAGACCATCTGAGGGAAACACACACTTACACACACACACACACACACACACACATGCAAAACCTCTGGGTTTCAGCTGTGGTTTTTAACAGCTGACCAGCAGAGCATATTCTATTCACATCAATAACAATCTGTCCATCCATCTGCTGTCTGCTCACTCCTCAGCAGTGATCTGGGAGAGAAATCCAGACTTCTCACAGAGCCAACTTCTCCGCCTTTGCAGTAAAGTTTAAATGAAGCTAAAAGCAGAGCAGGACAAAATTAAGTCAGCCACCGAGCATGACTTTTATGGCCTGCTGTATTCATCCAACAAAATCTGCTATTCAGCAAACTGCCTGAACAGAACAGAAAAGCAGTAGAGTGGATCTACACTCTGACTGAACAGAAGAAGCAGAGGCTAAACAAAGTGACTGAATGAGTTTGCAGTGCAAAGCTCAGATGTCAGGTAAATTGAGGTCACCCTGTATACTTTCTTGAAAAAGTTTGCAAGTGATTCAGGTAAACCGATGCTCCACAATTAGCTGTGTTAGCTTCCCATATAGGTGTCAAGCATTTGTAGTTGTGGAGAGGTAGCTTGTATGAAACAGTGGACGCGGATGGAAACCTTTCCGCTTGCATCAACCTTACTGGCTTGATTTATGTCATGCAGGTGTGTATGTCTGGGATTTCAAACTAAGGGATGGCAGTTCACCTATAACTCTTTCATGAAGACTGCTTGTCTTCAAACCAGCTTTGGGAATGAAACTACAAAACACACATGCATGCTTGTACAACACCCCACTGCTGTGCCCTGTGGCGAGATGGAAAGCAGGAAGGCGATGTGTGCTTCCATGTCCAATGAAACCTTGACTGTTGTGTGAGTTTTTCTGTGTGAGTAAATGTAAGTCTGTGTGTGAGATCCCACTTTGCACTGAGACAATGCATTCCAAAGCAAATGCATCTGAGTGAAACCATCTCACAACATGTGTGTGTTTGTCCTTATATGTGAGGCATAAGGGGAAAGAGCAGATCAGGTATGAAGGTGCAAAGACTCCCCAAATAATCTCTTTTAAACAGCTTTTAATCTTCCTCCATTACCGTGCAACGCCTCTCCATCTTTGTTAGCAAGTGCGTCGAAATATAAATCGAAACGTGTGAACACAAATGCAACAATATGACAACAAAGTGCGGCTCGTTCAGAGACACTGATTTCTCTCCCTCCCAGTTCTGTCCCTTTCTTGCTCTCGAGCTTATCTATCACGCCGTACGCCAGCCAATTTATATGGAAAATACTTTTAATGTGCAACGACAAAATGCATCGCCTGCAAACAGCGTGGTCTACTAAGGCATAAGGCGCACATGCTTCATCTATTAAAGGCTTCTTGGCTGAACGATTTAGTATCTCCCAATGTTAAACACATATGGAAATACAGATAAATGCCTCCCTTTGTCTCCACAGCATCGCACCAGCTCGCCACGCTTGTTCCGCAGCCGTCTTCCTTTTCTACCTCTGGGAACAGAGTGGGAAGAGAAAACGCGGAGAAGGTATTCATTTCTGAATCATCATCGACTCAACTGCATGATATGTTTCCCCCTGGAGGGCACGCTAATGATCCATAGCCTCAATGACATATGTCTGAGGCCGATTAGGACACCGGAACATATCAACGGGGATCATGTCAGGCTGTATTAGTTCAGCTCCACGTAGGTGGGCTTGAGACAAGTTTGGAAAGTGAGACAGGTGGAATTACATCACAAGCATGACTTCATGCAAAATGATGCCAAATGTTGTTTCTTCCTTTGTGCCCGTTTCATTTTCGAGCCGCACAGGAGGAAATGCAGGTGAAGCTCACCGAGCAACATGCTTCTCTAAAATCTTCGTTTTGGATTTGTTGCCGTCCTTGGCTCAGGAAAACATTGCAGCATGTGTTCCTTGTTGCCAGCCTTTTGTTTTCTTTTCATATGGAGTGCTGCTATCTCACGCTGCCTTCAATTTCTCTTCATAAGCTCCTTCCAAGTTCACGAAGTGCAAATATGGCTTGTCACACACTCAACTTCTTTTTAGATATAAAAGCAAAATGGACCCTGAAACAAAAACCTTTGTTTTTAGCACAGAGACTTTGGATTTATTTCGCAAAGTAAGTGAGCTAAAGCTGCTTACAGCAAGAGCACAATGAGAGAAAACTGTGTCTGGAGCATTTGATGTTTTGCTCAGTTCCATTCTACTGTTCATGTACATGCCCAAAGGGACTGACAATAAATATTTATAGAATTTTTACAGTGCACTATTTATACATCACTTTTAACACACGCTCCTTTAACAGAAAGATCACATCTCTAAAGCTTAGAAATCAGAGATAATTCCGACTTTCAGCCTCGAATTAACCACTGTCGGCCTGTTCATTTGTGCTCAACTTAATTATGATCTCTCCCAACGCACTTCAATGCAGACTAAGGTGACAGCAGTACGTGGGTTTGCTGCTGCTGCTGCTGCTGCTAAACTAGGCGAACGTGTGGAGAGTTTGTCATTGGAGAGGATGCCAGAACATTGCAGGCGAGCAGCTTTGAAATTTAGATTGCATCAGATTCTCTTTCTATTTAATGGAGTGCCAGACTGCATTAACTTGAATCACTTATGCTAAATATGGGGCTATTCATATGGTAAGTGGTGCTAGGTATGTATTTTTCCAGCTTCAATTTATGGATATCTGCGTAGTAAAGATATGAAAAGTAACAACCGCTTTCGTTAGAAAATATAACGCTGAAACAGAAGGAGAGAGCGAGAGAGACCCAAGGGCCTGGTTGCCTATTATGCATGCAGCAATTTTATTTTCATACACAACAGCAGGACATACAAAGAAGTCAGCTATAGTGTGAGCGTGTCTATCTCAGTATATGTGAGTCACCTACGGCTAGAGCATTCCTACTGTACAGAGTACAACAGATAGTTCCCTTGAAAAATTAACGCAGAATGATTAATCTTGAGAAAATTTTATAGCATTTGTGTCCATTGCCAGTTTGTATTGTAATACTATCTCTGCCATTTCCACATGGTAGATTACTTAAGCAGCACCAACAACAAATTCGTATTAAAGCTGCAAATGCTGGAATATTCTTAGGGGTTAAACTCTTCTACACAGGTCGCATCTCAGTTAAAATACAACAACAAACATAGAGTTTAACACTGCATTAAAACTGCCTAGCAATACCCATGCATTGTTTTCTTAGATTACAGAATAAATGGATACCGAATCCATCCTCCATTTTTCTCTGCAACTTGGTGTGGTTCAAAAGGCTGAAAAAACTATAAATACTCCATAACAGATCTCATATGGTACTGTTTAAAATGTTAGCAAACAGATTAGACTTTAAACAGCATCCTAGTTTCTAATTTACCAAACAGAGAAGCGTTTCCATCTCATGGGAAAGCTTTTCCTTCCATCCAATGAACATGCATTGATAAGTATAAACAGATTTTTTAAGCTTTCCACTATGTTAGCTAGCTGTAGCCTGCTAGCAGCAAATTTCTTCACCAAGGACATGTTTTTTGCGACCGCTCATGGTCTTCAGGTGGACTATATTTGCCCGCTCCTTGTCATTTTTTTCTATTGGACATGCAAATAGACATAACACCACACCACGATCAAAGTTCAACATCCATGAGTGCAACTCAGTGCACTGTGTGAAAGGGCCTTTAGATAGCAGTCAGGTTGAACATAAAGTATCTCTAGTTTCAGGAGTAAAGAGTATACTTTTTTGCAGACTATAAATCAGAATAAACTGGAGCTTCTTTTGTTTAACAAAAAAACTAAAAAAAAATTTGTGAGCTTGGGAATACACTGATGGAGGCGCCAGAGATATAACGCCCACTCACGCCAATGTTTGCAATTTCACCAGATGTTCATCAGAAGTTTTCCAGAAGAAGCTCTCCACTTTTTGTCATCAAAAATAACATCTGGCATTTTTTTTTTCATGCAAACTACATAAAACTAAGTAGAGCAAGACTAAATACTCTTGAAATGCTAACTTGTGAAGCATGGAACAAAACTGCATTGGAGAACCCCCCTTATCAGGGTCACTGTCTACTACAGTCTCGATATAAACATGCTGTACTGCACAATTCTTGGAGCAAATTGTATGTTATCAATGCAAAAACTACAGGTGGACCTGCATTTTAGCTCCAATGCTAACTATCATTCATTTTGTTATATCTGAAAGCTTCACCTGTCCTTGGCGTTGTCTTTATCTCTATTCAGTTGATTGACCTCAAGGGTTTTTGTAAACTCACTGAATCATTTACAGTCATCTCATTCCACACATTGCTTGAGCTTACATTGCTGGGCTGCAGAAATGTAATGCAAACAGTGCCTTGTTAAAGGGCAGCTTAAGCCATAAGTTGTATTCATTCATGTTCTGCAGCCACACTTCCCCATCATGTTTGAAGGATTCAGATCGGAAACCTTTACATAAGTAAAGGCTTCACATCCCTCTGTCTTTAAATCCACATATATATTTATTCATCCCTCCATCCATCATCTTCCATCTTGCACTCATGGTTCCTTCTCTTCTATCTTCCCCACCGCTACTTGGACTAATTCGTTAACAATAACAATGATTGCACCCACAGATCTCTCTCTCTCTCTGTCATTCATATTCATACATATATATACACGTGTGTGTGTATATATACACATACACATATATATATATATATATATACACACACACACACACACACACATATATATATATATATATATATATATATATATATATATACATACATATATATACATACATATATATATATATATATATATATATATATATATATATATATATATATATATATATATATATACATACATATACATACATATATATATACATATATATATATATATATATATATATATATATATATATATATATATACACACACACACACACACACACATATATATATATACACACGCACACACACACACACACACACACACACACATATATATATAAAACACCCAGCACGCCCCTGCGGGCGGTTTATCCTTCAAGCTCGGGTCCTCTACCAGAGGCCTGGGAGCTTGAGGGTCCTGCGCAGTATCTTAGCTGTTCCCAGGACTGCGCTCTTCTGGACAGAGATCTCCGATGTTGTTCCCGGGATCTGCTGGAGCCACTCGCCTATCTTGGGAGTCACCGCACCTAGTGCTCCGATTACCACGGGGACCACCGTTACCTTCACCCTCCACATCCTCTCGAGCTCTTCTCTGAGCCCTTGGTATTTCTCCAGCTTCTCGTGTTCCTTCTTCCTGATATTGCTGTCATTCGGAACCGCTACATCGATCACTACGGCCGTCTTCTTCTGTTTGTCTACCACCACTATGTCCGGTTGGTTAGCCACCACCATTTTGTCCGTCTGTATCTGGAAATCCCACAGGATCTTAGCTCGGTCATTCTCCACCACCCTTGGGGGCATCTCCCATTTTGACCTCGGGACTTCCAGGTTATACTCCGCACAGATGTTCCTGTACACTATGCCGGCCACTTGGTTATGGCGTTCCATGTATGCCTTGCCTGCTAGCATCTTGCACCCTGCTGTTATGTGCTGGATTGTCTCTGGGGCATCTTTACACAGCCTGCACCTGGGGTCTTGCCTGGTGTGATAGACCCCAGCCTCTATGGATCTTGTGCTCAGAGCTTGTTCTTGTGCTGCCATGATTAGTGCCTCTGTGCTGTCTTTCAGTCCAGCTTTGTCCAGCCACTGGTAGGATTTCTGGATATCAGCCACCTCCTCTATCTGCCGGTGGTACATACCGTGCAGGGGCCTGTCCTTCCATGATGGTTCCTCGTCTCCCTCCTCTTTCTTGGGTTTCTGCTGCCTGAGGTATTCACTGAGCACTCGGTCAGTTGGGGCCATCTTCCCAATGTATTCTTGGATGTTCCTTGTCTCATCCTGGACTGTGGTGCTGACACTCACCAGTCCCCGGCCCCCTTCCTTCCGCTTAGCGTACAGCCTCAGGGTGCTGGACTTGGGGTGAAACCCTCCATGCATGGTAAGGAGCTTTCTTGTCTTTATGTCAGTGGCTTCTATCTCCTCCTTTGGCCAGCCTATTACCCCAGCAGGGTACCTGATCACGGGCAGGGCGTACGTGTTGATGGCCCGGATCTTGTTCTTACCATTCAGCTGACTCCTCAGGACTTGCCTGACCCTCTGCAGGTACTTGGTGGTTGCAGCTTTTCTAGCGGCCTCTTCATGGTTCCCATTCGCCTGCGGGATCCCCAAGTACTTGTAACTGTCCTCTATGTCTGCAATGTTGCCTTCTGGTAGTTCAATCCCCTCAGTTCTGACTACCTTCCCTCTCTTTGTTACCATCCGACTACACTTCTCCAGTCCGAACGACATTCCAATGTCATTGCTGTATAGCCTGGTAGTGTGGATCAGTGAATCGATGTCTCGTTCACTCTTGGCATACAGCTTGATGTCATCCATGTACAGGAGGTGGCTGACAACTGCTCCGTTCCGTAGTCGGTATCCGTAGCCAGTCTTGTTAATGATCTCACTGAGGGGGTTCAGGCCTATGCAGAACAGCAGTGGGGACAGAGCATCTCCTTGGTAGATCCCGCACTTGATGGTGACTTGTGCTATGGGCTTGGAGTTGGCCTCTAGTGTTGTACGCCACATCCCCATTGAGTTCCTGATGAAGGCTCTTAGGGTCCCATTGATCTTGTACAATTCTAGGCATTCCAGTATCCAGCTATGGGGCATTGAGTCATAGGCCTTCTTGTAATCAATCCAGGCAGTGCACAGGTTGGTCAGTCTGGTCTTGCAGTCTCGGCTGATTGTTCTGTCTACCAGTAGCTGGTGTTTTGCGCCTCTGGTATTCTTCCCAATTCCTTTCTGTGTCCCGCTCATGTATTGACCCATGTGCCTGTTCATCTTAGCCGATATGATGCCTGACAGGAGCTTCCATGTAGTACTGAGGCAGGTTATTGGTCGGTAGTTGGAGGGGACCGGTCCCTTCTTGGGGTCCTTGGGGATCAGGACCGTCCGGCCTTCAGTTAGCCATTCCGGGTGTCTCTCGTTAACTAGCAGCTGGTTCATTTGTGCTGCCAGACGCTCGTGGAGTGCAGTTAGCTTCTTCAGCCAGTAGGCGTGAACCATGTCGGGCCCTGGTGCTGTCCAACTCTTCATACTGGAGACCCTTTCTTGGATATCTGCCACTGTGATGGTTACTGGACCCTGTTCAGGGAGGTCGCTGTGGTCTGCCCTCAGATCCTCTAGCCACTGAGCATTGCCGTTATGGGTTGCACCCTTCTCCCATATGCTCTTCCAGTATTGCTCCGTCTCCAGCCTTGGTGGTGCTGTTCTCTTATTGTTCCCTTGCCACTGAGAGTACACCTTTGCTGGTTCTGTGGAGAACAGCTGGTTTATTCTCCTGCCTTCTATCTCTCTGGTGTACCTCCTCAAGCGGCTGGCCAAGGCTGTGAGTCTTTGCTTGGCAGTTTCCAAGGCAGTTTCTACTATATATATATATATATATGCACACACACACATAAATAGTGTGTGTGTGGTGAAAGAACAGGCAGTGGAAAGGTTATTATGAATAGTGCATGAGGGTGGGAGAGGTTAGACTGTTTGCATCCTGGAAATTGGACTGGAAATAATGGGAGGAGACATTAAGGTAGAAGTCTGACCTTTAACCCCACACTCTGCGTGTGTGTGTACAGGGGGAGGGTTTAAATAAAGAACGCTGATTGGTCAAGCAAGTTTGATCTGATGTCTCAGTTAAAAAATCATTTACAAGAGTACAAAACAGATGGCTTCCATATAAAAGCCATTCACACTGCTGCCCTGTCAAATACGATTCATACCAACTTCACCAGTAAACACAAAGACACACAGCATCTTCAATAGAAAGACAAACACATCTCGCACAGTTCTCCAGCTCTGATATATATTTTTTAATATCCATCTGCCCCGCCACCGAATGTTATTTAATAACTTTCGAGGTGGCGAGGTACACATCTCCAACCTTTCCGCACTTTAGCAGCAATCAATGGCAGGAGAGAACTGAGACTTGTGTTGGCCATGGCAAATATATTTTATATATATTAACAGTTTAAGAGGTCACGCTTTGATTTGACCAAATTTTACCTCATTATTCAGTGCACATTTTATGTTTTGCAAATCAAGATATCACTGTGGAACAGCAGAGGGCAAAATCAAACAATTTTCAGCTGGAAAGCTCCCATAAAGGCAAATGAAATTAGAAGTAAATGACAACGTAATTTCTGTCTTTTTTATTATTTCACACACCGCTCGGTGGGAATGTAGAGTGGATAGGATTTGGTTTTAATTTTAAATGACTCCCTCAGTATGAAAAATAAAATAATAAATGAGAACATTTATGTACCAGTGCTGTCACAATGGCACAATAAAAGGAAGAAAAAGATTGTATTTCACCACAAAGTGTCTGTGGCCTTAAAGGGGCACACCACTGTTTTCATGTGTCAAGTTGATATATTAGTCAGGGGACGCTATTCAGCGTGTGAAAAAAACTGCAGAAAGTCTACTGAACCTCTGCAGGAGCTCTGACAAGTCTGAGAAAATAACCCTAATGATGTCATCATCAGGCTTATTAATGATAATAACGATGTTAACAATGTTTAACTTGAGAGCAATTTTTAACTGATCGTCTGCAAACTGGGGGCATGAACTTTGAATTAAAGACCCAGCTGAGCTGCATCACGACAAGTAGTAAGACCGCTGTTTTTTTTCCTTCATCAATCGTGAGCTCCCCAACTTTTCGGAACTGGCTGCCGACCTCTCTATAAGGTCTCATGTAAGTAATGTGACTGACGTGAACGTAAGCACCAGTGGCATTTTATGGCTGCATCAAAGGCAAGTCTGCTGTAAAACACTTTGAAAAATTTAAGGCTTAATGAAACTTCAATCGATGACACGAGCAAATAAATTCACCTCAACGTACCAAGTTGAAATATGGAGATAATGACTTGGAGAGTTTCAAAATGTTCATCCTTAAAAGGACCTTTTGAATATTCCAGCCTAGACAAGCGATCCTACTGAGCAATGTCTCTGCAAGCTCGTCGGACTGAGTTATTATCTCCTAAGGTAGAACAGGTAGTACCGGCCCCGACACGCATACGCACACACGATCCATCTATACACTCATCAATCCCATCCTCATTTTTCTCCTGTCACTCTTTTGACACTCTCTCATTATTAATCTTTACACCAATTCCCTGTTCAACCAGAACTCCTACTGTCTACACCCAGACTTCAGCATCTGACAGACTGATACAATAGTTTGATCAACCTTTCCATATTTACATTTTCGGAGTTGGGAGAGTAAGTCTGATTCACACCTGAGACACACACCATATATTAATCCTTTATTCCATGGAGGTGAGAGTGACGAGTCTAAAATGTTGCACCTGGTATCTTAATAACAGAATACATCCTGCTCATGGTGATCCCCCGTTGGGCCCTTAGGCAGGAGCATATGGCCCCACCATAAAGCCAATGAGACTCTACAGTATATTAGCTTATGCAATGCAGGAGCAATCTTGCATAATCCTTGACTCTCCTTGAGTCCTTATCCCACCATACACAATTGTGATATTTCAAGAATTCTCCCAAAACAAAATGAAGTAAAGCAGGGAAATGATGAAAAGCCTAAGAGGGTATTTGTGAGCACGTACTTCAATTTCTAAAATGCTGACTAGTTTTTGCCTGTTTTGCAGGAGGCTTTGATTTCTTTCAGGTGCTGTTTCAACACTATGCATACCTACTGCATGGCCTCCCAGAGTTTTTCTTACTGAGCACTAGAAAAGCTGCTGCTGCTTCAATATTGTTATTGATGTCTGGTGTTGGATGGTGATTACAGGCGTTTCTTATGTCTTCACACGATTACACTGAGTTTTTATAAATACAAAATATCCAGTAGTGTAAATGAGATGCTTAATCGCGCTAAATGAATGATTCTGTATTAAAAAGAGTAAAGTTGTCTTTACATTACAAAGAGTTCCAATTAGTGCCTTATCTTTCGTCAATGGTTTAAAGTTGCATATCTGTGTGGAATACAATATGAAGTGTATTTTTCTCTTGTGTGTCACTGCACCTTCTACCACACAGCAGAAGTTCAAACTGTGAATGCAGATGGTGTGTGTGGTTCAGTTTGTGTGCGTGTGTACCTCAAGGCAAGGAGCAGAGAAATTGTGATCTTTACTTTTGATTCTGCTCACTGATACAGCCTCTGGTCATATTACCCCAGTGCAGTTCATATTGTATGCGTCCACAGTGCAACTGCTTTAAAGAGTGTAATATATCTCCATAAGACAGAGTTTCCAAGTGAGGCGCAGCTCAGTGAGATGGCACAACCTGAGTTATGGCTTCTTTTTCCCACCTGGCCCTACATATGTTTACATTCAGAGTGAGTAAAGCCTTGTTAAATAGCTGGAGTGTGCTACGCTGCTGCTGCTGCTGCTGCAAATATAGTATGAACTCTGGTGTCTCTTTCTTAGCATAACAGGATGGAAGCGCACAGAAGCATCACGGCACAGCTTCGTGCTGAAGTCTGTGTTACATATGTTACCTCCATATGTGAAATTTAGCAAGCCGGACTGATTAAAGAGAGATCTGCTCACACAGTGGTGCGCAAAGCCTTCCATTAGAATAACTCTTGCTATCAGAGACTAATGTGGGAAACAAAAACTGTAATCTTGGCATCAGTATGTAAAAGAAACATGCCGTAAAGGAGGTCTGCTTGACAAAATGTCATGGTCAAATATGTGATGATATGCATCATGGCGGTAAATGCATTTGAGCTGTGCTGTGAAATGACATTTCAAAGTGAAGCACTCATCTTGGATTTCCAAGTAAGGAAGAAAACAAGTCAACAGAGAAGATAAAGAAATCAGGTTTATCTTCCGTCTGTGTTTGCTGTGGTCTTATCAACAGCGTCTTTTCTGCTGCCGTTATCCTATCTGATCTGAAATGTTTTTGATGTCTTTGCCTGATCCCAACCAAGCTCCATCTGTTGAATTTGGCTCACTCAAAATGCCCAAAATAATGGTTTTCCAAGTAGAAGCAACAAAAAAAGCACTGAAAATATTTAAATAAAAATATATGACTATATTTGAAAGACTGCTGCATATCTTTCTTAAAAATACACATCCCCCCCCTGAGGACCAACAGTAAAAACACCATTCAAACTAAAGACTAGAGAGATGGAAGCACAAGCTTTGGTTGGGATTTTTACATCCCATCTGCCGAGCCTCCTTTTCTTGGGAAAAGCGAAAGGTATTACCGTGATAATCCTGTTTTTCATTATGTGCAATATTAGCTGTTTAATCTAGATTAAAAGCCTTTTCCTAAATAAGAGAGAACTGCGAAAAACTGACAGCTCTGCTGTACCTGTGTGCTGCACAGACTTCAGAAGAGTGCTGGGGTAAAGTGAAGTGTGAGATGTCTCTGCTGATTTCTCTCCTGGCTCATTAAAACTTGATGAACCTGAACACTCCCTCTAAAAGCAGCAGCTCTTTGACAGAGCAGGGCTTGCCTCTGTCCATTAGCATAATGTGTTCTGTGACAGAAATGGGTAAGATCATGAAGAAGACAGGATTTAAGAAAGTATGATTTTCTCAAAACCTTCATAGCAAGGGAACGAATAGCTCGCATTTTTCCAATTCCACTATTTTTTTAAGCATCTAATCTGATGATTACCGGTAGCAGCGTGCTAATGAAGACTTTTATTTTCGCAGTGTGCATGTACTGTTTGCCCTATCGAAGGAACTGCTCATAACACAAACTCAAACCTGCAGTTTCCCTTGAGCTGTATGGGGAATTTTAGCGTGTTTGAAATCAGTGTTTTGGTAATTTATTTATTTATATATTAGCATTATTAACAACAATCAAATACTAAATGGACATCATTTTCCTTTATTTACTGTTAATGAATTAATGTATGACTAAACACACTTTTTCTGACAAGGACTAGTATTGTGTTCGTATGAATTGTTTATGTAAAACGCATCATTTCCTGCATGACAGCAGCTTTTTCCGCAGAGTTCAGAACATCAAATGAAAAACTTTCTACGATTAGATATACACTCAATAATTCAGTACATAAAATCAATGGTGTGCAGACAGGAGCTGCAAAACAGGCATGAATTTATATGAAAATGTTGCAGATTGTGACGTTTAAAAATTTAAAAAGTTTCTCAAAGCTGCATCTAGGGGAGTTAAATATGCATGGCTGTTTGCAAAATTCAACTTCACGGGGACTCTGTGAAAAGCCTCCAAAGACATCAACAGTACCCCCAACCTTCCACTGAACAGCCCTGGATTGGATCATAATTCACCGTGTATCATTATTTACTCCATATGTGCTAGTGTATACAGCAAAAAAGTCAATTATAATCTGGTTTGGTTTGCATTCAATTGTATTTGGTCATGAGCAGCAGGGAAAGCATAGTTATCGTCTCATACTTAAGTTGGCTTTATGGCACATCCTTTGACAAACACCCTGTTTGTTTACCTGCGCTGGCTAGAGGGTGTGTTGATGCACATTAATGACAATGTGTGTGTGTATGTTTTCAGTCCCTGAAGCTAGCTGCTTCCTCCATTACCATATCTTATCTTTTGCAGGAGGACTACTGTGACCAATCTAAAACTGCCCCAGGAACAGAAGGTGTGTGTCCATGAGTGTGTGTGTGTTTGTTGGCTGCCATTCGGCCCCATCTCTGGTCTGCCTCAGTGCAGGAGCTCCTGACCTGTGCGGCCATCTTTCAGGACTCCTGAACCTGGCTGCCATTCAGATTCTCTTCAGACAGGCTACTCAAGGAGAAGAAAAAAACCCCCCAAAGGACTGTTATCTGATTGAAAGACAAAAATAGGGAGCTTCATATCATCACCAAACCCAATCCCTGTTCCTCTCAGCTATAATGGAACTGGTTGGTGGGGGCTGGGGAGGTGATTGAATCGTAACGTGGCATCAGATGAACCCAGCATGGTGCTGAAGTAATTGCACATTCTTTTTTTCCCCCCTTTGCTTCTCCTGCTTGCACATAAAAGTCTCATTTTGAACAAAAGGAAATATACTGCCTCTCAGGGGATTGATGTGCGTTACATGGCTCCGAGTCTGAATTAAACTCCACCCCTTTGTAGACATAAATGCCGTGACCACATGCTGTGCTTAAACACAACTCAGGACATACTCCAATGGCCATCCATTCAGCGCGGTGTAACGCAGCCATGCAATCGTTAGCTTGATTTTTGATTGCTATCCACGCTTTATTGAAAGTCAATGGCTGATGTTGGCCTTTGAAAAGACACAGAACAGCTGATCTACTGACTGAGCACTGCAGTGTGGGACCTCCTCAAAAGAGTGCAGGAGAAAGTGCAGCCTATAAGAAGCACCGACTGGAAAACCTGTTTTAATTAAATTTCTCTATCTGCGTCTTACAAACACTCGCACACTCACGTTTACTCTCATACGCACACTGAAGGTGCTAAGTCCCCCCCCCTCCAAGGGCAAAGGGGAAGGGATTTCAGAGGAAGCAGGGAGAGGGGGGGGAAGGAGGTAAAGGAAGATAAATCGAGAAAGAACTTCAGTTCATGTCAATTCTGAATGATTTTAACTTAATATTCACAGTATGCAGGACGGTGGGAGTGCTTGTATTTAAGTTGCTCCCCTCATGCCCTCGCTCTCCCAATTTCTTACCTGCCCGTTTACCTATTTTTCTGCTTTCACTCTCCTTCTCCTTATCTGTATTTTCTTTCGCCATTTCCCCCATCCTTCCTACTTCCTTCCTTTCCTATTGTTTTCTCCCACCCTATTCACTTGACTCTTACTGTTTATTGTTGTTTCTTTTCAGTGGTGTGCTCATTGATTCTTAGATCTGTTACCAATGTGGCTCTCAACAGTTATTGCTCGTGAACCCTTAACTAATGCAAATTCAGGTCTCCTTGTGCCCAGAGTTTACATACAGCAGTGTGAAACAACCAAACAAACAACTGATCTCTGGAATAGTAATAAGTAATAAGAAATATACAAATATTCATTTAATCCTGATCCCTACATTAAGAACTGCTGTTTTCCAAGCTGCTGTCAATGTAAGCGCTAGCACTTCCTTCCTTCGTCCTCCTTTACATACTTCCAGACGGCCTGTGAGCCACTGTTAAACGAAATCTGCTCTCCCACAGCAGCACTGGTGCATCTGCATGCCTCCAATTTCCTCCATCTAAGTACCATGCATGAGTAGCATCCACGACTAATGGACTGAATTAGACACACACTTTTTTCACTCTCAGGAGCCCGTACACATGCATATGTATTGTGCAACATTTGCTGTAGACAAAAATGCAGTGGAATGCTGTAGCCACGGTGGGAGGGTGGGAGTTGGGGGTCGATGCTCGGGGTACTTTGGTACTGTTCCGTATGCGTGTATACAGTATATGGAAGGAAGGGCTGTGTCTGAGGCTTGAGACTGTAGTTTAGTCTCTGGCTGTGTATGTGTGTGTGTGTGTGTTACTTTTCCAGGGAGCAGCATAAAGAGAGGAAATGATAACGAATAGAGCTGCACGGTACTGCAGCTGATTAAACACTGATTTAACCTGTCAGACAGTACCTAAAAAACAGGAATCTAAAACACCGCCACTTATGATTGTGTCCTTGAATCGAGCTACGGCATCTTAATGAAGCGGAGGTGGATCAATCCGATACTTGATTTAGGAAATTACTGCTACTAATATTAAGCTCCAATTTGCAGTGTTGTACTTTTGATTTGAACACTCTGAGATAACTTATTTGTTACTGTAGAAGAAGTTTTTGTAGTGTGCAGTGTGGTAGGAGACAGCTGTGGGAGATAGGAGCTGTCCGACACCAGTGGGAAATGTCACTGCTAATACATATCACATGTGGAGGGGCTCACACTAGATGCCTTGTTTCCTACAGGAGTGTGTGCGTGCCTGTGCGAGACGTGAGCTCACTCACAATGAATTTCCACATGTTGACTGCATGTGTGCGCACGTCTCATGAAACTGAATGTTCTGCTGTTATTGGAGACACGACGCGCTGAACCATATATCAAGCAAGACGCAAACGTATAACACACTTTCACTTTGAGGTGCGCTCGCGCCTGTGCTTGCAGTTGTGTCGTTTGTCAACAAAATTAAAAACAACTGTATTGCTACTGGAGCGATGGACACACAATTTTTCATACTGCAGGTGCGACAAATTCACATAAAAATGCATTTCATGGAATATTGACTTTTACCTTTTTTAAAAATATTTAAAGAACTCCAGAGATTTATTGTTGGACTGCCAAAAAGATGTGGTGCTAGGATGAGAATCACAACTGCAATAATAATAATGCTACAATAATGCTGAATCCTGTGCGCACGAGTAATAAACCCTTTCAGTATTTCTTTAAATGCTATGAACTGCAATATACTCTTGAAATCACAGATAGACAGACTTTAAAAAAGCTATTTGACTTTCCATAAATGATTTTCTACTTGAGGACAATGGTATAGAAGGTTCATTTTTTAATGTCGCTCACCTGTTTACTTTGCTTTATGCCTTAAACCTACACACATTAAGATTAAGGCAAGCACCGGGCCCGAAGGAAAAAGATATGCGTTCTCTGACTAGTTTGCAAATGGTTGCTGGAAGGTTCTGCAAGTCACTGTTAAATTGATTGCTAAAGCCTTATTCATGCAGGCCTAGAAACCATTCAGTGACCCCATGCCCGCAGCAAGGTAAAAGTGTGTATTCCACCACCGATTGACCAGTGGTAGCTAGAAGTTGCTATCAGTCATTAGCATTAAAATGGTTGCAAAACAGTATGTAGCACTATACCAAAACCTGCTCTCATATTTACAGCAGCCTTGTCTCAATCTGCGTGATGATTAATGATGTTTAATCTGACATTAATCTGTGTGACTAAACTTGCTAGCACCAGCTAATAACTGCACCCTCTCATCCAAATATGGTCACTTGTGAGTCTGTGTCCATTTCTGTATACAGTCTTAGAGTACAACTATCAGCCAATGAGAAAAATTAGTTAAATCCCCTCTTTAAAAACCACTAGTTTACCACCCGCTTCACATTTTAATAGGGAAAAAGTTTTTTGAGTCTCAATATATGTTTAAGATCTTCTTTTTTTCTTCTTCTGCACAACACTTAATTCTGACCTTAAATGGAGTCGGGGCAACCATCCATTTACTGCAAATGAAGCAATGTCCTCAAGCTCAAAAAGCACACACAGCACACACGGTCGCAAACACACATACACAGACAGTGTTTGCCTTTAGTGACAACAACCCCTAATTATGGAGTTACAGAGAGCACTAGGGTGCATGAAACTCTAGTGGATAAACAAGCAAAACTGAATGAGTGCAGACATACAGACACACACCAGCACGCCTGTTGGTTATTATTGGAAACCTCTGACATTTTTCAAAGAACTTTCTGTTTTTCCGTGCTCGTCACAGCGCGTGAGTGCAGAAATATGACTGTTCGCCCAACATAAAACCTATTCAAATAAACAAATTACACATTCCGAGGCTTACATGCTCATTCACTATAATCAGCAAACACAGATAACTTCAATCTTTCTTTCGTTCGAAGACTAAACACAACAGCTAAAGTGTTCAAATTATCCACAATTCTTTGTTCTACTTCTTTTTTCTTTCTTTCTCTCTCTGGTTATGGAAATGCACCAGTGGGCGAATGTGAAGTTGTCAGAACACAAAGCACACTTTATTTGTGCTTCTTTGTGCTGACACATAGGTGTATGGCTAAGAAACAGGGTGAGGTAATGTAATTATTTTAATGTATAGAAAATAATTTTTCAAAAATACAAACAAAGTCTGGAGGAAATGAATTTGCCTCTAACATGAGCTGACCCAACATATATATAGACACTTTTCCACGTTTCCATACCTGTGTATTTAATCTTCATGCTCAGGTCTGCAATTTATGACTCTGTTGATCGTATGAAACTCCAAGCATGGCAGTAAAATTCCTCACTAGATTCATTGTGACTTGCTGCCTATAAAGCACAGAAGCTATTTGATATCTAAAAATGTGAAAGCATGGTTGCTAATATCGTTGATTTTTCAACTTTCAAGTTGTAGAATCATCTACAATTGGCTGTTTTTTGTGCAAGAGACATACCATTAAATCTGAAATCCATCACAATGCTATCTTAAGATGTCGATGCAACAAATTTAATTTATATTACGCATTTAATATGCGGTATCATCCATCAATGTCATTTACGTGGAGCTTTGTGTTCAGCCCTGAGCAACGCTGCAAAGTTCTGAGTAGGCAGTTCATTAGGGAAAAATGTTTTTCATTCAAAAACGTGGCTCACGTGCAAAATAACGTCCAGTAAATGAAAGTTGTATGCAAAGACTTTTATGTCTGACTCATGCAACCATACAAATGTAAATACCCCTCAAAAGTCAGCTTTGTTATTATTCTTGCCTCGTACAAGATGTTGTAGGCTCTATGCGACCAGCGAAGGGCAAATCCAGCCATCCCAATTTAGCATTCCCAAAGCATACATGTATAAATACATATGAGATGCATAAATCCTCTATAAATGCATATAAATGCTATTTTAAACTTTAACAAGAGGGTAAACACTGAAATGTTTTATTCTCTTCTATTTTTACCCACTGCCCTGCCTCTGGCTGCAATGTCAGAATATAACATGCAGTATAATATGTCGCCTTCATTTACTCCCCTGCTACAGCATTTGTGTGTGTGTGTGTGTGTGTGTGTGTGTGTGTGTGTGTGTGTGTGTACCCATGATTTTCTCCACACAATGAGAAAGAACTGAACAGTAGCATTAAAATGATTCAAGTGATTTAGTCTTTTTCTCTTTGTTTCTCTCTCTGTCTCAATATCTTCTTCCCTCTGTCGCACTCCCTGCTATCATAAATCTTATTAAAGCTCACTGAGAGGGCAGCGATCAACATGCTGTACAGAGCCTCCAACACACACACACACACACACACACACACACATCTAGATGAAATTCCCACTTCTGTGTGCGTGTTTGGCTGTGTACTGTGAAAAAAAATTGCAGTGCGTAAAATGGTGTCAGTGACATGTTGCTGGCTCATGCGTCAATGTGTTGTAATTGTATCCAGTAGAGCAGAACACATGCATTCAACACACACACACTAACACACACGCAATCTGGTTGATGTCAAGGGTTCCAGGCCAGGACGTCAAATGAAAAGCAGTGATGACAACAAATGTAGGCAAAGAGCAACCCGCTGTTTGTGTGACCTTTCAATAAATCTACTTACACAGAAGGTAAACAAACTACCAACACTTTTACTTACAATATGAGATTGTTGTTCAGTTCACCACATTTTAAAACCATGTGTAGGTGTGAGCTAGTGTTTGTCATCACGCGTTTGTGTTTCAGGGTCACACGGAGGGTGGGATGTTCACAATGGATAGTTTCCAGCCCTCCCTGTGTACGAGCCCCCAAGGAACAGACGCACAACAAACTCAAAATGCAAACTCAAGACACAGGAAGAGCGCACACACGTTGGCATTCCCATGGCACATACACAAACACTCAGATAAAAGCTGATACAAAGTGTAAAATCAGATCTTAGGGGTTCTGTAATGTGTGTGTGTGTGTGTGTGTGTGTGTGTGTGTGTGTGTGTGTGTGTGTGTGTATGGAGTGCATGTGTGTTCATGCACACATCCTGAAGTTCAACTGCAATCTGTAAACAATGTTTCTGGCTGAGTGAAGAAAAACAAGAAGCACAGGGTGAAATGTTCAGGAGAGAGTAAGAGTGTGTGTGTGTGTGTGTGTGTGTGTGTGTGTGTGTGTGTGTGTGTGTGTGTGTGTGTGTGTGTCTGACAGAACAAGAGAGAGAGAAAGCGAGCAGTGAACTGCAGATGTCTGGCTCTCACAGCAAACACAGCTTCTGCAGGAAACTAAGACATACAGTATCTGTGCAAACGGTGCAGATATTGTCAGCTGCTGAGCAAAAAGCCTCCTTTAACTTGCACTTCTTAATAAGGGAAACGCTGATTGCGATGCAGGACTCCGCTAATAGCAGGATATCACTGTGCAATATTGCTCTAGAACACATCGACGTGCCGGGCCACTTATTTTCCTCTAATTAACAACCTGACAATGAAATTCGTCGCATTGGTTACACTTACCAATGTGGTTATTTTCTGACACTGCCACCCAACAATTAAATTAGCGCCTGCCCATCACAGCTTAAAGTGGAGCGTTGACTGCATCCCGATTTAAAATAACTTGCTGCTGTGTTAATGAGACCGAGCGAGCAGCGCGGCCTTTCACTGCCGCTGAATAGCCACGTTCGCCGTCAACATGCGACCAACACGGAGAGCTCATTTAAAGTGACATTAGCCAATTCTGCATGCTAATTACTTTCAAAATATGACACGGAGCTGGGGAAGGGTGGGCTTTCAGCATCCCTCTGCACTGCCACGCTGAGTGATAAGGGCTTCGATAAGCTGCTTGAAACTATTAATTAGCTGCAATGGATTCTTACAGTCAATGAGGTTTTGTTTATCCTGCTAATGTCACTCCTTCGATTTCATTTTGGAGACTGAGAAGAATGGAAATGTGTTTTGTTTGCTCTTTTACTGCCTGATTTTTAAATCTCCTACTTCATCGTAAAGAATGGGGAAAATAATAAGCAAATTCAAGCCTGCATAGTTTGGATGAATTTTAAACGCGTGACTTCTGGAGCAAAACAAAGAAAGCTGCCACAACTGTGTTAAGTTGTATTGCTACATGCGCCAAAGAGTGCATTTAAAAAAAGAAAAAAGAAAACACTGGATGAACATATGGCATGAATACTTTTGTATTTAATCCTTTCCTTTACTATTTATTTTCCAACAATCAGAGCAGCCATCAGAGATCGAAACCTCTAAATCAGACATGACTTTCAGGGATGCTTGCTGACAAGCTTTCAGATCACAGCCAAAGATAGCTCAGTGTGATGTACATCCACATCAAAGAACTGCTGATCCTCACAAGGTCCAAGGTCCCTGACTAACCTGCATCAACAATCGGTGAGGTTTGCTCCAACAGCTGGGGGACATATCAAAGAATGCCAGCATCACTAACTGTGTCAACAATTACTCTGTGTCATAGGAAATCAAAAGAAAATAGTGCCGCGCTTTACCGCTTCAGCCCACTCATTTCTCGCCTCTCTGGCTAATATTTTTGTTTTTCTCTCTTTGGACGGCTGCTTCTAGCCCATCTTGGTCGATCGATACTGGGAAGCCGAGGTGAGTCGAGGCGGGTCTGTGTGGGAAGGCTGTCAATGATGAATGGTTAGATGCGGGGGTTTTAGGATATTCGGCTAATTCTGATGTCTTTCACCTGCGTTTATCAAAAAATATATTCTGCTTGCTTGTTGCTCACATAAGCATCTATTGAGTCCTGCTGACATGAAGCAGGGTGGGCCGAAGCGAGGCTACAGAGTTCAGCTGTGCAGTTTGAGATGTCTGTGTACTTTTAAAGGGCAACAAACTTCCCGCAGATAAAGTCAAGGCTGCTTGCTTTCCCCAGCAGCCTCAACAACAGCGAGCTAACAAGCTGCGCCCTGTTAAAAGCCGGACATGACAACTCTTCTGTTAAATTATAATCCTAGAGAGGCAACTTTACGGTGTACCTTTGATATCTTGATGTGAGACTTTCTCAGCCGGCAGCCCCGCCCTGGCTAAAAGATGAGGTAGATACTTTGCCTCTGTTGTGTAAAATCTGTGATGTGAAAAGATTTAATTAAGATAGGCCGAGGAGTCATAATTAATTCTGCCTCTCTCTGAGTCAGGCTTACTGTCAAGAACACAGGGAAAGGCTCCCAGAATAAATTACAGGAGGGTCGTGTGTGTGTCTGAGGGGGTAATGGGTGTGGAGCCCTTGGTTACTGTACTGTTCTCGCAGAGCCGAAAAGCAGTTGTGTCAGTTCTGGGTAGTGTTCACAAAGTCTAAGTGAGCCCGCCGGCACTTTTTTTTAACAAGCGTCCCACCGTCTTAGATCAAATCACGTTTCAGCCCAGGAGTTTATTTTGACTGTCAGTGAGGAGCATCCTCTGGAGAGAGCTGTCAGTGACAAATGTGAAATGGAAGATTCACAGCGAATGGGCTCTTTCCAGGCAGGCGGTGCTGAACACGGCTGCAGTCACAGGAGACCTCTGAACTGTCTGCGGCTCGACTCTCCCATTACACTTCCTTTATAGTGATGGTCTGGCCTATTTTGAATCTTGTTTGGTCCTTGTTCAGCTACCTAAGCTTGTAATAGGAGGAAACGAAGGGTACATCTCCAGAGAAACACTCATTCTGACACACAGTCTATTTTGTTCAAGTGGCATAACTTAAAAAAAAACCTTCATAAGTCTTAACAGAGACTACATGTATTATTACCAGTGTCTCCTTTGCATGTCCTTAACAAGCGGATGAGCATTTTCTGTTTTCTCTGCATGTGGTTGCTAACAGCTGGGAGGCAAGCGCCTCATTCGTCAAGAATTTCTCTCATTCAACCCTAATTTCCAAAGTCCAGTATTAATCCCTCAAGCTGCAAATTCTGTGAGCTTTTTAGCTTTGGCCAAACATGCAACAACTGTCTTATTATCAGGAGACGACAGGCAATAATGAGTATGGCCAGAGCTGAGCAACTGCTGCGTTGAGCTTTCAAAGAAAGAGCCTAATTAAAGGCTGCTTTGTGACTTTTGTCACTTTTTTTGACTGGTGATTATAGGCCATTCATTGGGGAGGACTCATCAGCTATTTGCGGGTGGCGCACGCCATAAATATCACGTGAGAGCTTTGCTTATGTTGTGCCGAACCCGCATTTTTTTCCCCCCAGTAAGCTCCCAAGATTCTCTCGCTCTAATTTGCAGAACAAATTCCTTTACTTTCTGCAGAATCTCCTCTCGCTAATAAGGTCGTCTCATAAACGGCTTTTCAGAGACAAACTAGGCTGTTTAAAAATGCAGGCTCCTTGGTATCTTTTCTGTGATTTCCTGTAATTAAGTACTGGAGAGAGCGGCGGAGTGAGCGTCCTTGGCATCGAGGACAAGTTCAGTAGAACAAGCTTTGTTCCTTTTGGAGCTGATTTGACTAATGGCAGAGCTATATTAGCCCTCTGCTGGTTTGCAGCATCTTTTAAATCACCCCTCCACTGCTACTAAAACCATACGTCTCCAAAAAGTGGCCTACTGCTGTATTTGGGCCAACTCTAATTGTCTCGCTAATCTCTTCAGCGTTAAATGACCCAGAGAAACTGGGTCCCACAGGGCAGACTTACCCTGCTGATTGGAAACTTTGCTTTTTGTTTTGCTTGGCATATTAAAACAGCATAGGCTGCTGATGGAAAGCCTACAGAACTATTGGAAATGTAATTAAGGGCTAGCAGCAGCTTTTAAACGGTTGACTAGTGCAGAAACAAACTGTGCCCTTCAGACAGCAAAAACTTTAATACATGGGAAATGAGTGGCCCGATCGATAAGGAGGGCGTTATTTCTTTTGTACGGGAAAATTCAATGGAGGACAGAAATGGGCTGTTTCGGTGCCTGCATACTATTTCTCATTTTCCCAGCGGCGAGCCAAATTTTATGGCAATATTTGCTTGAAAAGCAGACAAATAGAGTCCTCTCTGTAAGATATAATCATTTGTCAAGTCAATTTCGTCTGTCATTAAAACAAAAACAAATAGCTGCTCTAAGCTGTGCCGACTGCAATTGAATCTCCAGTGTTTTGTGATGAGGCACAAAAGATGAATAAAAAAAAAAAGAAAACTACACAGCGCATGTACTCCTCAGGTGCTGAGGTGAGGCAGAGTTGAGAAATGCTTCAATCAAGCACAATTATTTGTTGAAACCATTTTGGACTGACAGTGAGCACCCTATTGTCCCTACAATAGGCTGTTCACAATTACATTCATCACAAACCACCTCTTATTTGACGCATTTTTTTTTAAGCTGACATCTTTCACAAACTGCTTTTCCAAACAAGCCGGCCTATGGGGCGAGTGATTGAGCAATTATCAGAAACAGATTCAGCAAACCCATACTGTGGCCTTTTGTCCCCGGCATCAGCCAGTCTTGGGATCATTAGAAACCTTTTCTCTTCGTGTTTTCTCTCTTCAAAACCTCCGGCTTTGTAGCCTGCACACAAGCGGGATGATACAACACCTTCAGAACTAGTAGGAGTCCATCCCTGGCTATCTGTCAGTGTAGCAACCCCCCCCAAAAAACATCAAAGTCTATCAAACACTATCTCACTGTGCTGCCTCTGATAAATATTCATGATAGAAGCTCGAAAACCAGCTGTTTTTCCCCAATTAAAGTGTGCCGAGATCTACTGTTTTGGAACTAAAGTGTTGCTTTTTTTAATTAATGGCTCATGTTACTGCACTAGGAACAACTGAAAAATATTGTACTCATTCCAGAAATGTGCTGGATAAGAACATATGGATAACAAGGTGAGGAAATGGTGCGGCGCAGAGCTTCCGTTACTCACGGCAAAGGGAGGGGTACATCCTATTAGACCTTATCAGAAAGATGTGAATGGCGCTTTGGTAACAGGTATTGAACGTCAGCCCAAGTGGCCATGCAGAGCAGATCAAATCAAGTCATCAAAAGATCCTCCTTACATCAAAGCACAGAGCAGGCCTGGCCACGTGCCTGCCATACCAACAGTGCAGAGACAAAAAGCGGGGCAGCCAAAACTGGCAAAGCGGCACAGACGGTTGCCCACTTCAAAGGCAGGGATCTGCTGTCTGCGGTCATTATTCCCAGGCACCCCCCAGAAACCCAGCGGTCAATGAAGGCGAGCGGCGAGAAACCACTGAGGACTTACCATCAACAGTCGGTGCGAAGTGAAGTGGGTTGTCTGAAAAAGATAAAAGAGAAAGAGAGAAATAGGTTTTTAGTTTTGGGGAGATTCAGCGACTTCCCAGGAGTAAAGGGAGTAAATTGAGTTGCTACAAAAAAAAGAAGAGACAGGGCTTGGCGTTTTCATCTAACACATTCTAATGCAATGACTGGGTCCTACAGGAATCCAGCTGAGCTAATCGACACAAGCACATTTCAGCGATAGCGCTATCATCATTGTCATTCATTACATCTATGGTCTATCTGATCTGAACCCCGCTGCATGACTTTTGATATTAGAGCACATGAGAGTTGAGAAGGCAGACGTCTGTTATTGTTTCAGATTCAAAAGTATGAGACAAGATGTGAAATTACACAATACTGATGTCATAGTGTACCTCGGACCCCCACCAGCCCTCATGCAGCTATATGCATAATAAATCAGAATGTTTTCCCTTAATTCATCAAATGACATCATACCGTTGTCCTGGTCAAAACCCAGCAGACCATGACATAAGGCTCGTCGTTTCATGGGAACCATAAAACAAGACCTGCGGTGTCAAATGACTGAGTGTGGAAAATCACTCACAGGGGGAAAAAACTCTCAGGTAACCTGAATCCTTTGCAAATGAGTGCAAACTTGACCAGGCCGTTTGCACTGATTACAAACCCTTATATATAATGAAGATTGATGGAGGTTGGTTCCACATTACTTGACAGGAAAAACAGGGGCTATTGTTAAAAACTGAAACACGGCTAAAACTAACAATTGTTATTACATTGTTGCTTAATCTCATGATTATTTTTCAATTAGATGATCAATTTGTTTAGGAGCCAAAATAAAAAAGGAGTGAAAAAAGCAATTTCCCAAAGCCTTAGGAGATGTTCAGTCTGCAAGCCCAAAATGTGCAATTTCCAATGTTAAACAGCCAATTTCCTGATTTTAGTGGCTATAACCAGGGAAAAAAAGTTTTCTTGCAAAACAATGGCCTATTCATGCTGGGGTAGATTAATTTTCTGTGGCTTGACTAACTGATTAAACATCATTTAAGTGGTGAACGGAGGACAATCAAGTATACAGGCAGCACACACATATGGTACAAGTGAAGTAAACACACGTCCTGCAGAGTTATACTATGTCAATTAAAAATAACACAGGATCAGTCCTGAGCTACGCGTGCACACGTATACAGAAGGAAGCAGACATGCTCTTTCTTAAAACAATTATTAAATATAATAATAATAAGTAAAGTAGCACAATCAGCTGCCTATTCATTGAGGCCCTCATCCTGTGGAGCACATTCAAATCCACCGTCTTGGACAGCAGCTGTTCTGTTCTCCGCCTGCCGCAGGTTCTAGGTGGTGTGTGCCCAGATTTCATCACTACAACCACTAAACTAGAGACATCGTGGATGGCCAGACAGGAAGGACTGGAGCTAGTTAGTCTGCAGCAACTCAACTTCCAAAATATGATAGATGGAGATTGTTCATTAGTAAATTCACCACAAATGGCGTCTTATTTTCAGACTTATGAAAGGATAAAAGTAAAAAATGACCAGAATGTGTCAACAAAACATGTATTTAGCTAAGCGGAGAGCCCGAGTAAAGTGTGCGCACCAGAAACACTACAGGTCATTACCACCATTAGTACCATTAGTAGCGATCTTTGCCTTAAAAAACTTAGTGTTTTCCTCGAAGAGCATTATGATACACTGGTCAAAGACTGGCCAAGTACTGGCGGTCCAAGCACAACCCAAATGAACCACCATCTGCACTCCAGCAGTCAACTCAACTGTCTGACTCACTAAGCAAAGCCCCAGTGAGTTGTCAGAGCTGCCTGTGCTGAACAAACACAGCAACACACACGGCTGTGCAACCACCCAGCCATGTCTCCAATGCCTCTGCACTGTGAAGGATAATGAGGAAGATAAAACACATCACATCAATTACCCTGCTAACACATTTTTCCGGGGCCCATGTCAACCGATCCGCCGAAGCCTTTTCTCAGGACTTCTGCGATCCACGTCGGCATCCCGAGACACAGCTGAGTTTTAAATTTAGGCTCACTTAAAATTGCTTGTCAACAGCCGGGGCTTCAGGGGAGAATGCGAAAGTGTGTGTGTGTGTGTGTGTGTGTGTGTGTGTGCCAGCGAGCGAGCAAGAGAAAAAAATGAGGAGAGCGAAGAGGAGAGGCGAGGTTGGTGCTAGAGGTGAATAATGAAGTGTCTGGTGAAGCTGTTTCCTAGTCAGTCATGACAGTAGCTGATTTCTATCTGAGGGGATTTCAAGAAAACACATGAAACGGGGGGAGCAGAAATTGGCACGAGGATGATACAGAAGAAGAAGTTGTGCTAAGAGCTGTAAAGGTGCACAGACGCAGACTCTGCTTCCTGTCTTGCATTTGAATGCACGTCTAAACGAGAAGAAACAAACGCACGCCAATAAAAGCGCATTACCGCACACGGAGAATAAGAGAAGACGACAGAGAAGGTGTAGCACAAAGCCAGCTGAGATGCTGGGGGAAAGCTAAACGATTTCTTCACATTTCCATAGCGAAAGCACAAGATAAGGTCTCTCCATAAACATATCAGCCATCTTCATCTCCCTTCGCGCCTCGCAAAGCCTGCGTGAGTTCCCGTGCCTGTGTGAATGTCACAACACGGCCATCATTCAACCTGTATCTTCAGCAAATCAATACGTGTCTGACTGTGACATTTAGCCATGTGCAGAAGAGGTGTGTGTCTACATCTTTGCATGTGTGTCACCTTCCCCTTTGCTTTGGCTGATGTATAGTCATACCGAATGATGAAGTGAGTGTGTGTCCGCGTTGGCAGGGGGGAAAAAAAGCATTTGGGAGGGGCGGGGGCTACAAACTGTGTGCGTATGTGCGAACATGCTTCACCCCATATGGCGACAACAGAAATTGTGAATCTGAGGTTACACACCCTTCCTTCAATCACACACACACATACACACACACGTCGCTACTACCAGCACTATCACAATCCCATCCAGCTGTCCTTGTGGCCACATGGCAAGGGCTCTCGGCAGCATAATAGAGACTCTTTCAGCTCATCAATTTCTCCAGTGCACATTTCTTTTCACTCGGTCATCTGAGAGGTGAAGATTGGCTTGCTTTAACTGAGTTTGTATTAAATCTAATAGAATCTGTCTGCCTTGAATTGATTTGGGAACACGACGAGGTTAGAAATGAGCCATCCCCATCCTGGTAACTGACACCCGTGAGTTGGAGGAGGACCGAGCAGCAAAGATGACAGGAAGACAATCTTTGACAAATGCCAGGAGAAGTATCCTCAACCGAGGTCTTTGCTTTGTATATGAGAAGAGAGAAGAGAAATCCAGCAGAAACAGGTGGAATCACAACCGTAGGCCAGAGAGAATTAAAAAAGCCTTTCTCCTCAAAATGTTTCTCAAATAGCACTTTAAATCGCATTTGGCGGTATTAAAATTACTATTACAGTTGCACTTCTTGAACGCGTTTGCTTACTTATTATAATTTGCAGGTGATTATGAGGAGCAAGTCATGCATAAATATTGGCCCACTTTGAAAAGTTGAATAAATTTCACCTTTAGCACGATTTACGCAGGCGGGGCACTCGCAAATAGAAGTGTGCAAGTCTCTGAGAGAGCGAGCAGAATGAATAAGGCTGCGTTAACAAACTGAAGCGGGGAAAACCTGCCCGTGTGTTACCGATGGTGCAAAAAAAAAAAAAAAAAAAAAAAGGTGGCAGGTGAACGTCTATTTCGGTCATGCGCCTGCTTCTATTGGATCTGAAAAGCAGCCCCTATCTGTCATGGGCTTGGCTGAGCATCAGATCAGCCCTACAAGTTGTATGCTTTGGGCTTTTAATGAGCTGCTTTTATTTCAGTGGATTAAAAGAAGAGAATTTTACATTGTGAGGAGATGACGGCGGTCAGAGTTTTCTGGGCCAAAAGATACTTAAAAAAAAATAAATCCACCAAAGACATTTAATCGCCATTTAATACTTCACTGCGCAGTTCAAAGTAAATGCCAAGGCTTTGGAGGGGAGATAGGAGCAGTCTTAGAAGCCGGCAGATACCGAATCAAGCAAAGGGGGTCGGCGGGGGGGGGCTGTGACTTTAGCTGTCTTGATGTTCCTACTTCAAGCGCAGATAAGGCTGTCATGAGAGTTAAAGGTGATTTTGAAGGGGGCATTTCCTCTGACAAGGACATTTAATGCAAAAATGAGGTAGTATGTGAAATAATAATAAAAATAAATAAGTAAATCATTCCTTCCGAGCTCAATTCTGTAGCAAAGCACTTATGGCAACAAGTCTACTGCGAAACAGTGACCCGTACATTACAGTGGAAAGCAGTACAGTGCAGACAGTTGAGTTGTGTGCTTCAGATTAACAAACGTACAATTATTGAGGAAGAGGAGGACGGCAAAGCCCAGCGTCGATGTGGCCAGCAGGATCAGACAGATGTTGCAGGGGATCATGAAGTAGCGCACCACCAGCGACACTTTGTGCTGGTACCTGCGGTCCCGCTCTTGCGGCGGCGGTGAGGGATAGTGGCACCCGCTCATGCTCCACTCCAATGACCCGCGCCCCTCCAGCGTAGAGGAGACGACGGGACGAGGAGCTCGGCGAGGGGTGCCCAAAGACCCGTTGGAAAAAATGATGGCGGTGGGTTAGGGGTGACAGGTGGTGAAGATAAACTGAAATTTAATACAAAAAAAACAACAACAACAAAAAAATAGATGGTGGCTGTTTCAGTTGTGGTTCCAGCTGTGCACCGTGGCAGAGACCCCGTGACTGTTTCTGTCAGAGAATTGCAGCAGGAAGCTTTCAGCGGTTTCCAAGCAGCACATTTTTAGAGGTAATAACATCCATTTGGGGAAGAGGACAGGCTGAAGGGACTCCTACAGCCCCCCACCCGTCCACACGACCTCCATTCTCCTGTGGCCGCTGGAACAAAAAACAAACTAATGGGATTCTAATGTGGAAGTATGCTTGTGTGTGTTCTCGTGTGTTTTATACTTACAGAGCAAACGTGTGTGGATTTAATTGGGTGGTGATTAATGTAGCTGAATATGTGCGTTTAGTGCACTTGTGAGGTGTACAACCTAAACCAGGAATCTGTGCGTTTGGATTGTCAGATATCCAAAGGGGAAAAACTTCCAGAGCAGACAGACGATAAATCCACAGAAGGAATCTTTTCTTTGCTGTGACCCTGATTGATAATTAGCAAAGGAGGAGTGCTCCCCTCTTCTTCTTCTTCTCTTGTCAAACGCCTTTACAACGAATGCCAACGCCTGGCGCTCGCCGAAAACATCATCACAAGTATTTCCCTAAGAGGTGATGGCTGCAGATCTCATTAAGTTTCCTTGTGGCTGTTGCATGCTGGAATATCGGAGCATAAGTGCTCTTATCAGCGATGATCAGCTTCAAACTGCACACAACTTTTTTTTGTATCCACAGGACAGCTTGTTTGCCTGGTTACGGTGCGGTCCGCCGCACACCAAACCCATCCAAATCTGACATCATCACCGGAGCACCTTGCATCTTCCGCCGCGTGATTTGGAGGATGGTTAGAAGGCAGCTGGCTGCCTCTCACTCAACCATATGGAGATGGTCTGTGTTTTCTCTCCCCCGCTTGTCCTGCGTGACTGCCGCTCCTCGCTGGTTCAATACCCTTTTATTCCAATCGAGTCGCATGGAGGGGGGAGAGCAGCTGCCCCCACCTTTACACCTTCTGGAGAGCTGGGGCCAAAAGCAGGTCAAAAGAAGTGGCTGAGAGGAGGGGAAAAAGTTAGAGAGGCGAGCGATCGCCTGCTCAACCTGTCAGTCCACAGCTGTTTGCTTCCTAAGCAGCTACAGAAAATCCAGCGACGCTATGAATGAAAAACCTCATAGAGAGAAAAGGAGAAAAAACCTACGTGTGGTTGGGAATGAAGCGAGGCGCTCGAGGCGGGGATTTGCTGGGCATTATTTCCTTGTGTCAGAAGCCCGTGAAAAAAATTCCAGCCAAATAATGAGAGGATAAGGCTCTCGCTGACCCTTGTAAGAATTAGGCTGAATTGGCTTCTGCTGTTTTACCTTTCAGAAAAATAACTTGTCCAGCATTGTCTCTCATTCTTGTGTTTGCTGCCTCTCTTTTATACGCTTGCCCAAGCATCCAGTCCCCTTTTTCACTGGGATATCTCAGTCCAGAGGCGCTCCGAGAGTCCTGGCCAGAAGGCTGTGGCTCCAGCTTCTCCTGCGTGCGTATCCAACATTCACTGGCAGCCAAAACAACAAATTAGGCTCCGGGTATTCATAGCGCGCTTAATCCCCAGGCAGCAGGTAGTGGTCCCGGTGTCAGTGCACTCAGTCAGCCAACTGAGGCACGCAGGAGAGAGTCAATGAGAGAAGTCAGCAGACAGACAGCGCGAGAGGGAAGTACACGGGAGGGAGGAGGAGTGTTGGCCACGGGAAAAGCAACTCCTTACACTTCTGTCCACCTTTCTTTTCTTTTTTTTCTTGTGGATGAAACTGCAGCGACATGTCGCTGGTTTTCCAAACAGTGTCTTCCTGAGCACGCCTCTCTCAGCCCTCAGTCAGCGGAACGGATGAGCACATAATAAGTAAGCGAGAGAGATGGTGTGAGAAAGAGAGAGAGGGGGGGAGAGATAGATGTGGGGGGGGGGGGGGGGGGAGTGTAGATGAGGGGCTGTCTTTAACAAAGGCAAGAAGGGAGGAGGGCTCCTAGTTGGTTGAAGGAAAAGAAAATGAGCAAGAATAAAAGCTTCGGGGAGTAGTACTCGAGTCCTGTCAAAGCGGGGGAGTGAGGTGGGGGGGCAGCAACAGTGTAGCAGCAAAACAAAAGAGGGCCACAGTCTTGGGAGATGTCAACCAACTCCTCCATTTGTTTATAGCGTAATCAAAAGAAAGTCTCTTCCACAAGAGCTGGAGAATTTCCACAAAGATTTAATGAGGCAAACTGAGAGAAAATAGGCCCGTGGAAGGAGGAGGGAGCAAAACTTAAACACATTAAAGTCAATCATGTATTAACACTCTCCAAACAGCCTAACCCACTTGTCACCAATATGCACAACTAGCGCAGATATAAGCCCGGGAAAAAACTCCACATCGATTTAACGGTAACTATATGCAATTAATTAAGATTCCCACTTGGATCTTTTTTCCCTGACTTTCATGATAACAAGGAAAGGGTTTCTTTAAAAAGAAAGTAAGGAATGAATATGATCTGAGGCTATTCTATTTCACAGAAGGTCATTTTTGCTCTTTTAAACTGCAACGTACAACTGTGTGTTTTTTCTAAATGCTATAATGAGTTCAGACTGGATGGGTGGTTATCCTGTGTTTTAGCAAGACCCTGCATCAATATCTACTTTGAAGTAACTCAACAGCAGCAGGCGGCAGATGCAAGGCGGTGTCTATCATCAATTATTTATGGGGTTTTTTTTCACTCTCTCTATCTGTGTCTCCATCTCCATCTTTGCAGTTCGCTCCTCACCCCACCGCCACCACCTCACCGCTTTACACAAGGGTGCACAGGCACATACACACTGATGGTGCATGTGCATCCGCACAATTCCCTCTTCTGTCTGACAGAAACTAACACATACATATAGTAAAAAAGCTCCTTCTGCCTTTCTCCCTCTGTCTGTTTTTAGTCTACAAACTTACACAACTCTCTCTCTCACACACACACACACACACACTCACACCGCGCGCATGGGGTTGGTGATCTTGCTTCCCCCGCAAAGTCGGTTTTATATTTTTGGCCAGTTTGCTCTTTCTCAGGTTTAAGCCGAGCTTTTTGAGGGGAAGCTCTAACACGAGGGAGCTGGATTTTTAAAAAATTGCCTGCTGAGGGTCAAAAGTTCAACCCCCCTCCAACCTCACCCTCTCCTGAATCCATCATCAACAAGCAACGCCACCCACCTAGAAGCACCCCACCATGTTTCTGTCTATTTCCAGACACGATACCCCAGCGAGTCCATATCAGCTCTCATATAGCATTACAAAACCTGATTGATGGACTGAGTGAAAAGAAAGAGGCAACAGCTGCTTTCTAATTTTCTTTTGTCTCAGTTTACACCTTCATTTATAACTTTGTCTTTTTCGTAGGAGACCTGGGAATTGCAGCAAGAGCTTAAAAAATACTCTTACAATACAAGCATGGGAACCTGACAACATCACAAGACTTTTGATCATGAGTAAAATGCCAAATTCTCCCAGCAGAGGGCACTAAGAAGTCAGCCTAGCTCTTTGCTCTAATGCCACGACCCAAATAAAATCTTCCATTGACATCAAAGCTCAGCTGCTTTGATCCATTTTTAATGCCACAAGTATCGCACAAGGTTAACATCTCTCTCTGAAGGCTTTGAAATGGCAATTTCCATTAAGGAGCCGAAGGAGCTGCTCTCTTGCTTAATGGTCTGGCAGAAGTAAAAGTTGATATCTGTGCGGATACGCACACGTGTGTGAATTATCTTTATGCAGAGGGTGAAAGATTTGTCATGTTCAATAACTGATTGACAGTTACGCTTACATCAAGGTGTGTGTGTGCTTACTGAGTTTTTGCACGTGGGTCTGAGCAGCTCAGGCTGCATCCCGGTCTTCTTGCTGGCCAGTGCTCATATAATTGATCTAAGTGAAAATAGTTGTGGCCCTCTCAGAATGACAATTTTTCCCACAAAGGCCAAAAAGAAATCTCAATTGAAGGGAGACAAGAAAAGAGACTGTTTCTTTTGAGATTTACTTACAAGCATCAAAGTGAAAAAGGCTAAATTTCTTGTCTTTTTTGCATCATCTTTGTTTCTCATACACGCTACGCTGAAGCCGCACAGCCACGGGGTTAAGGCTCACAGCATAAATGGTAATATTTTTGCACCTCTGCAGACATCCTCAAACTGTGGGGCGAGGAGCCACTGCAGATGCAGTGTGGAAACCCAGGTGAAAAATAGACACGATGGCTTCTCGTGATGCTCTTATTTTTTATTTTTAATAACGATTAATAATTGATCATAGCAGAGGCGTAAGGAAAGAACTTTTTTGGTTTCTGAAGTGTAGCTGGCCTGAGAAACTTTGAGTGCCACTAGGTTAAACTATCACAATGGGCTAAGTGCTTTGAAAGAAGTGGGAGGTGTTAGTGTGTTTAACCAATTCTCTAAAGGATGATCACAAATCTCAGGGAATGGATCAAATGGGCCAGACAAACCACCAAGAGCATCAGGATACAATGCTAGGTGCGTGTCCTCCAGCACCTCTGGAGGACACGCACCTCCAGAGGTGGTGGCGGCACTTCAGGTGATGAAGTGCCGCCTTCAAGGAAGGATTTAGATTTTTATGCATCTCTTCCCTTTCTGATCGCATCTCATAGACTCTAACTGTATGTAATTTGTTAGGAGCAGGTAAAGACTTACATACCACGCTTTGTCTGAAGCAGAACAAAACGCAGCAGTCATGTGAAGAATTAAAGGACCGAACATCGAATCTGCATCGCCGACACTTCTGCTGTTGCACAGGCTTACAGAAAGCAATTTGTCAAAGGCGGTACAGGTGACTAAGCACCGAGTCGAGCCAGAAAATGCAGTTTTGTTAGAAATGAATTGACTCCAAAGTGAATGCATAAAACAAAGTCATTTAAACTATTTTGATGGCATTAGAGGCTTATTTTCCGTGCTCTCTGCCTGACTCGGGTGAAAACAGTTTCCAGAGCTCACTCACACACAACTATCCCGGATCATGAAATACGTATGAGGTCTTCAGCTGAATCGTTTATCAAATGATGTGTTTGGGGAAAACTTTGTGTAAATTTCTAACACTAAACACATCAGCAACAGTTTTGTATGGTAGGCTGTGTAGAAAAAAAAGAAAAAAAAACCCCATCTCTGTTGATGAATACATCAACATCCCATTAGAGTGAGATTCTGACCGTTTTTCAAAGCAGGAGCTATCAAAGGTGAAGCTGCTGCATTCACTAATGGCATCAGAGATCACCCTTTCCTGCTGTCCATTGTATATAAGCATGTTAATGATGTTGATGAAAAGAAAGTCTGTTAAAAATTAGAAAGGATTTTTTTTTTTTTTTTTTAAATTGGCTGCGTCCACTGGCCCACTCAACTATTTGTGTGTGTCTCATTTCGAGGATAATTTACTGCATTATTTGTCATTTTGTGTTTCATTATTCTTTGGTGCATATGTGTTTATGGACAATTAGAATCTGCAGTAATGGGGAGTTATTTCAGCCAATGGCATCGCAGAGCTCAATCAGGAGTTATTGACAGCCATTTCCCATTACGTACTGTATTTATGTGCTCCTTCAGCGCTGCATTAAATCACTGGAGTGGCACTTCACATAAATGCATCTAATTCGGCTATAAACTATGTGTTCAAAGCCACAAATGTTGCTTAGGTTATTAGGTGGACATTAAAGGGCAGTGTGGAATTCTTCATGTGCATCGAGCCGCGTGGCCGGAGCTGATGGACGAAAGCCCAGTTTCCTTACCCAGTGGGCGACAGCGGAGGGATGCTAGCAGGTGGGCTGATTGTCTTGCTACGGTATTAACTCCAATCATCATAAGTCAGACTTCACTGCACCGCCCAACAGTATTGCAGATTTCCCTGTCATCAAGCCTCCAAGCTGAGCGGAGCTCATTCAGCAATGAGGAGGCCAGGGCCCCACACAGCTGTGCACCGCTAATGGCATTAACCTCCACTAAAAAGGGGATCAAGAAAAAGAGTTGGAGGTAAAAGGACAGATGATGATGGGAGATGAAAACAAGATGGTTAAGTCACCAGTGTGATGATGACAACCTAAACTCAACACTACTTCCAATGAATGTATTAAATGTATTATCGTGTAGGACGTGATTCACAGTAAAGGGAAAAAGAAGCACTAATTAGAGACTGTATATAAAAGATGCATGTAGGCTCCGGAACATCACCCAGTGGTTTGTTTAGTCCCGATTGGAAAGCCTCTAGTTTAGCTACCCCGTGGTTTTCTCAAAATTATTCCTTTTGTTTTTATCATCGCTTTATACAAATCATCATTAGGGTGATCGTGGCTCAGGGGGTTGGGAATCGCATCTGTAACCGGAAGGTCGCCGGTTCGATCCCTGGGCTCTCTGTCCTGATCGTTGTGTCCTTGGGCAAGACACTTTACCCTACTTGCCTACTGGTGTTGGCCAGAGGGGCCGATGGCGCGATATGGCAGCCTCGCTTCTGTCAGTCTGCCCCAGGGCAGCTGTGGCTACAACTGTAGCTGCCTCCACCAGTGTGTGAATGAATAGTGGTATTGTAAAGCGCTTTGGGTGCCTTGAAAAGCGCTATATAAATCCATTATTATTATTATTATGGTCACAAATTATTCCTTTTTTTTAATCCAAAAGTCAACACATTTGAAAAAGAGGGTTGAGTGCAAAGTTATTAACATGGAAACTTGGTTAGCACGATGCATAAATACACTGTACAGCTGCTGTATGTGTGCGCAGGCACAGATAGCTGCAAAGTAGTGTTAGATAACACACAAATTTTCAAAATTAGACAGACTTATAGCGCTTTTCCACTAGTATCTCCCTGACATGGCCTGACTCCATTCAGTTTAGGTCACTTTCCATTACAATTGAGTACCACCTAATGTGTATTTTGGTCGTTATACTAATGCGCCTCAAAGTCCTGTGACGTCATTTTTAAGCGACACAAACACAACATTACAATGGAGGCTGTCGAGGCGATGGTATACCTCTACTTCACTGGCTTTTTGTCAGACTCCAGGACCACAGTTTTATTTTTCTGTGGAGTCATTTCCCTCGTTGCCAGCTTAAATGGCAGCTTGAATTTTCGTGAGTGAAGCCCTGTCATGATTCAATTGACTAGCCAATTGGTGGCATGCGTTCTGCTGGTGTCACATTTTGACACTGGGCACTGCAATGGCTTCATATATTTACATCTAGGTTCGGTGCTAATAGGACTATGATAAAGAATGATGGACATTTGTGTTTATAGACCTCTCGGCACCCAGTCATACTCGTTATTCATCTCTGGCTCTCTTCCACAGCATATCTTTTATACTGTCTTCCTTCTTTTACCATAACCGGTCGCAGCAGATGTCCGCCCTTTCCTGAACCTGGTTCTGCCGGAGGTTTCTTCCTGTTAAAAGGGATTTTTTCCCTTCCTACTGTCACCAAAGTGCTTGCTCATAGAGGTCATATGATTGTTGGGTTTTTCTCTGTATGTATTATTATTGTGTACATTACAATATAAAGGACAGATGATGAGGTGACTTGAGGCGACTGTTGTTGTGTTTTGGCACTATATACATAAAATTGAATTGAACTAAATTGAAATTGAAAGTTTGTCGGTAACAGCTAAATTTCAAGTTTCTACCAGAAAAGGTTGTACTTGTTTGCATTAAATTATTTTCATAGAGGGGTGCCACTGGGTTGAATGTTTAATTGTATAGTCTTAATAGAATAAAGAAACGGCAGCTGGTGAAACGTCTCCATAAACTTGAAGAAGTCCAGTTCTGTTCTTTTTAAGCTTTTAAGGCTACCATGACCCAGATGACTGAGAGGCTACACAGACTTAAGTGTATAATTACTTTTCAAGCTTTCTGAGGCTTCTGTTCATCATTTTTAATCACATTTCTTCTGGATTATATTGACATTTATCATCCTCCATTTAACAAGATGACTAAAACAGACATGTATGTGATCTGACTCTTGTCTGTTGACTCTAATAGCTTGTGCGAAATCTGTTACAAATGCGGTTTGACATCACTCCACGAGTAAACAATTTTTTAGTCGCGCTGAAAAATTTTCAGATAATGAATCTGCTGCTGTGTCAAAGTGAAAATTCTGTTTTTATGACAGCTCTATTTCTGAGTCAGTGGATGATGGTACTACTGTCCGGCACTGATGTAAGCGTGAATGAGAGCATTCCCACACCGGGTGGGCTCCACACACTGTGAGTCACAGTGTGACACATCGGCCTGCGTTCGGTGTCAACTTGGACACACTATGACGCTGATTGAAGCGAAAACAACCCACAGCTAATATTCACAAATCCACTGATCACAGCACTCGGGTCGTCTTAAAATCTAGCGTTTATGTTCCTTTGAGCCATTTCTCGATTGCAAGCCTGTGATCTGTTCTAGTCCACAAGCCGTTCTTCCAGCTAAGGCTGTTTAGCCAACCACAGAGGAGTCGCAGCCAAAACGATCCACCTGTCCACACTCAACACTTCTGGGCACATTAGCCTCTTCCTCCCACTCCATCCCACGCTGCCATGACCTGCTTTTCAGCCTACGCTGAGGCAGCTCTTAGCCTGGGGCCCTAACCAGGACCTGTCCACAGCTGGACACTAATTTCCCTAGTTCATACGATGAGAATGAAAATTTCTGCCTCAGGGATCATCTGGAGCCAGAAGACGCCGATTCTCTCCTGAATGTTGATGTTCTCAAGGCTACTGCTCGCTGACCCTCTCCTTTCTTTTCCAACAGTCGTCTAAATAAAGAGGAACTCATTCACGGGGAAGTAAGTTGTTATTAGCCAGCTCTGATTTTCTAGCCAGCCCCTTGTGCACATCAACACCCACAACAACAATGATTACAGGATGTAATATCCTCCCCGCTTCACTGCCTTGCCCTGTTTACTCAGGTCTTCAGCACCAACATTTTTCCCTTAATGGCCATGTAGGAAATTATTCCAATGGACGGGCACAGACAGTGAAATAATGAGAGAGAATTACATGGCAAAAAAAAGACGAGTGACATAAAAAAAATGTGGGAAGAGGAGAGGGCGAGAGACAGAGAGAGAGCAAAAGAGAGAGAGAGATCGCAACCTGGGAGCTCTTGGCTGCTGCAAGCAGAGTTAGCGGAGAGTGACACTTCTCCATGTGGCTGGCATATGGAGCCAATTGTGGCAGCAGCACTGGATGGCTAGGAGCAGGGAATCAGAGAAGGAGTGGCTGGCTCTGACAGCCTTTACACAGGAAAGGCAAGGCTGATGCAGCTAAAGGATGATACAGATGTCAGTCTCAGGCCAAGTCAGCCATCTGTCATGGGGAACCAGCCAAGTCACACCGGCCTGGTCAGGCGCAGAAAGTAGCGGGAGACTCGTGATGATAAGTCATTATGAGCTGAGAGCTGTCCTTTCAACATGGCTTAAATCCAGTAGTACTTTGAACTGGTGTAGACAGAGGACAGTTAGACAGCGCGGTCAGTATAGACATAACAGATCTTTTGAAGCATTGTTTACTTAGTGTCTGATTGGATATTTCTGGATCTGAATACACTCTTCAAAGGTTTCCAACGTGCACAAACACGCCTTCGCTTTAGCCCGCACAGTGCTAATTTGCATCGATTTTACAATGTAGCCGCCTCTGAAATTCGCTTTCACACAGACACATAAATGCATGCATGCACGTCTCTAACGACTCTCAAGTATTGTACTGGCACAGATTGAAAATGCACAGACACCCAGCCATCTGCAGAGGTGAGGCAACATACAGGAGGTAGCGAAATAATGCATGGAGGAGTGTGTGGGAGACTTTATTATCTCCGCTGAGAAGGTTCGCGGTGATGTTAAGTCCAAAATTCAAGAAAGTGTAGTTTCAAAAGCTTGCATGCTAAGGCCACAGGGATATGTTTCTGCCCACAAAAAGTGAAAGATACTTCAGGATTTCTTGCAAATAAAAAAGGTTTTGGTTAATGAGCAGCACGTCTGAAGCAGAACATTATGCACATTGACTTGAAGTAGGAATATTCTATTTTAGATTTCAGCTCCATCAAACGCCTTATGTTCTTCTGTGCTGTGAATCCCTCGTGTTCTACATCAACAATCCTGCCTTTTATGAACAAATAATTACCGTTGCCTTCACCTCTGTTTATATATAGCGTGACATTTCGCCATACATCTCTGTGACATATACATATTGTAAACAAGCAGATCTACCTGATTGGCTTTCTGGCATCTGAGCTGACAGTGACAAGCTATTATACAGCGGGACCCTTTCATTTGCATATATACTTATGAACCCACTCCCTTCCTCCTCTTTTTTTTCCCCCTTTCGTTTTCTCTCCTCTCAGCTCTTCGCTGGCGGCTGGCTGCTCGTCGAGCAGAATCTTCTCAGAGAGAGGGCAGAGAGGGAATGTTAATTGGCGAGCAATACCCTCTTGTTGAGACGCAGTCCATAAATGAACGACTATAAATTATTTATATGCCTAATCAGACAGCATGTGCTCAACTTATTCTCTCAAACAAGACAGCTTCTGTGCTAGTCCACTTTCTCCCCCCCTTCCTGGTAAATAATTCTAGTTTCTTTTGATAAGAGTGCAGTCACACGAGGCTGTGTGCTAGAAGAAGAAGCCTAATGAAAATATGGTGCCGCAATGATGAAATAGCTGTTTTCTGGCTGCAATCACGGTCAGGAAAATGAATGACCCGCTTAGCACCAGGTATTAAAATGCATCCAGTGTTTGGAAGGTTTTATTCTGGTAGACGAAAAACAAATGCAGCCCAGGTGTAAATGCGCATAAGGTACACTAAGTATTAGCAACCCTGGGATAATGAAATGAGACTAATCCATTTGGAATGGATAGTCTGTACAATCATCCTGCATCAACTATGTACCTGTTTGTAGAGGAATTCCTGAATTTGTTTAACATCTATGAGGCTCTGACTGGACTGTTGAGGGCAACAAATTTGCAACACACAGCAACAGACTTACAATTTTCTCAGATTTCTCACAGTTAATCGCCATATTATCGCAAACTTATTTATCACTGTCTTGATGCACCAGTCGCTTTGAAGGTGGTCACAGACACTGCCCTCATCTTTAAAGTAATCACTTCAAAGGTAGCAAAATTGCAATTTCACTGCATACAGTGGCAATAATTTTTTGCTGTGTCGCAGTCTCTAGCCAGTTTCCCCAAGTGGGAGTATAACATTAAGTAATGCGAGTTCAGTTTGTCCACTTAACCTTTAATTTGGTGATTAATTTCATGTTATGGACTTAACAATGTATCTGAAAACATAACCTGGGGCTGTGGATATTGCAATAGCAATTTTCGCTGCTTTCTAACCTTAGAAATTAATGAACGTTAGGACATTACGCCCCTATTTTATGCTGCTAATTTGTTGTACAGACCTTAATAGAGGTTTCTTTCAGCTGTTCCCTTTTTCACAAAAGGCTGCCATGGCAGATGACTACACATCTGATTTGGCAAGTTTTCATACCAGACACCTTTCCTGACACAACCCCCAAGGATGTGGATCACCTCTTGGTCTCACAATATTAGGCAAATGGGTAACCAGTACACTATGGAGCCACTGTTATCCACAGTGTTCAGACTACATTTTAATTTAACAAAGCAGATGTTACAAATATACTTATATTTCTTAAAGCTGTGTTTGAAGACTCTTCAAAAGGCTTTAAAGTTGTGAATGTGAGCCTAGTTAAGCAAGACCATATGTGGAAACAATGTGGATGGCAGCCATTATGGTTGCCACTGTGGTCCGCCTTGTGTCAGTGCAGCAAAGGCAAAACAGGTTCTCCTGTTCTTGAACGGTCTGCATTACTAAATCCTGAGTTTCTGGGACTGTACGGTCAGTGCTTTCATAGATTTTTGCATCATTTCGAAGCAAACCCACGCCAGGAATGGGGGCCATTATTGGATGGAGAGAGAAGAGCGCAACCAATAAAGAACCATCATTTGACTCTTCAGACGTCTGCAAGAGCACAATATGTCCTGCTACAGCCCCAATGTCTGTCAAACACAAGGCTTTAGCTTCATCGTTCCAACATTACAGTGCTTTGAGAGTCTCAAGCACACATGCACTCATACAAGATAGGCACACTGTCTTGGCATTCACACACTTGACAAGAGATAAATTTACAGACAGACATTTCTTCCTTCAAATGCCACAAGGTGCTGGAGGGTTAAATTAAATGGACTGCTAAAAATGTGCAACAAGAAAGAATACTAGAGTGGAAACAGGTTGCTTCAATGGATGTTTTAAAAGTGCATCTACAAAAAAAACAGACATTTCACACTGAGATTTCTGAAAGAGCCAGTTTGAAGGATTTGCTTCTGTTTCGTGACCTCTCCTTCACGTGTTGTCTAGACTGCCATTTTCTGGTAGCCCCAAACTTTTGCTTTAACAAATATCTTGTTTGCCAAAGTGTCCTTGAGCATGACTGTAATTTGTACCCAGTTCCTGAGTGCTGCCCTGTTGCAGAGCCTGATCTCTGACCTCCATCTATGATGGGACAGGAGAAAAGAGAATTTGTACACAACGATCAATAAAGTACCATTCGTTCTGATGCTGGGTCACAGGAGAAACACCTCAATCCTCCCTTCTGATAAGCTTCAATTTTAGCTTGTAAGTAGTGTCGACAAAGGCGGAGGTTCAAAGCTAAATCCTCACAGAGCAAAGCAATTTTTAAGCTTTCACATTAATTCAAGCAGTATGCTTGTTTGTCTGTATTCTGGGCTCTAATGTTTGGACAGAGGGCCTGAAAATATAGATATGCAGAGAAGCATTCCAGCTAAGCAGACGGGAGAGAGGTCAAGCAGTCTACAGATGGTATGTTTTAGGGCCAAACCAGAAGATTCACTTATTCAGAGTGTTCATTCAGTCCTTTTTTTCATGTCAAAAGATACACCATCACACCCTGCGGGCATGAAAACCCTGTCACTCATCACGCTTTGGCTCATTTCATTGTAACCCGCTTCGCAAAAAGTCAAGTGAAAACGTAGCAAAACCTAACCCTCATCATGGTGGACATTTTTGCTCTTCCACTGGTTCACCTTTCTGACAATGAAGAACCTTTTTCTGTATCCATCAGCAAGCAGCAACACCCAGAGAGACAAAACTTTAAATATTCATTAGTGATTACCACCTGACACAGCCCCACTAAGCTGAAATACAGTCTGTAAAACACAACGCGGACAGTTTGAAAGCAACAACCCCATCATTTTCACTCTTTTCTGGAAAGTCATGTCAGTGTACATACAATAAATATATGGAATACTTATATCTAACTAAGGCTCAAAAATCCAGTACTGGTTTGGGCCTTCCTATGGTTTAACTTTTATTTCCCGAGCAATCGGTAAATCTACAAAAAGTTGCGTTTTAGCTTTGGTGATCATACATCCTCACATTCCTCCATTATATTTTGACATAGTCCAAAGCTCTGTATTGCTGGAGGCCAGAAGGCCTGTAAAAAACATGTGATTTGTCCAAAGCACACCAGTATAGTGCAAGGCTTACACGTGCCCTTGAATGAGGATAACCACATACTCATTCGAAGAATGGAATAGGTGATGGCTCAGTCTCACAGTAGAGGGCCAATCCATTCATACTCATATAGATTTCTATGTGTCATTTCCTAATGGACCTCCCACTTCAATGTCTCGAAGTGCACGGCTGCCAAGACTCAATCACAGCAGAAACACTGCGTGCTGATACGTCAACCCGTGTATCACCCAGAATTGGCGGAGGAGGAGTCACTCGCAGGCAAAAGAGGATAGTGGACATGAGTTTTGTGAGTGAACGCGTGACAATCATGAGCTTGGCATGTCGCCGAGGCAACAAGCCTCCTCATCCATTATTCATCTGGGTAACAAACTGATAAATGAGGTAAATGAAGAGGAACAACGACAGTGAAAATCATGCCGATGGACCAAAAGAGACATTTAGAAGTCGGCTGCACCAGCAGCATCCTGAGGTGCATATTAATCTGTGAGGTAAACAACAAGGTCTGGACACAGGGTCAGAACGAAGCACCTCTCAGAAGAAAACTCTTCTCTATGAGAAGACTAATGTGAATGTGGATTAAGCTTCCAGAATGGGATTTGAAGGAAACGTATCTGTATTACAGGGAGAATTCGCACATGATACACTGTCAGTCACCTGCCAGGACACTCTGAGACCCCTCTCCACTGTCCACCATCAAAAAGAAAAAACAACAACAACAACAAAACAAGTGAAATCCATTTGCAGACCAACTTACAGTTGCATCAGTCTACTAGCACAGGTACAGAGAGCATAAATGATATCCCAGGTCTCACATGTCATGCCAAATTAATGCAACGCATTCTGTACGAGACAGCAGGGGGATGAATTATTGCCCTGTTGCTACGGTAACATCTCATATGCAGAAAACACATTGCCGTGGTCTGAAAAATGGTGATTTGCGAGATTTCGTTTCAGAAACCATTCCAATGACGAGGGAGAAGCAAGGAGGGATAAATGGAGAAAAAAAGATTGGCAGCGAAGGAGGGAAGGGAAAAAAGAGACACTCAAATACAGTGAAGAGAAAGAAGAAGAACAAGACGGAGACGAAACGAGGCAAGGCTTCACTCGCAGCAATTTGAAGCAGTCCTTCAGACAATTTGGGTCACTTCTGTCACTGTATTTCTATAAGGCAAGCAGAAACACCTCATCTGCCATTCATTTCATTTCCATTCCAACACCTGCAAGCCATTTGCATTCTGTCAGTTTTACCTCTCCCTTTCATTTCTCCACATGCCACTACATTTCCTGAATGATAACATACTGGCAATTTCTACACTGGCATAGCCTGGGCCAGGACCACAACACCACCTGCATCCAAAGCAGGGGGAGATTTCCAATATCCAGTTTCTTTCTTTTTCTTCGTCCCCTCCGCCCCAAGTCCCAGTCCGACTCTCATGTTTCCAGCAACAACACCCCTCCCAGCCCCCTACACCTCCCATTCCCGTTGATCCAATCCACATCTTTGCCATCTGACCCTTACGAGCCCCTGCAGGACACAGCGACTCCCCGGGGACCTGAGGTCGGATCATATGTTCCCCTTCTCCATAGCAACAAATGAACCACACACGCTGAAGAGGTCACCTGACAAACTGTCATCCGATCTATGGCGTCATTTCTTACAACAGGCATCGCTGGATCATTAAACCGAGTGCAAGTGCACAGCTGTGCAGATCACATCAAGGCTGGTTTCATCAAGTTAAACGCAACATTTCTCCAAATCCAGTAAGAATGAAATATAGGCCCAATTTCTTAGTGTGAAAATTTAAAGAGCTAAAAAAGAGTAGTTCTGCTTGTCAGGGCTCATCTCGTATCAGATATACAACACAGAAAGAGCGGAACAAAGAAAACATCTGAGAAGCTCAAACTGCTACATACCATGCAATTATTACACACCAATAGCCCCAAAATGTCAGAAAAATGAAGCCGTGCTTGAATTTTTGAGGATTAAGGTCTTTTATGCAACACTTCATGTTTACGAATCAGGCCAGTCTGTGAAGATTTATAAGAAGGGGCTACCAAAGGGATGAGCGAGAAAATAAGGATCCAACACTGGCGAGTCCAGCGTGAGCACTCGCTGCTCACTGCTGTTTGTGCGACACTCGCTCCAGCAATAATCTTTCAGTTTCTTTTTCTTTCTTTAGTTATTCACTTTTGAAGATTGCTGCTATTTCTTTTAAGCAAGCAGTGAAGCTCTTTTTTTCTTTTTTCAGATTGCCTCGCTTCAGTTGTGCTCTTTTCTCTCCTTCTTCAGCCTTGGTGACTATTACTGTTTAATGCTAACCACACACAGGTTCTATTTTTACCACGCAAAGCAGGAGAATCAATCAAATTCTCGCACGTGTCCCCAACACTGAGTATTTGCAGCAGAAAATGAAAAAGGCCTTTTGTTATCACAACAGAAGAGCAGCAAAATAGATTTAGGAAATTGTGAAATTGTTTTGTTAATGTGAATGATTAAAAATTTGCATTTCAATAGGCAGAAGCTGAGAATTAATTAGTTTTATTATCTACTAATTTGTTGATTCCTTTTATTATTATTTTTTAATTTTGATTAATCAATTAATTCCCATGTAGTAAAGCACAAATTAATATAATTTTCCAGAGCCTAAGGTGACATTTTTAAACTGCTTTGATTTGTCTGACCAGCGGTCTCGAATCCATTAATGTTCTCAGCTTTCAACAACATAAAGCAAAGAAATTGGCAAAAACTCACATTAGTGCTCATTCACCCTATTTCCAAGAGTAAGATTAGAAGAAACTCACATGTCTGTACAGTATATAAGAAGTCTTGTCGTCATTGTGAGGTTGCTAGGCAACCAGCAGAGACTCCAGAAAGTCATAGGACTAAGCCAAGAAACCGCCACACACATATAACCCTCTCTATAAGCACAACTTAATGTGTTTATACGTTTCACAAACATTATAAGGCATGCATTTCATTTTACATCATTAGCATGCTGTCGCAGTTCTAACAGATTCAGAAAGCTCTTCTTCTTCTTCTTCTTTTGAGCTTTTGTGAGAGATTTTATCCACTGATGACCTTAGCTCCTAAGAATGAGAGATGATAAAAAAAGCTACTTTCACTTGCTCCCTTATTCACAATGAGTCACCACCACAGATAGCTCCACCTGTTTGATTAAGTAGAGTTTTCCTCCACATGCTCTTCCTGACACAACCCCAAAGGGATTTGTTCTTTTCCAAGGATCGAACTGGGAATCTTTCTCTTGTTTGGCAAATGTGTAAACAACTGCACTGCGGAACCACTAAGAGTGTCAATCAAAACATTAACATCCCAGAGCCCAAAACCAGCGGACAACATCATGGTGCTGATGCAAATGACTACTGTCTATTCTTTTAAAGCAGCAACTGACTTAGTGTTTGGTTTAAACTCAGCTTTTTTTCTGGAATGAAAAAGCTCTTGATGAGCTATCCTCATCTCATGGTGAACAAACTGAAGCAGCCTGCAGGAACACACCCCAGGAAATCTTGGCCTGAAATACCCTCCCCAGAGGATATATCAGCAGACTCTGCAACTGGTTCACAGATTGATCTTCTACTAATAAGAAAGAAGTCCAAATGGTGCTTGTGTGGAAGCACGACTATATGACTCTGGATGATTAGAGAGGTTTTATTTATACTTGGGAATCCTTTCAACATGTGTTAACACCTTGAGAATGTACATACATGTGTCTGATCGGGATGTGTAGCGGTCCTGTGATTGAGAATCTAGAGCAAACCCCTTAAGTGGAGAGATGGGGAGACGGAGAGAGAGACAGAGAGAGGGAGGGAGGGAGATCATCAGAGCCATTACTGTGTGATAAATGATTTGCTAGCTGGTGAGTTGCCCTGAGGGAACCAGTGGCTCAGAATGTGTGCATGTGTGTGTGTGTGTGTGTGTGCATGTGCGTGTGTGAGGCAGGAGGGGCGGTTAAACCTGTGGCTTACTTTTATCAAGATCCCATGGCACCCACGTACTGCTAATGCAATCTGGTTTGCTACAAAGGGAAAAGGGAGGTTGAGGGTACAGCACACACACACACACACACACACACACACACACACACACACACAGAAATGAACTCCAACTGACTGAAATCAAACTTTCTCAAACACACACCCACCCGCACACAAAGGGTGAACTCAACTATGCGCACTTTCTATCGCACAGAACCAGAAGCACACAATCAAACTTCTGCTCATAGACGCACACACATATTATCTCAGAATCGCGCTCTTACACTCTCTGCAGGCAGTCACATCTCAGGGGGAAAGCTGCAGCCAGGGCCAAGCTCAGAAGAGGAGGAGGAGGCAAGTTAGTGCAGAGTTTAAAGAGCAGAGTGGTCGACGAAGAGAGAGGGAGAGACAGGGGGAGTTAGAGCAGACCAGAGTTGAGGAACAGTCCAACTGCTTGAACAGGGGTGGAAGATGTGTTAGGTATGAAGGTGGTAAAAGGTAGAAAAGATGGAAGAATGGAACAGGAGAGGGATGTAGAAAAATGATCCAGGTGCAGTAAGTAAAATAGAAGGATTAGAAGTTAAGAGCTTGAAAAGGGTGAATGAACAGAGAGAGAGAGAGCGGGAAGAAAACACAGGGGAGCTGGAATGACAGCGAGGAGAGAGACAGCGAGAGGGTAATGGCTGGTGGGAGAGGTGCGAGCAGCTTCTGCCAAGATAGAGGAAGAACCAGAGTGGGAAAAGAAGGAGAGAAATTGAGCAGTGTAACCCCCAAGACCCTGCTGTCTTCACAGGAGAGTGCTGTGTGTAGGTTGATGTGTGTATCTACATTGGTACTATGGTGCACTCTGCGCTGGCAGGTCTGAGAGCCAGTGTCAGGCTCCTCAGGTTGTCCGTGGTTAAGATTGGGAGGGAGGGATTTCTGGTGCGATAGCCCCAAGGGGAGCTCTTCTTGCTGGGGTAAGACAGCCTGCCTGCTTGCATGTGTGCCTGGGCTGCTGGCTCCAAACTTTGGATGAAGCCCAGGAAGTGAGGCGCAGCTGGATGAGCTCTGGCACCAACTCTAACTACCAAAATCACCAGGCAACACCATCCTGAGGTAGTATGCTCACACACAGGTGGAAACATTACGAACCCAAAAGCATGCAGCAAAATCAATCCACGTCTTTCTGACATTTTGTAGGCAAATATTTCCAAATTAAAAAGTGTCAGAAAGGCTGCTAATGAAAATATTCATTACCCTTAGCCTCTCCTGATTGGTGTCACTAATGGTCTTCATGTCTACTAACTCATGGAACAAAAAATTTTTAAAAGTTGATTAAGAAATGTTAACCTCCATTTATTACAACTGATGAGCAATTATAATACGGCACATTAAAATTCTCCTAAAACCAAACCTCCATTAGAAAACATGAAGCAGAGTGCAGGCTAATACTGAGCTGCCTGGTGTTATGCTGACCTTTATCTGACATTACTTCCCTTTTTTTTCTACAACTGAGTGTTGTCAAGGCCGGAGTATTAACAGTAATCCGTGCCAAGAAAGCCCAAGGAACCACCAGCAAATATTGCTCGTATACAGTAGTGCTGGTTCAGATGAATGTGCCTGTGGACAGAGAGATAATAGAGGGATCGTGGTGCGGGTTTTCGTGGTCTGCAGCAAGTGCTTAGAGTTCAATCTAGCTGCATGAGAAAATATACCTTTGTAGTAATTGTTAGCTCAAAAATACACCTCTTATTAAATACCAATAAACACAGAGCTATGTCACTCCAACATTACAGCCTGAAAAAGCCCAGATGTCTGACCTTGGATCGAAGCAGGATTTGGCTTCAAAGCCCAAATAGCTGATGATGCAAGACATAACTTAGAGTAAGCTTGATCATCCGTTCAACAGAGTTTATCTTTGCTCAGTCCCATATCCCCGGGTCAATAATGTTGACTCATCGACCACTTCTTCCTCTGTTGTCGATAAAGCACACTACAGCCTTTTAGCTGCTGCTTTGGCTCTGTAAAGAAGAAACATAGCAAATGACCCCCAAGGACTGGTCAAGACTGAGGAAAACTGAGGCTGATGCTGATGATAAAGTCCCATTCACGGGACTCCACATTAACTGTATTCTTGTGGCGATTTTCCTTCTTAAATTCACAGAAATCATGCTGGCATTTAAGGATAAGATGTGAAAGGGGATTACAAAGGCAATATTTGCACGTGGAAGTACTTAGACCACTGATGAGATAAAGAAGGGAAAAAAGCGATTTGGGTGCACGCTCTTTAAAATCATTCCTAATCTCTAGTGATTTGAGATTTTCTCTTTCCTTACACTGCCCTCTATCATATTGATCAGTGCATCGGCTGCCTAATAGACAGGTAGTGAAAAAAGCAGGGAAAGAGAAGGCTTGAGGTGAAAGAGTCACAGAATATTGAAACGGTCAATTAAAGCAGTGCTTCTTGGAACAGCACGAGGACAGCCTGAGAGTCACACAGGCCTCTTCAGGTGGGGGGAAGGGGAAGGATTATTATCTCCCCGTGACTGAGGCGCGCACAAAATAATTCACCTGGAAATCAATTTCCATCACGTCTATTACAGACTACCGATGGACCGAGAAAGAAAGAGAACGAGAGAGACAGACCAAGAGAGGCTCTCATTTCCCCTTTTCATCCTTGTTGTATTTTTCTTCCCTCTTTCACTGCCCAAACCATTTCCACAGCAGAGTGCACTGGCCGCAAAAAGACATCTGCAGTCGATCATGATAAACAGTCCGCATCTCCCACATTTGTTTCCCTTAAAAACCACAGAGCTGCATGAGTAAACGCTACAGCTGCTGCCTCTTCATGGACTTCCTTCTGCATTAAATCATGACGTAAGGGGATAAAAGTCCAGAAGCGCAGCTGCCGATGGATTCGTGCCATTGTTTACAGTGACACAAATTTCATTAAAGGAGGCGCGCCCATTTTGATACGGGATTTTTTTTTTGTTTTTCAGAAATTGGCCCGTAATGAAGAAGTGAATCCTATTTTTATTACTCATATTTCATTTCTGTTTGCAGCTCAAAGAAGTGAGCAAAGCATCTTCATTTTCATTTTAGAATCTGTTCTCTGAAAACCAAACAACAATTTCAATATCTTAGCTGCAAAATGCTGTTTTCCTTTCCTTCAAAACAAGAGCAGGTCATAAGAGCTACCTTTCTTTTTTAACAGAAATTGAGTCCTTGACTGAAGAAAGAGTGTGCAAAACGAGCATCGGGTTCGCCACTTGTCTAAAACCTAAACTGTTTCTTTTATTCTAACAATGGCAACAACCCACAACCCTCATTCACCATCCAAACCTCCAATTTCTGCAGTTTCCCTCTGCCGGATCCTCATTATCGACCAAGGAAAACAGAGAGGATGTGCCTTGGTGTGTGTATTTGTGGAGAGGGGAGCTGGTAGACAGGAGCAAACGACACGAAGCAGAAGCCGACGGAGTGATGGGTGTGACTGAAGGGATGGGGGTTGTCAGCATTTGTAGGTCAGCGTAAATGTTTAATGCTTTATGCTGATGAGCTGACACTCTTATGTCTCTCTGGTTCTCTGGAAAAAAAAAAGAAGAAAGAAGACGCACTCTGATACCCACCGCCGCTTGCACACACGCGACTGCCACACATTTGCAGGCGTAAGCCACCCACTTGTGAGCCCCTGCTTATACTCACCCCGACCTCTCGGCACGCCAATTAAGTAGGTATGTGACAAGACAGCCAAAAGTTCCAATTAGACCAATCTACCTCTGCAACATGTCCCCTTATACCAGCCTCCCCATGGCAGAAGCAGCAGCCTGCACCTTCCTTCCCCCCACTGGTCCTAAATGGTTTTCCATGCATCACTCTCTCTTCCAGCACTCCTATTTACCCCAGTTATATCAGAATGAGGAGCCCAAATAATGCAACTTTAATGGAGCCACTTTAGCATCCAGTCTTAAAGCGGGGGATAGATGTTTCAGTTATGAGCATGCATAATTATTAGGCCTGGAGTACACATTGTAATTGAAAGGGTCTGATAACAATGCTGCCTTGTTACATGCAATACATTAGGAAATGGGGAGGTGGATTAGAGTTACATGACAGGGAGGGGGGGGGGGAGACTCCATTCAGTTTGCAAGGTTTAGCAAAGAAACCCATAATGGCCTGTTTATCTTATCAATTAGGGAGCCATAATATTTTTTGAAATGAGAAATGGGGCTTGCCACGGGGCACAATCACCTCATAAATAAGGCACCTTGCTAAATAAATCCACTAACCAATTTATTCAATTTACCACACAATGGCTTATAGCTTAATTTCAGTGATAATGGGAGCACACACTTGAGGAAATTAAACTGGAGAAGTTGAAATTTCATGAGTCATTTCCAAATGACCCCCAAAGGATGTTAGAGAATCAGGTGGCAGGAATGTTCAGACAGCACAGTCTGTCTGTCGAATAAATGCGGCTTCGTTTTTTGTTTTTTTAACAGAGAGAAAGCCAAAGGGCATGGTTTGCTTTTTTTTTTTACCGCTTGATCAACAATCATTTCAAATACTGGTGCAGTTCTGGACACATTATTTTCAACACGTCGTCATTAAGGATTCAGTGGAAGCCTGGCCATTAATGGCTTTTAGATGCTGCCTCCCACACCCTACTTGATGGGGCATGCTTTCCATTAAAGTAAAAGTATTTTGGATGCTTATAGTTCGATCATAAAGCTCCATATGTTGCGTTGTTATTTCTCCGGCTCTGTCACAAACAAGCCTCCTCGCTGTTACAGCGTGGGGAGACAGCGCTGCATGAAAGCCAATGTGTCAAAATCAAAATTCATCACTGTCGATGACGGTAATTGGTCTTGAAAAAGAGAAGAAAAGCACGTTCTGTGCCACTGGGCTGATTAAAGGCATCACACACGCAAGCATACACACAGTCTGTTCTTTTTTTGCTTGAGTTTTAAATGTAGCCACATCTTATTGTTTGAATGTCAAAAAAGATCCATCGCATCTCTCTTTTAACACAGCACACAGTGTGCGCAGAGCGTTGGACCGTGTTTTGCTGCTGAATGGTGTTTGTGGAGGTTTAGCTGTATAGAGTGGCCTAAAGCACTGCTGGGACAGACAAGACAAAACTGGGTCCTTTACACTGGGTGTGGCCTGGATTCACACAAAGCCCCCAGTGGGTGAACGCCTAAGGAGAGTGTCTGTGCATGGATGGATGGATGGTCAGATAAGTTTATTGGGGACACCAGAGTGGCTCCATGGTGAGTAAGGGATAATGGAGAGTGGTAGACGTAAGGCAGATGGACATATGCTAGGACAGATACGGATGTGGGTCTCAGTTAAATTTAAAATACATCTTAGAGCTTATTTGAGAATATGTTATCAGTCACTAACAAATATACCAGTGTATCAACGTGTTACAAAACTAATCAGTATCAGCATGTTTCACAATCTCACGTCTTACGCTCATGTGTCAGGATATCCAACAATGGATGAGATGTAAATTACATTTCCCTCACTAAATCAATGATTTTGGCTCAAATCCACTTCTATGTGGAAACACATTATTACCCCATGTGGACTAAGAGCAACCCCTAACACTTTAAGCCCTCCCCCATCTAAGTCCGCAGATGACACTATCGCTTTTAACTCCCATTTTTCTTAAGCGCAGATCCCTCAATGCAACACCACTGCAACACGTCGGGGCCGGGGCCGCTAATGGAGCCCTCACCCCATGTCTCTCCCATGAGGCTGTCTGTCCTGAGGAGGAAATTAGGTGGTGTTGGGAGGGGGTTATGTAGTGAGGGTGTGTGTGTGTTTTGACAGGGGAGGTAAGAATTCTGGGTCAGGGACTCAGTGGAGGCCTCTTAATCTGGAGATGGACAGGGTGGGGTTTGGGTAGACTACACACACGCAGACACACACATCAGATGGGACCCCCTACCAATTTACATTTACCTACTTAGCATGCCCCTGGGCACGTGCACGCTCTTATCCCTTCACTGCAGCCTTCTGCATATACAGCAAGTGCGATCATGGGTAAAAGAGATTATTTTACCATAACCCAGATATTCTAACCCCACATGACCTACTGGGTTACAACAGCATCAGTTCTTCTAGCAACACAATAACCCCAGAAGCGCACCACATTGATGAAGCTGACGCTGCATTGGATACTCAGTCAGTAGGATGACATGGGTTGATGCAACAGCAGCTCAAATGATAAATTAAATATGAATGTGCATGAACCCCCCCACCCCCTTCATAGTTTCCCTCCCCCTTTTCTTCCTTTAACGATCAGAGGCATTGAGGATGCGGCCATAATATTTCTAGTTCAAATCCTTTTCATGGCCTCCCTCTCTCATTCTTCATTCCTGTCACCCATGGCTGTGTTTTTCTTTCTAAAGAGCAGATGCACTATTAAAAAAAATCATTAAACTAAAATACCTCAGTGACAGCACATTTTGCCTGAGCTGCAGTTGTTATTCATATGAAAAGTACGCTTCTGAATGACAATGCTCTCCGTCTGCCTTGACCCCTGTTATGTAAAACGCTGATGAGTGTGACCCCAGAGAGAAGAAGGAAGACAGCTTCCGGGCTGAGCTCGGGTTTGGACTCTCCAGACTCTTGGAATGAAAAGGTGAGCAACTGGAAAAGCCACCTCCCTACACTCAGTGTTGGAGCATTTGTGCCCCCTAGTGTACTTACTTGTCCAAGCAGCTTCAGGCTGGAAGTTTAAAGGCTTAACACCACTTTTGACTCAAACACGAGAAAACACTGGAGTGCATGAGAAGTTGAAATGCAAGAGCAAACAGTTTCATATATTTGTGTCAGTGAGAATGAAGAAGAAAGCAGCACTTTATCTGTGGGGAAGTCACTGTGGGACCCTGTGAGCATATTCAGAGTTTTGTATAAGCTGGAGGAGGAAAGGCAGGTTTTTTAATCCAAGAAAAGTGCTCTTTAGTGACCCACATACTGAATGCATCTCTACAAAAGAGAGCTGATGAGCTCATAGACACTCTAGGGGTTCAGACGCATAAGGGCTCCTTGAGAGCAATAACAAAGACTGCAGAAAAAAGGTTAGATCCAGACCCAGCTGGGAAACCCATGAGGGCACAGTGGCCGTTTTTATCTTCGTCTACTTCTTCTTGTATCATGTTTCAGTCATACACGTATTACTTCCTTAGATGAAATCGCACATTTGTTGAGATGTTCAGGTTAACAAACAATCACGTTAAGTGGAGAAAATTTGGACTATAAAAATTTGGGATTAAACAACGGAATCATGTAGATCTGATCTGAACTATAATTCATTACTGTGTGTCCTACACGAGAAAAAGCAAATCAAAGATGCAAACTCCATTACAGCCACAGCAAACAAGCAACATAATAACAGGAGACATTCAACCCCAACTCCCATCTATTCAATCTTCTCTGATTGCTGTACTGCAGAGTTTAACACAGGGGTAGGGAATGTTGGTCCTCGAGAGCCGGTGTCCTGCAGGTTTTAGATATCACCCTGGGTCAACACACCTGAATCAAATGATTAGTTCATTACCAGGCCTCTGGAGAACTTCAAGACATGTTGCGGAGATAATTTAGCCATTTAAATGAGCTGTGTTGGATCAAGGACACATCTAAAACCTGCAGGACACCGGCTCTCGAGGCCTGGAGTTCCCTACCCCTGGTTTAACAGGTAACAGTTGTACTGTGCAGCACGCAGCCATTAGATGGCAGCAGATTCAAGGAGTAGCTCCTTTGTGTTCTTTCATACTATGGGTGCCCAAAACCTCGCACAGACAAATGGAAGAACAAACATTATGTCACTCTGTAGAATGACATCTTATTTACTATATCAGTAAGACTGATGAACACATAATTAAAACGCTGATAAATCTATGATGTTCAAATGTCAACACACTGCATGTGTTGTAAATTAGATCCATGACATTTTAAATAAAGTGCTAATGATGTACTAACCATTTCCCATAAAAGACCACACATTTTGAACTGATTAATGCTGTTTGTCACAATATGTGCAGTCGGGGTGAAGTCTTCATCTATCATCATTATTTGAAACACAAATACTTCTAGCAAGTTATTTCTGCAAATACCTGCTTCCGTTTCTAGTTTTTATTGTAACACTAAAATTAGCATTACACTTGGCATGTGTCATGCTATAGTAAAATGAGTTATCTAGCTGATAGTCAAAGTCAGACTCAGATGTAATCCATTTACTGGAAGTTCTCGGTTTTTGCTTTACGCAGAACCGCAGAACACTACAACAGTTGATAGCACCAAAACAATTTACTGACTCGCAAACCGCAGGGTTGGCACGGGCTCCATAAAGTGTTCCACACACCTTCACGTTCGCCTGTGAGCCATTTGTTTACAGCATTTACAGCAGGTCCGAGCAGAAGCACACAGAGGTTAATAATGCACAGTGTGGGAATAACTATGACTAACAAGCTCGGTCATAACACAAAGTTCAATAGAGCCATGAAGATAAGACGACACATATGGTCCAGAAATCACTGCAGAGAAGAAGAGAGAAAACACAGCTGAGGTGCTGCCTGTATCTGGCTTTAGCAGGAGATGATGAGGTCGAACACAGAGGATTGTGTTCATTCCCATCGGGGGAAAGAGCGCATTGGATCATTTCAAGGACTCTTGGTCATGTTCCAACAAAGTCGATTAAGTTGCACAAGGTGTGTGCCCGTGCATGTGTGTGGAGAATGAATGAGAAGAAGAAGAGAGAAAGAGAAATTTCCTCCAATAAGGAGAAGAAGAAGAAAACTGACTGAGGGGTAACAGCTAAGCTGCCAAAAAGGAAACGTGCATCTTAATAAACATGCCCCTGGGCTAGGGCTGAACGATTATGGAAAATAATCTAATTGCGATTTTTTGCCCCAATATTGCGATTGCGATGCGATTATTTTTTAAGGTCTTTGTCTTCTGTATTATTAAACAAAGACAAGCAATACATCATATAGTATGGCCAATACTATATTACATTAATTTTAAACTGTTCTTTCCTGGAAGACAGACCTCTGTTATGATGACATGAGGTGATGCATGAATTGATGACTGACATTTTTATTTAACTTCTTCAATCACAACAGTATATTTGAACATACACAATAGTTTATTTTTAGCTTACAAACATCTGAGCATAAAGTGCTGACAAGGAACCCTGGTGTAAACATTAAAATGAAAGTCAGTACAATGTGCAGATTGCAGAAATATACATAAAAAAAATCAGTGGCTTTACCACACTCAGTTTTTCGACATCTGTGAACTACTAGACAGTCATTCAATTAAAAAATAATATTAAATAAATAAAACTAATAAATAAAAAATACACACATCTTACTGATCTCTGCAGTCAGTAACATTACACATAAAGTGCAAACATAATAGCAATTGTATAAACACACACACAAACACGCCTTTAAAATTTAAAGGCGTGAAATTGGACGGTCTAGTTCTGATTAGCGTCACCGCTGTCTCGGTGGAGTTTAATAAACTCGGCCGTCTGCTTCTTGCTATCTAAAATATAACCAGACACTGGTGTAAATTCTCGACTGTCTCATACTTCTGTTTAATAAGTTTTCTGTTTGACGTTTAGTCAGCTGTGTGAAAACCAAGGAGGAACCCACCCGGGGGATTAATAAAGTTTTATTTTATCTAATCTAATAACTTTAATCTCAGCCAAACCGATTTACTCACGAACAAACAAAACACTGAAAAAAGCCCAACAATAACATTTTTAGGTTGTCTAAGTGACTTATATATTACGTTTAACCCGAGCAGCGAAACTCCGCGGTGATCTGAAAATGATGTGCCGGGAGTTGTGCCGTTCTCGGCCGCATCAGTAACCCTCGAGCTCCCGGCTAGCTGTCGAGCTGGTGGGTAGCAGACGCCTCTGAAAACGTCGAAGCACTTTTGCAAATATGGGATATCTTGATAAACCGAGCAGATATTTGATGTTTACACAACTACATTCTCGCCTGAAAATATGTTAAAAGTTTATTTTGTGACCCAGAAAGATTAGTATGAGTAATTTTAAAACTTAGTAGCGGCCGCCATTGCTGGAAACTGGAGTTTGGCTGGGCCGCGCTATGAATTCTGGGATATGGTAGTAATTTGGACAGCCTTCGGCGCGTCGCTGTGACGTAATCGGTCTACAAATGCGGCCTCAGGAGGATGCAGTCCATGAATTTGGACATGTCCAGAGTATAATCGCAGCCTTTGCGGTTAGAAAATTGCACTTGATCATGTCGCGATATTATCGCAAATGCGATATATCGTTCAGCCCTACCCTGGGCAACAGTAAGCTTACACACAAGTCATGTCACAGCTGTCGATCAGGAAGCACACACATTACTCAGAGACACGAAAGCTCTGACTAAGAACTGAAACTGATGGAATTCTACGTTATGCATTGTACATCATATGAATGTGCTGAGTCTCACAGAAGTGCTAAGAATCATACATTTTAAGAGAATGCAATCAGAAGACCACAAGATCATAGATGAAGGGTTATTTTGGTTTTAAACCAGGTCACTTCAACAAGCTGAAGAACCTAAATGAAGCAATCAGCTGTAGCCCAGCTTTGCTTGCAGCCCTTCAAATGAATAAACAGGTGGACATCACATATTAGATTACCCTTACATGGGTTGGTCCAATCATCCAGACCTAGTGACCTATTTTAAATAATTTATTTCAGTATATAATTTTAAAGAAAGCGATATCCACCTGCACCAAAACTTAACAAGCTCCTCTATTTTTCTAATATTTGCCTCAGTAGTTTTTGCATAATGTAACTGAGAGATAGAATAAACATATGGACAGGCAAACACGCGGCACTGTTGTCATATCAGCTAATATAAGATGATTTGTATTTGTATTCTGCTTTTCCAGATATGTCAAACCTGTTAAGCTGACCTAAACTGAGTGACCACGACTGTTTCATATTACCCAAATCATTGCAGCTAAACAAAATAAACTTCTGTAACCATCGAGAGCGCCTTTCATGTTGTTACCGCACAGTTGGTATTCACCAAAGTGCTGAGAGACAGGGAGTTGTCAGCCTTGCCTTGCTTCACGGCACCAAACATATGCTGCTGAGAGTTTTTGCTCTCTGTGCAAAGCTTACTTTCTGCTGGAAACAAACACTCAGCCGCAGATTGAGTGAAATAAACACTCGTGTGCGCCCATGCTGCTATGGAAATAAACACTCTTTTGGAAAGAAAAGCGTGCGCATAGCGGTGAGCAAACCTCTAAAGGCCCAGACACCTTTAAATGGATAGAGCACATGCACAAAATAAACTAGAAATATACTGACATAGATAAATCCTGGAGAATTAGGACAAACTACAAGAACAGACAAATGTGAAGGATGATACTCTCGAAGCAGCCCATTAATTATAGTAAACAGTTTACTTTTTACCATTGGTGGTAATTGTTGTCTGTTATGAGTTTAAATTACCAAGACCTGAATGACAGAATGAAAGATGTTATTATACACAAAACTCAAGACTGTGCAACTTTACCTTCATACAACACTGACAAGCGCCACATGATCTAGAGAAACAAATCTGCATTCAATTCAAACACATTAGCAACCGGGATGTGTAAAAAATCCTATTTAAACGACAAAGTTCTGCACTGAATAACACATGCCGAAGGCTGATTTTGACCAAAGGTACAGTAAAGGACTCTATTCTGCTAAACAACAGTCATTCCAGCACTTTACATAAACAACAGCCCACTGTAGAGCAGCGAAGACAACACAGTTATAATGTATTTAGCTTCAAAACACCAGCACCTAAACAACACTTTAGTAATGATGGCTTTCCCTAGCATTGCATAAGAGGCTGTTCTTCACTGTGGGAGATATAATGATAACAACAAAACAACAGGACACTCCATTCAGACTTTTAATAAGCATTTCATGGATATATGCATATCAACAATGAAAAGTCACTAGTTTAGTCCTTGAGTTTCTGCGCAATTTCAAGAGGATATCTAAGGAATAGTTGAAACAGAAGGTCAGGATGGCCTTTAATTCAGGGAGGGCTTTTTGACTGGTACTTAAGGATACCTCCCATCCAAGAATGAGCTCCCTATGACCTCAGGGAGAGAAGGAAGATGGGATGCAAAACCAGATAAGGAACGAGAGGACCTTGATGGGGTGTATTCCCAGTGATAAACAGACCATGATGACAAGGACAATATGGACTTTGAAAAATGTTAGTTTTGAAAGTTAACCTGTTTTGGAAAAGGCTTTTTCACTCAAAACAGAGCAGATCTTCCATTTAACCTACATGTTATCTCTACATCGGATATTCCTCCTCACTCAGACTATCTAACAGGTCCTCAGGTGGTCATCTGTTTTTCTAAATATTCAGAAAATGCTTTACTCCTTAAGTAACTATCTCCAACTCTTTAAGCCCAGTGGTCATTTATTTCTAACCCTTTCCTTTCAACAAAACTAGAAAACCTCCAAGGTCCTGATGAAAGAGGGCAAAAAGAAGACCTACAGGTTCTCTCGCCGGTAGCTATTGATTGTGTCTGTGCAAAAAATACAGTGATAAAGCTATACAGAAGTGAAGGAATCTCGTGGCCACTTATCCACCTGTACAATGAACGCTATTACTCATGCAGCTTATCATTTAAAACTAATGACATCAATTCTCTAGGGGACAAAAACCTGAAGAGCCACAAGCTACAGGACTTAACCCTGTAAATCTCATTACTGCACAGACTGACCTCCCAAATCAGACAGCAGGTAATTGCACACTCTTGCATCTGAAAGTCACATTAAAAGCCCGATAATGGCTCTCTGACTCAGAATAAAAGGAAACACCAGAGTGGACAAGAAGAAGAACAACGAATCTCTCTTTGGCAAAGAAAGGAAATTGGTACCTGCTTGAGTAATAGCAAGGTCTACAAAGGATGCACTCTCCAGATCGCATTCGTTGTTAATGGTGTGCTACTTGTGAAAAGGGCAAAAATACCTGTTTCTTGATGAATAGGGCTGCTTGAGAAAAATGCTAGGTGTGGAGATAATAAGGGTCCGCCGGTGATAAAAACCCACACAGTTCACAGCTGAATAGGCTATTCATGTGCTATCAAGCACTGTGATGAAGCAATAAGAAAAACATTTTGTCTAACAAAGCAGATGGACTGAGGTCCAGTAAATGGTCAAATGTAACACAAGTTAGGAGAAATAAAACATATGATGGACAAGTTTCTTTTGCTTTATTTGAATTTTGAACAAATTAAAATCAAGCAGAAAAAACTTGTTAGATAAAAGAACGTGACATATGAACAATTCAAAGCACACAGAATGAAATAAAACAGAAGAAAGATGCTGTAGTAGTAGTCTAACGCAACGGGCCCCACAGAAACCCAGTGGGATCAGTTGGGAATCTGAAGTAGGCGTGCCAGATCTACTTTAGAGTGATTAAAAACTCTGCTGCATTTGTTTATTCAGGTTAGTTCACCTAGGCCAGTTTGAATGTTGTCATTAGAACCAAAAGCCCCTGAATCCCTGCATTGTTTCTATGCAGTCTTTGGATTGCAGCTAATTTATATTTTACATAGTTCAAAGAGGCATGTGCTGTATCGTACACCATAATGTTATTGTCTCAAGCAGAGTTTAATGAGACTATAAAAGCATCACAGCAAAGAGAAGAGCAGGATAGAAACAGCAATGACAAATTTCAGCTTCTGTGAAAACTCTGTAGTTCAACCTCATTTGGGAGTAGGCGATATAAGTTTTAGTCTCAGCTGTCACATGTGCTTGTTTGCAACAGCTTCCTTGAGCTGGCTTGTATAGCAGTTAATGAGATCCCGAAGGAAACCGGTGTTAAGCAGGTCACAGACTGCTGCAAGCACCAGAGCATTCATAACCACACTATGGATGACCTTTGACCTCACTCCTATCCTTGTGCTGGCTATATAATTTTGTGAAAGTCTAAAGCCTCACTTGAGGGTTACCCAAGCGAGGCTAACCCATATTCATGCACAGCCATCTGCGGTTTTTTTCCATGCATGTGGAAATTACAACTGAATGTTGTAATGCTGTTCCTACCAGACATTAGGACTATTTAACTGCCCTGCTTGCTTTAACCTGTCCAGCTGTCTATACAGGCCGTGTAAGTGGCTGCTTTACTTGCATCCTGAAGCACATTTTTAAGCTTCCAGTCTATATTCCTGCAGTGACAAGCCAAAATGACTGGGCTGTCTGTATAGACAGCACTGGCATTACATCTTTTTGTATCTATATACGCAGCTTGACACAACAGTAGCAATCTACGACACCAGCCCTATACCGCATCAAATTACAAACGTATAACATGCATGAAATGAAAGACTGAGGCCCTTAAATCTGTCAGTAAGTAAAATTACCAGGTACAGAAGGGCAAATTGCAGAAATGTTGTTCACCCATGCAACAGGTGAGCACAGTCACAGCACCCTGGTCCCTGTAAGAATGTATGCACAGTCTACATTCTTACAGTGATAATAAAGAATGGGATAGGGGACGGGATAATCCTTGTCATATCAAATAGGATACAAGTTACTTTACCATTCATGCCTCTGACTGATAAAAGTTATCATTGCCAGCCTGTTTATTTCCTCAGTGACAAAGACCCTAAACACTCTGAATTCCTAAGGTTGAACTTTAATGGTACTGTCCTTTTACTGCTTTTCTCCAAAGGACATATGAAAATAATTCAGCTGGGAGCATAAAAGCCAAAGATAACCATCTACTTACCTGCAACAATATATTTGTGAGCTTCAGTATGCAAAAGAGGGAGAAAAGAAGGAGGAAAAAAGCAGTGAGTGATTAGATTGCAAGCCAAGCATAAATTCCATGCTTTTTTGTATCTGTGTGTGTGTGTGTTTTTACATGGATAAGCCTAAGGTGGATTAGTGTCATGAAGCTGATGAATGAGAATGATGATGAGTAATAAGTAAGTAATGCCCACTGTTTATGGCAAAACATGCATATCAGTCTTAGTGGAAACAGATGCCAAGAAAGTTCCAATATATAGAATGATGCGAATCTTGCATGTACTTTGAATAAGCAGCACAAAGCTTTGGGCCTTACACTGTCAGCAAAGTCCAACAATCACAACGACAAAATGCCTGCAACAACCCACTTTACTCATGAGCGAATCACTAGAGACTTGCAAAATAATACATTTTACTCATCTCCCCTATCTTGCACACATGGGTTCACACACAAATGTCAATCTGCTGATGCAGATTGAGGAGGAGCAATGTTGACAAGGTCTATGAGAGGCTCATGCATAAAAGATGGGCTGAGCAAGGCTGGAAGAGGGAGCGACTGACTGGGGAATAGCACAGAAACCACAGCTCCCTCCATCGATTACTAGCCAGGCACTCATGGAGATATTCTGTCCATGTCTGAGCTATATGTTGGCATCAGATCAAATTATGTTCTCTTCCAGGAAACGCAGACAAAATGCCCCCCTTTGTGGGTCATGACCTTTGCACCAAGTCTGCGTTGCGCATTTTGCAGTGTCACCACATTTTTAGACAATTATCAAAATATAAAGTGAGAATTTATGTTAGGCAGCTGTCCCTGTTGCAGTATTTTCAATTCAATTCAATTCAATTCAATTTTATTTATATAGCGCCAAATCACAACAAAAGTCGCCTCAAGGCGCTTCATAGATACAGAGAAAAACCCAACAATCATATGACCCCCTATGAGCAAGCACTTTGGCGACAGTGGGAAGGAAAAACTCCCTTTTAACAGGAAGAAACCTCCGGCAGAACCAGGCTCAGGGAGGGGCGGCCATCTGCTGCGACCGGTTGGGGTGAGAAAAGGAAGACAGGATAAAAGACATGCGAAACACTCTTTGTTATTGGGCACTCACTGCATGGTGGCTAAAGCGGCCACCATCCAAGCTACCAATCAGGCAAGGAGGCTATTTCACTGAAGGTTATTTAACGATGAACCCAATAGCGCAGCTACAACAACAACAAAAAAATGTAGCAGTTATTCTGCAGACAAAACAGGTGTTTTGATGGGTTTTGTCCTGGGGCTGGTATTAGGAAAGCGCCGGCTCTCCTCCTCTGTTCCGCCCTCTTGCATTTCTCTCATCCTACTTTCTCTACTCTTGTCTTGATCCTCATTATTCCAAACTGGGGTCTTTGTGGGAGCAAACGGTCTATTATCCAAAGATGGAGCTTAGGACAACTTAAAGCTTTGGAGGAGTGGCTATTTATTTGGGTTGAAAGACAGAGAAGAAGTGGGGGAGTGTGTGTCTGGCCTGGCATTCCCATATCACTTAGGCTAATGTGATTAAGGGCGAGTGAGAGAGGGAGTTCATTTAGCTCAAAGTGTGTTGTTACTAAGTGATTCACGTCAGGGAGATTCAAAGGGGGAGAGGCAGGGATACTGCCAGTCACTGGACTTCCTTGAACACACACATATGCATGGACGATCAAATAAGAATAGCAGTATGCTGCATTTTTAGTGCCTGGTGCTGAAATTAGCACGCATGAATACACACACAAAAATGCTCATTGGTACCACCCAAGGTCAGAAATGAACAAAGTCCCCATTATTCCGTTTCTTTCTTTTTTTTTTCCCTTTCTTGTTTTTCATTTAACTCTTAACACTCCCGGTTGCCCTCTGACTTACCACAACAGCTCAGCAAGTGTTTCTTTAAAAGACATGATCTGTTCCAAGCTAAAAACACGGAAAACATATATGAGGGGTAAACAGGACGACAGACTTATTTAGGCAGAAGAGGTAAGAGGTGGTGGATGCAGTGTCTCGGTGGTGCATGAAACACAGCAGATGGATCTGCTGGACTTTTGAATGGCTTTTTGCATGCTGCCACCCACATTCACATTACACTAACAGACATTGCCTGTCAGTGGCACTTCGAACTGAGCTCTCACACACGGAAAGAAAACCTGTTCCATATTAATGAGAAGAGACAGCAATCACTTTTAACTTAAACATCTGAATCTGCTGATCTTCTATTAAATATCTCCAAGTATTTTACATTTATAGATCTTTTGCTTTTAATATAAAATGAATATCAGACTCAAAATCAACTGAAGCAACAATTCTGTCTAAACCCCAACCAGTCCACCAGCAGTGCCCGACTAGAAACAGTGCACCAACTTGCCCTCTACACCCTAAGGTGTAAGCTCAAGCATGTTGGTGCATTTTTGTAATGGTTCTAGTCGATTGAAATAAAGGCATTTTGCCACTTGTTAAAATTACAGAGAGAGTGCCTGGATATGGATTCGGATAATTTTCTGTTTTCCTTTCTTATTCCCCGTCCACATGATTTAAGGAAACACTAACATTGAGGAAAATCTCCTTCCTGAGCATCATAAAAGAGCGACTGTTTAACTATCTGAAGGTTTTAAACAAGATTACAGTGAAGTTTGTTTTTAACCCTTTCACGCATAGTGGTCACTACAGTGGATCACTACAGTGGACAGCTATTCAAAGGCTGTTTTCTTGTATTTGTGTCAGTGTTGATGGTATACTTGCACTACATTGGACACTGATGTGTCACTCCATACACATCAGTTGTCCAAGTGTAAGTGTAAAAAAACTCTTTGAAAAGTACATGTTTAAAAAAGTGAAGTTCAAAAATCTTTTTTTCATGCCTAAAGACAAATAAATATACTTAAAAAAAATCCTGATTGAGCTTGTAAAAGTAAAACTTATCATTGCAACTTACCTATAAAAAAAACATCACATACTTGCAACTTTGACTTGAGACAAACAACCAAAAGCCCACATCGCCCAAGTTCTTCAGTTTCTCCTGGTTGCAATATGCCACAGAATTGATTTTAAAGCCATATTATTTATTTATAAACCCGGGGATACCTTTACACCAATGAAGAGAGGACTGCCGGTGGTGCTCAGGGCAAAATTGGAAACAAGAAGAAGCTGCTTTTAGTCATTACGCAGCACAATCCTGGAACCAACCGCTCGGTAGTCTTATAAATGAACCTAATGCTTTGTTTAAAAAAAACAAAACAAAAACAGACTAAAAACTTAACTAAATGCTTTTAAACACATCATTATCACTCTGTCAGTAAGATTTATTTTTCACCCATGTATTTTATTCTTTGATTTCATGTATATTCTTTCAGATTCTGCTTTTTTTTAAACTTTAAACTGATTTGCTTTTGCCTGTTTCATCCCATTTTAATGGCGCATTAAATCAGCATGTGTACATAAATCCTGCTTTATGAATAAAACTGCATAGTTTTCCCAGTGAAAGAACATGTCACACATCTTATGCTATAATAGTGTTTTTCTCTTAATGCTGTAAATTACACTAGTGAATACACAGGAAGGCCTGTGTCAACATTTGTGTATTTGTCATGAGGGAAGTGAGTATTTGGTACTCAGCTGAGATCCGCTCCACCCTCCACCACCAAGAATACTGTCCATTCTCAAGAAGACCACCCTCCCACTCCCCCAAACAGGAAGGAATTTACAGACAGGAAGAAAAATGTGTCATCCCTCCCTCCTCCTTTCTTGCTCTTTTGTACCCTATCACATACCTCCTTCCGTTTTCACATTGGTCAAAAAGCGGGAAATGGGAAAATACAAACTCTAACTATGAACTTGTATGTTTGTATTAAACCCAAGATCTTAACCACCTTTCCAGATGCTGATAATCCTCAAACTCTTGCACTCTCCTTCTTTGTCTTCAACTGGAAACTAGTGGTGGACATCATCAGCGAGTGAGAATGAAAAGAGCCTTTTGAGATTCTTGATTCGAAAAGACCGTTTTTGGAGATGCAGACAACATATGTGAATCTGGACCCAAGAGAGCCTTTAGGTCAGCCACAAAAAGGTCCTGGAACTGGGAAAAGGGGGAGATTTCTAAGGGACTTGGACCAACGACTGCACTTTCTCACACGCAGGGCACTGTGGGTGTAAAAAGTCCTATCAGTTTCCAGCTGTGAGGTGTATACAACCCTTTCACTGTCCCCTCCTTTTCTTCAGCACTTGAATAAATAGAGGCTGAGAAATGGGCCGGAGGGGAAGAGAGCAGGGGAAAAAAAGGAGGGTAGGATCCCTTTGGTACTTGTTTACCTCGTGCAGCCCATCCTTCATGTCGCCCCAATTTACGTGGCCTTGGCAGACTTTGCCAAACAAATGCTCGCCAGAAGAATAAGCAAGAACTGCATTGGTTATTTTCACTCTGGCGGATTCATCTCAGCTGATGGGAAATTAGGAAGTGATGTCAAGTGAGTGTTACCATCTCCGACTGTCCTCGCGCCGGACCGTTTAGAGTTCTTAATAATTTATCTCTTAGTTAATGCAGTGGAGTCGTGTTGGACGAGAGAAACAAGTATGTAGGCTTGTTTTCCCTGTGCACAGCGGCCACATACATTTCGCAACAAGTCATTTGCATATGCAGCGCTGTGATTATATATAAGGGAAGATAGAAATGCAAAGAGGGGTTCCCTTCGCTCAAGCAGAATCTTTTCACAATAGCGCAATTTCACGCCACGCAAATCTGCAGCTCCTCTGTGGGCTGCCTTAATTTAATTTTGTGTGAGGGGAGAGATTAAACACCCACAACCACACATCAAGATAGACAGCCAGGACTGACTAAAAAGCCACAAAGACAATAAACTGACACATTTATACCAGGTGGATTTTGCCAGTTTTGTTCAGTTACATCTCCATTGTCAGACTTGGCAGATGCAACGGGCTTCATATACTCTGTCTTCAGAAATATTCCTTTAAAAGTGCAGATTATGCGATTTTAGGAGATGCCTCACAGAAACTTTCTGGAGAAATCAAAACGCTTCAATCTTTGGGACTCGTCTTGTTTCAAAACAGGAGACAGCATTAATTCGGCTCCTTATAAGGAGAGAGTGTTATCTTTGGTTAAAGGAGGGTCCAACTCCTACCAACATTGTGCTCCATGTTAGGACGCTCCCTGTCAGCACTATTCCTCTGTGGTCCATTTACATCAAGGCCTGACAGCCCCCAAACGTTCCTGACATTCCAGCTGTAGCAAGACATGACCGCCTTTGCTTAAACGTTTGCACTGTACGACTTCAAGATGCAGCCTTATGTCCACCGAAGGCAAAAGCTAAAACCAAAACTTATAAACCCCTAATTTACTGAGAGCATCGGTAAACAGCTAGCCTTTATCAGACACCACCAAATTACTGGCTTATACCTTCAGCTGCAAAAAACCATAAATAATAAGTAAATGAGAACAACTGAAGTGAGCTCAGCTGTACTGAAACACAGCTGGAGGAGGCTGAACCTGTGAAACTAAATGGGTCTATCCAACCAATTCACACTATTCACACTTAACTGCACTACTGTATAGCTCTGTAAATAATCATTCTGTACATACGATAATTTTTAATCCTACAACTGTTTACAACTTGCATAGTTCCCATTTCTGTATAACTGTATATCTCAGATTTCTGTAAAGTTATTTATTTCATATTCTGTATAGTTTTTCATATTTATATCCTGTTCATAGCTTGTACTCACTACAGCCTGTACATACCTATAGTTATAGAATATTCACAACATACTTCATACCGTGTACATTATAACATACCATAATAGATCCATTTCTGTAATATACTTACATATCTATATTATTGCTAATATATATTGTAATATATCTATATCACTAAAGCACTTCTGGATGGATGCAAACTGCATTTCGTTGCCCTGTACCTGTGCATGTGCAATGACAATAAAGTTGAATTCTATTCTATTCTATTCTATTCTATTCCACTATTCCTGATTCACCGACACTGGTGACTCATGGACACTTATTTCACAAAAAACTCAATATGTCAGTAGAGGAGTTCACAACTCAGACAGGTATAATAATGACTGCCAAAGCATATTTGACAACTGGCCTGACCTTTCCCACCTAATGCTTCTGTAGTAGTGCCCCTCCTTAGTCTGTGGATGGGTTAAATTCCAGTAATTTTTCGCCATGCATAGGCAGAGAGGTATGAAACTGGACACCAGTGCAGGTAACGTCTGTCTCATCAAGGTCAAAAAAGCACAGGGAAATGAAAATTAACAGAGCGATCAATAAAGCAGCAAGTCCAACCTCGCGTCCTGTCACAGCCAATGACATCACTGAATTTTCAGCCCTGGCCTCACTTCAGTATAAGGTGTCCTATCAATCACCGCCACTTCCCTTTAAATACACCCCTCCCCCAATCAGAAACATAGCCTTTCCCCCTAATCCATTAATGGCTTCTAAAGCTCTCAATGTTAAAGGAAAAGGCTTTTAATTTGGCCAGTTAACAAGCTACTACATTCATCCGCAGAGCAAGAGATTCGTGGAATGAGACAGCACCACAAATGAGAGTGTGGGCAAAATGAGAGGAAGGTAGGAACCATCAGCTATCCTAGAATCCACTCAGGACGCTTACAGGGGTGCAATTATCAAAAATACACATTAACAGAGGACAAGAACATTTGGTTGAAATCAGGCAAAAAAGTCAGATCCAATTCTTGAGACAGGAGACATCTGAACTGATGATGAGATGAACACAGGCTGAAGTGATTAGCCAGCAGGCAGAAGACGTGCGTAGGACCGTAATTGAGGAGTGTTATGTCCTTGAATGCTGACGGGTACAGGCACTCAACAGATGAGAGATATCATAATTAGCTTCATATAAACCCACTGGCAGAGAGGACTTGCGAGATTGGGATATTGGTTAATTACGGATCAGCCTGGTGTATTTAGAGAAAATCTCCATTATAAAAAAAACTTGGGGAGGAGAGGCTGTCCAAAAACTGAAGACATTCCTCTACAAGGAGTAGGGAGTCTTTTATTAGTTAAGATTCGGTTAACATTAAGTTATTCACCACTCCAAATTACACCTAAAATGAAGTGAAAACAAGTATGTCAGGCAGACATTTAATCTACTAAACTGCAAGTCTACAGTTAGCTCTCCAGTGCACCTCCTGTCATGGCTGACAGTGCAGAGTTTGTGTTAAATATGCAAGTTAATTTACAATCTTTCTACTTTATCAGTGTTTTCACATATGCAAAAGTGGATTCCAGCTTTGCCGACTATATAAATCTAGCTCTGCCACACTGAGACTTTGAAGAAAAGCTACATGATGAAGAGAAATACACAACAGCAATATTTTTTAGGATTTCGATTAAATTAAGTTATGTTCCCTTTAACAATACATACAATAGAGGAGAGATTATTTAGCTTTTTCTTTTCTTTTTAAAAAATTCAATTCTGTGTAGTTAAAGACTTATTTGTTTTGAGACATTGGAGTCTACATACCTTGAAATTGCAGCTGGAGCTTACAAATTTATTACAAAAAAGTCTAAGAAACACCCTTCAACTATGTCACAAGTGTTGAAGTTGCATAGTTTGTCCACCAGAGGGTATCTGGTAACATCCGTGGTGGCACCACATGGTTTGGAACTCCACAAACACAATGGCCACCTGATCCGAGCAGAGTCGGGCAAAGTAAATAAAAAACTATCAAAATTTATGAAAATCTGTTTGGGTTTCGTGTGTATGAATTTTTTTAAAATCCACTGGCTATTGGATGTTGGCTTTTTAAATAACTAAACTAACAGCCTTAAAAAGTTGTTATTAAGCTGAAAATGTTGTCCGAGCATGAATGCAGAGCACTTGATGGTTTCTGAATTGTGCTAACATAACATTTAATAGCAGTTATTGTTTGTACTTTTAATGAAAGTACTGCGCCTTTAACTGAGGCCCAGCCGACTTGTCAGTAAAATCCATAAAAGTCAAGGTCTTCACTCATTGGTCTCGCTATTCTCCTGTGAAAGAAACAGAATGGGATGTGGACAAAGTGGTCGTTTTTGTCATGTGTGGGCCGAGATAAAGTAGTCAGTGAAAAGGTTGCCATCCATCTTCATTCGCCTGCCATGAGCTTTAGCGACTTCCGCCCCCAGTGTAGCCTGCATCTTTTCTGCTCTTCTTGTATGTGTGTGTGAGTATTGTACATAGATAAGAGGTTAATGAAGTGTATCCACCTTTGTCCCTTCGCGAAATGAAAGAGACTTCATTAAGCAGCCCAGCTCAGTGTAATTCCATCCTGGTAATACATGGATGAACATAAAGAGACACCTGAGGATGGCATTCATAGACGGAACAATGACACAGAAGCCTGCGCACGTCCACAGATACGTTCAAGCTCCTGTTAAAATGGGACTCTTAACTACTAAGTGCTTTTGCACTCAGGTTTAAATTCAAGTTACAATTCTTTAACAGGTCCATCTGAGTAAAAGTCACGTGGATGTTCTTAAAAAACATTCTGAGAAAAGTTGAAAGAGAGATATCACAATTGTGACATCAGTACCGTGTCCCGTATCTCTACCTCTTGCTCATCCCAGTCCACCCCCTTCCCCATACTATTACCTCTTTCCTCCCTTCCTCCAGCTCTCCACATCCTTTCATCTCAACCACCCACACATTTCAGGTCACCGGGGAGGCAATCGTCTTAAGTGTTCCAGCTGACAATGTGAGCTGATGAGAAACCTTCCTGTGAGTGTTGGCTGGCTAAGGTAAGCTCCTGATCCACCCCGCACAGCATACAAATGCACAAAGCAAGCTCATCTGTACCTTTCTCTCCCCCTTCCTCAAAAAGTTTCTATCTAATCATAAGTCCACAAAGAACAGAAATTAAAGGAAGAGCCAATTCCACTGCTTACAGAGTTGACACACCATCGTCACGAAATATTTGGACTGCTGAAAATCAAACCTAATAGGGGGATGGATGTAAAAAGACCCATGGCATTTCCCTTTTATTAATAATTTTTAAAATCTGAACACAAGGTTAAGGTCAGGGGCGCTGTCAATGTCACTAATCTCTCTATAGCCACCTTGAAGAAGAGGTCATTACATGTATTGGCCACAAAGGCAAGACTTTGCTGACTCTACAGACCTTTCCCATAATGCTTCGGTGACATTGGTTTAGCAATATCATCTAAAATAAAGGGCAAGGACAGGGGGCCAGGAGAGTCAACAAATCCCAATTTACAGAAGAAAAATTCTCAAGTAGCAGTTTGTCTTTCACATTGTTCAGTTGTTTGATTTTATACCAGTGCACTTGATTATTCCATCAAAACCAGCAGTGTGAACTACTACCAGAGTACCATAAGAAGGAAACTGTGTCCTTCAAACCACTCTGAGCACGGCTTAGAGCAAGCCAAATTCCAAATATGACTGCAGAGGTCATGTTACGCACAAAACATGACATTTATGAGTGACGATTGGAACCGAACTAACTTTTGGTTGCTTGACGCTGAGCTCAACAAATTAATCGTGACTTTATTTCCTCTGCTCTGATAAGTATCAGTAAACAAATGTTAAATGCCAACAGACAAGCTGAAGGCAGCATTGGGTTACGAATGGTTTTTCACACGTCCATTAGTTTGCATTCATTAGTGAGTAATGTCACCGTTAATCCTGTGGGATCTACGCACTCCTAACCCAAACACTATGTGAAAAATTTGATTTTTACCTTCTGAAAAGGTTTTTTTTCTTCACAGGAAAAGGTTAAGTTTAGATTTAGGTTTATATCTCATCATTTTTTCAAAGGTGCCATAACTCACGCCAAGCTTAAGCAATATTGAAAATTCTTTAGAGATATATTTTTATATCTTTAAAGAATTTTCAGGTGGTACATCACAGAACGAGGGTTCTGGGTTTGAACCTGATGGCCAGCTGGAGTCCTTGTGCGTTTTGCACTCCCTGTGCCTGCGTGGGTTTCCTCCTGGCACTCTAGCTTCCTCTAACAGTACGAAGACACGCTTGTTCGGTTAACTGGAGATTCTAAACTGTCCGTAGGTGTGAATGTGAGCGTCAGTGATTGCCCCTCTCTCTGCATTAGCCCTGAGAAACACTGGCAGCCTGTCTAGGGTGTCCCCCTCTGGCTCTATGATAGCAAGGCAGCTGGGATAGGCTGGGATAAGCAGTTAAGAAAATGGATAGATGGACTGCTAACAGTTTTTCATAAGCAGATTAATGATAAGCAGCATCACTGAAACTGGACATGAGCCTGAAAGCACATTGGAAAAACACTTATCTTTATGAATACTGGCCAAAAACTGGGAACGCGTCAGGTCAAATCAACGCCATCTGCTGATGAAGGCAGTGAGATGAAAGTAGTTTTGCTAACTGGATGTCTGGTGTTTCATGATCAACACACTCGTACCAAACTTTGTGGGTAAGAATTGCTGTTAGTTTATAGTTCCATTTTTCTAAAACTTCTTCAGATAAATGGGAAAATCATGTGTCAAAATTAAGCCACAGTTCAGGAAAAACTGTTCTAGGTTTTATGAACATTTTTATGCCTGTATTTTAAGATGCAGCTGGCTCTTTAGAATCTCCTGAACATATTGAAGGAGTATAAATAAGCTTCCTTTAACATGCATGAAGCCAAACTAGAATTAAGCTGTAATTGATTTAAATTAATTTCAAATGAATTAATGCAAATACAACAAAAAATAAAAGTCTTTAAGACAGTTTAATAACACTGTTATCTGCAGTACGGTTCACTTTTCCCCACATTTTCTCTCACCAAAGAAAGCCTTTCAACCGCCTGAAACTCATTTTATGCCTTGAAAAATCAAATTATATTTTATTTTCATCCGAAGGAACCCATAGCTCATAAAATGAAGCGCTCTCTCTATCTGCTGGGATTTAGGACTGCAAACACTCTATTAGCAAACATGGCCAGCCTCTTGTATAATGGACAAGGATAGGGATGTATAATCAGCCTAATTGGCTCTGGGTGGATTTAATAGCGTCACAGAATAGTCATGTCACGAACCACTAATTAAATGCTGTAATCAATATGCCGCCTCATATACTGAGCTCCTGATGCGGTGTTTAACAGCCATGCCTGAGGGTTAGAAAGAGGACGTGAGAGTTCATTCATTCATGTAGGTACGTGCATACGTGCATGTGTTTGCGTGGTGGTCAGGTGGTGTGTGTGTGTGTGGGGGGGGGTTATCAAGTGGTGGAGCAGGTGTGCAGACAGGAACCGTTTGATCTAGCTGGACAGATCCACTGAGACGTACAACCTGTACACCATTTATATGAGGGCGAACTCAAGGCTCTGCGCTTGATAAGATTTTAGCTGGTCTTTGGATAATTCTCCTAATACCTGCAGGTCAAATGATCATTATTTTCATCAGTGGATAATGTGCCCATTATCTGTTTTGATCCATTCACTAACTGCCACTGTCCAATGACCAATCAATATTCTCTCAGTAAATTAACTGTGTTTCTTCTTAATGTAAAGTTTGTTTGTTTTTTAACATGTAGCTTGTTACTACCTGAACCTGCATCCTCAGATGTCTTCTTTTATCTGATAACTCTGAAGTAAACCATACTTAAACTGTAATGACACTGAACAGATAAGCACAATAATCCTGCAGTGGAAGTTTGAAGTTTTGCCTAAAGAATCACTGTAATGATAAATCACTCTCAAATACTGCTTGACCCAAGCACTTTTCTTCCATTTAATGCCCTACATTTGTGTAAGCTCCATCAGTTAACGACTGGAAAAGACGGGATAGCATTTATGACATCTTACAAGAGTCCAAAGATAAAAGATAACGCTACGTCCACACGTACCCGGGTATTTTTGAAAACGCAGATTTTTCTATGCCATTGCACGTTTTGTCCACACGTAAACGGCGTTTTCTGTCACTGAAAACTGAGATTTTTAAAAACGCCTGCCAGGGTGGATATTTTCAAAAACTCAGTTTTTGCATTTACGTGTGGACGAGAAAAACAGAGAAAACGCAGCGTCAAAGGTGTGCGCCTTTTGTGACGTCACACTGTGCGCCACGTTATTGTTTCGGTGAAACGAATTTCTACAATACTGTTACTGTTACTTGTACTCTCTGCAGTGTTTAAATGCTTACATATACACACACAGTTACTGTCCCTCCACACATAGGACTGGGTTCTGCTTCTATGCCCCATCTTTGTTTACTATTTCCCGCCGAGGCTTCTAGACTTCTGATTGGCCAACATTTCTGCACGGTTAGGAATATATCACCACCTGTTGCTTTGGCATGCAGCGTTTTTCTTCATTTCTGCGTTTACGTGTGGATGGGATTATTTTTTAAAACAAAAACGGAAAATCTCCGTTTTCAAAAATACCCGTGTACGTGTGGACGTAGCCTAAAACGCGGCTTTGCTTTCCCACTACATTCCTGAACATTATCTCTCAAGGGAAGTTTCTTCTGACCCAAATAAAGCCTCAAAAGAAGAAAACAAAGTGGCTATCAAACTGTTTTTGTTAACGATAAAGCATGTGTTGCAGTGAATGTCAAGTCCTACTCTTCTGTGCCTCAAATTCTTATCCTTTTTGTGTGTTAGTTATTATGAAAACAACCCCGTACAACTGTATTTTTTCAGATCTACTGGATCCATCCACCAATTTGCAACATCTTCAAATACTACATCGCAGAATCAGCACTGATTCGGCACCAGCTGGATCTTTAAAAACCAATGTTGGGACACAGTCAAAATCCATGGCTGGTCTCATGCTGCACTGTTTCTTAGGCCTACAGACAAACCGCAGCCTTATTTAATATCCATTAGCTTCCCAACTTTTAACAGTAAGCAGCAGATGGTCCAGATATAGCAGAAATTCACTTGTTTCTTTTGGCTCTTCCAGCTGCTTGAAAGATGAGAGACAGAGACAGAATTGCTCCCAAATGTCCCTCTTCAAAGTGAAAACTGTGGTCCTGAATCTTCTCGTCCTGTATAATGACGGTTCCTTTTTCATGTGACATATGTAGCTTCTGAAAGAAATGCCTCAACATAAAAAACACACCTGTGGCCTTTTGTGACAGCATTAGCGCACAAGTAGGTTGCACCACTGACTTCATTCCCCATAATCCCTCACCTCAGTTCAGTCATCGGCTCTGATCAGCTTGCTGTGGCCTGGGAATGAGGGCTTTGTTTCAAACACACAGATAATTCAGTTAGGGACAGCAGAAGGTAGTCGAGGGATGTGGGAGGATGGTATTGAGTGTGTCTGTGTTTGTGTGTGTACATAAATTGGGTGAGGGTATTACCCTGCAAATCTCCAAACACAGAGACACACACACACTGGCTGGGGAGCCCCCTTGCCCCAGTATTTTTGGGCTTCCTTCCAGTTTTACATCAGCAACCACCCCCATCTGCCCGCCACTCTGAGCACCCAACAATGGGCACCTATGTTCCCACAGGGAGACCAAGAGATGCTGCTAGGGCCTTTCTGCACACACACACACGTGAATAAAAACACGTACATAACGGCATGGTGAGCGTGACAAGGACCACATGGAAATTTGACTGTGTGTATCTGCTTTCTTGTGTTTCTTCTCTTCCAGTATGGTGTAACCCGGCAGGACAAAAACAGTGAATGAGGAAAACAGAGCCAGGGCTCCAAATTTACACACACACACACACACACACACACACACACACACACACACACACACACACACACACACACACACACACACACACACACACACACCCCTCGCTCCAGACGCCATCTTTCACAAGGTGAGATCTTGAGACTATTGTAACCACTGCTGGTGTTTGTGTAGAGATGTAGTTAGCAGAATGTTTAGGTTCTCTATTATGCTCGAGTCTCTGAGTCAAGAGCAGCCATAAAGCAAAGTGAAATGGGAGCTGTCAGACTTTGAGAATTAGAATTGGAATTCAGGGCAGGATAGCTCCGCCAAAGCCATCTGGTTAAGCCATTTTTGTGAGTTGAGGAATTAGGTTACATTCTAAGCATCCACAGGGGGGACAGTGCAGAAATTACAATCCATCTATCTACGAAAAGTGAAACAGACAGGCTGCGGTGAGGAGCGGCCAGCACGTAAAAGGAGCCGCAACGACAAAGAACAGGACTGACAATATACTGCATAACTGTTGTGTAGTTCTCGGAGATTTCTTTTCTTGAAGCTATTAAGAAAGGTTTAAGATCAGTACCTGGTGACGGAGGATGGATGTCTTCCTCAAGGACATCTCAGCGTGATGTATGCATGCTGACAAGATGATTTAAACCTTTGACATCCACCTAAAAACATGGTGTCTCTTTCCAAGATGTCACGCCACAACCACTAAGTATTTCAGCACAACCAAGGTCTCAACAACTGAACATTAACTATGTGTTGACAGTAATGGCAGGCACTGAGAGAAAAATATGTTGCATGACTGTAAAACATTGTGGTACAGAGATTTTATTAAGAGTCATTTGATGTATCAGAGAGTATTTTATGGGGAAGCTTAAAGTATTAACTTTCTGTAGAAAAAAAATAAATGTTCAAAGATGTCAGAGCCAATAAACACCTACGGTTTGACAATCATGCTGCAGTACTGTTTAGTGTCATTGAATTGTATGTTACCAAGGTATCAAGACTAAGGGCCAAAGAAGTGTTTTATGGATTTTTAGTGCACTACTAGAGTCTAATATGGAAATGATAATAAAAACAGATCAGCAAGGTAACCTCAAATATAACTTTTTAGCTCAAATTTATGGCCTATGTATCAATCTCTCGATTGCTTTCTAGCTAGGTAGATTTTCATGTAAGTTCATACACATATTGTTCAAGAGTTATAACATTTGAAAAAGTGCAATGCTAAACAGGAATGGATAAGATTCACCTTCAAAGTAAATGTTGTGCTTTCATTTTGAAGGCAAACTGTCTCTATTTCTATTTTGTGTTGCACTTTTCACAGTTTAACTACAGCTAGGAGAGCGGCCTGCAAGTGTTTGTAGACATGTCCACCATTCTCATTAAAACTACAGGCGACTGGAGAAATATGCTAACTATCAAAGAAATCACAAGGAGGTTTTGATCATCAACCTCCAGCAACCACTTACAACCAGCTGAGGAATGAACAGTCTCTAAGCCTGTGTGCCTGAGACCTCATTCACATGATCCTACATTGTCACCGTGATTGTCACACAACTAAAAAAGCTGACTAGACAGATGTGACAATTAGTTATTTTATATATCCCATTGCTCGCAGTTCAAATGATGAAATAATCATAAAAAAATAATATTAGTAATATTACTAAAATGAATGATATCATGTATAAGGAGCGATCGTGGCTCAAGAGTTTGGAGTTCGCCTTGTAATCGGAAGGTCGTTGTGTCCTTGGGAAAGACACTTCATCCGTTGCCTACTGGTGTTGGCCAGAAGTGCCGATGGCGCGATATGGTACCCTCGCTTCTGTCAGTCTGCCCCAGGGCAGCTGTGGCCACAACTGTAGCTTGCCTCCACCAGTGTGTGAATGTGTGTGCGAATGGGTGGATGACTGGATGTGTAAAGCGCTTTGGGGTCCCTAGGCAGGACTAGTAAAAGCGCTATACAAATACAGGCCATTTATGTGTATATATGTCTAAAGAAAAAACATGAGCTTTCTGGAGAGCTTATAGTCCCAGTCACTACTTTCTAGTCCTTTTCAGTAATGATGTGTTTATTTTGTGTAATATGAATTAGAGCCCTATAGATTGGGGTATGCTTTAGTGTGATGACAAGCCATTAACCTGTCGCCATGCAGTGTCATTAGGTTCTCTGTCACATCCTCCACATGTGTTCAGAAGCCAAAACAAGAATACACCGTGAACAACAGTCATACTTTGCTAAAATATCTAGCTGTTCAGTGCGAAACTGATGCAATCTATGGTCATGTGACATGTTGGCAAAATCGTGCTGACTGCATCCATCTGTAAATATAATCGATGGGTACAACTCTCAGGGAAGTTCTGAACATATCACACTTTAAAGTGTCAACCAAAGCAGCGAGCCATCAAAATAACAGACAAATGGTGCCAGCCCTTTCCTTTGGAGCGGAAGTCGCAAGTTAGATTCCCTCCCAGTATCCAGTATGGGTGCTGGCTGGGCCCGCCGTGCCAAAAAACACCAAGCCCTGGAATGGTGCGGCTACATCTGCAGCCTGTCCGCAGCTCGGACACGACACATTTCACTGCATGTTGTACTCTGTATGATTGTGTGTGTGACCAATAAAGCTCGTTTCCTAATTAAAAAAAAAAATACATGGAAAGGTCAAGCAAATCAAGCAAATACATTAATGTAGAGAGTTCTTAACCAAAGCCTTGAATAAAGCTGTTGAATTACAAATGTGCAACTGTGACGTGTGTGGGTGATGGAAAGAAGAGAAGAAAAGCTCATGGAGAGGCTGAAAGAAAGAAATTCAAATCCATGTCCAAGTGATTAGCTGTAAAGTTATGCCCATTAGGCAAATGATGATTATTGGCTGCACATTATTAGGCTATTACGGCATCATTAAAATGACATTAGTAGCCCATTTTGCGTCGAGAGCAGTTAGACACAAACACATCATGAGAAAATCCCGCCTATAAGAATCGCTCGATCTAAAGACACACAATTTACGCTCGCTGTGATCTCACAATCAGAGACAGAAGAAGAGATGGAGAGGAATGTAGGTGCAGGCTGACACAGGATCAGCTTCGGACATGTATGGGCTTGCCTCATCTCTTCTATATAGGTGTCTGCTCCTCAGAGATGCACTACTCTTACCTGACATCTCAAGTCTTTGCTTAGGTGTGTACCTTTCATTCTGTTCTCCTATGTCACACACACATACACACACACACACACACACACTGAAGTCAGCACAGTACATGGTTTTGTTTTTTAGCTGCGAACTGTGGAAGGCTAAAAACAAAAAGGCCCCATGTCGGAAGTAACCCATGCCGGGAGAGTGTGAGAATGAGTGTGCCTCAGGAGGACCAGTTATTATGGGTGAATGGACAGGATGGGACTAGAGCCATCACGTGGAGGGGCTCAAGTTGCACACAAAATCTCATAAGGAGTCCCACACACAAAAAGCAGGTGGGGGTCCCAGTGCCTGTCACTGTGTGGGATCTTGAAGTACACTGGTACAGAGTGCGTGCAGCATTTTGCACACATGCATGCTCACAAACACAAAGGCAGTTGTGGTGCTGGTACGAACCCATGTTGAAATGACTGCGTATGGTGGACAACAACTTTGAAATCCCAAACAAATGTATAGCTGTTTTGTTCAAGTAGACCATTTATTTTTTAGTATTTGACATATAGCAGACATATGCTGGGAAACCGAGATAACAGATCACTGTTAATTTAAATAAAATTTGTATTTTCTTCATTGAAGGATGGCTAAGTTCTAAAATGCAACAGAAAATGCAGGCTGCCATGGTCATATAAAAAAAAACTTAACAGATACTCTAGTGGATTAAGTTTCTTTCTTTCATTATCATTATAATAATTGCAGTGTTGCATTAGGTATTTATTTAAGACCAGTAGAAATCTTAAAGATGCTGAAAACAGTTGTAGTTTAGGTAAACATATATTGTGTGGTATTCGATGATCTGTCTGAGCACTAACCACTTGTGTCCATGTCGAAAAAGCTCGTCAGTGACACAAGCAATTAACTGGAATTAATAAAGCACTGTTTAGTGAATGAGTACCTAATTATGCCTTCGCTAACAGCACATAGAAGCATTTTGTGCTGGATTATGTTTTCTGTGTCCTCCAAGTTAGGTTGGTAAATAAAATGTTAGTGAATAGAAGAATTTAGACCTCTCCTGCACAAGCTCATCAAAGGTCTTTGGCTGGACGAAAGATCACTGGAATTCCTCTTTCAGATGTCACGTCCTTAATCTCATTATCTGAGAGGATATGAAATCTGCATTCCTGCCTTCTCACACACACAGAAACCCACACACACTGCTCAGAGCTCCCATTTCATCTCAGAGGGACATGGTGATTATACACAGTCATTCTCTCACAAACACACACACACACATAGGGCTGGGCCATATTATACTGTTCACGGTAATACCGGTATAATGTTAGGCAACGATAGGAAAATGAAATATCGCGATAGAATGGGAGTAAAACGCGCATGCGCAGTGCCTTTGTTTTCATACGCACATGGCCGATTGTTGAGTGAAACAGATGAACCAGAATTGGTTTGTAAAAATGGTGCAACTTCCGTGATGTGGAACTGGTTTGGTGTTTGTCCGTCAGATACACAACAAAGCACATTTTTTTGCAGAACATGCAAGCGGCCGTTGTTATTGTCATATTTGTCGGACTAAGATGCTCTTAAATCTGGGAGTAATCTGGGTCCTAAACTCCGTATGTTTCAGGTCAAACAACACTGCAGCATCACTTAGAGTTAAAAACTGTCTAAATTCTTTCATCTTTAATAAAACGATCAGCATTGCTGCTTTACCAGGTGTAACTATAAAGTTTAACTTCCAGGCATCCATGAAAACAAAAGTTATTACATTTAACGGAGTTAGAAGTTAGCAGGAAGCTAGCGGAAGTTAGCTCGCTAGTTTCGCTAGTTACCTAAGCATGATATTGCATGTTCTGACTGAGAGATTTCTGAAAAAAATCAAACGTACACCTCTGCTATCACTTGCAACATAAATGAAGACAGGAAACTAAACAGCAGTGACGTTTGTAGGGTTACTGAAGTTGGGCTAGCTGGTATATAATGATGTGCTACGTGATCGCTAGCGACACAGCTATGTTAGCATAACATAAACAGTGAAGCTGGAGGACGAACACTAACACTTTTCCACTTATAAAAGTTAACGTGAAGGTTCTTCATGGTTAGAGACAAATGCAATCGCATGGCAGGATGCTGTAAACGGACCAAACTTCAGTCAGGAGAACAACTGAGATAATCCATCCACAATACGAGGTTAGTCATTAATATACTGCAACAACATGGGAATAGAGCAGCTGCCAGAGAATTCAACATTAATGAATCAATGGTACAGAAGTGGAGGAAGCAAGAAGAATGAGTTTAATAAAGTTTGATTTATCTGACTGCTTTGTTTCGCTTAATGTGCCTTATAATCCCGTGCACCTTATGGTCCGAAAAATACGTACTGCACACTGCAGTTTAGTTGCAAAGCACCTCTTTTTAACTTCAGTGGATATTATACATGGTTATGCTCAGGATATGTCAGCCCATTTCTACTGGAAATGCCTTTTGGTTAAACTTTCAGCAAGCAATTTGCATTTGCACTGTTACATTTTTATAAAGCTTTAATGTACATAAAAACCAGCTTCTTGTTTAAGTGAAAATAAATGGAAGGTTGTCTTTTTGCGCTAGTAATGTTGTGGAGTTGTATTTTGTCTCGCATCAATTATATCGTCGGTTATATCGTTATCTCAAATTTTCAAATATATATCGTGATAAATATTTTTGGCCATATCGCCCTGCTCTACACACACACACACACACAAATATGCCCATATAAGTATCACTCCGAAGAGCACACAAGGTAAACTTAGAAGAAGAACAAACAGGTAAATCCGAAGATGCTCTTTTAAAAACTTCCTCTTCAAAATCCCTGCACTGCACTGAGTGACAAGTGGACCTCCCACTGTAACAGGCCCCGTGATGAGGCGTGACCGCTCCTGACAGATGTTTTGTCCCATTCGGAGCGGCATGATGTGGCCATTGTAGCGGCCACTTCCACTGAAAAGGCCGAAGAAATCCCACACCAAACAGGGAGAAGAGTTTGGCATGCTACAGCAAACATCGCTTTCTGCCTTTACAAAGCTGTCCTCACATAAAACTCACCATCAATCAATCAATAAGCTGGTGTGACACCGGCAGGGAGCTGCGGCACATCAAAGCCGCACAACAAACTTGGGTGCAGTTTTGGTGCTTCTAAGTTTTCAGGTGTTTTCCTAAAGCAGATTTAAATCAAATCACCAGGCCAGCGTCGAAATTAATCAGCAAAAACCTTCTCTGAGCCACAAAAAGAAGGCATTAAAATCCTATTACTATGCACACAAAGCCTCCACTGTTTCTGAGCAATGTTACAGCACCCCGCAAGGTACTTACATGCTAGTGCTAACTAGCACCATCACTGCCTTCTCTACCAAAGACCACAAATCCCTCAAGTTAACTGCGATGGCGAAAGAGGAGCTGTAGGGTGTTTTCAACAGCGTTTTGGTTTCCATTAAGACGGGACTAACCCTGTTAGATCTTTGGGAACATGCTCACCACAGTGGGTAAAAAAAGACATGTGGTACTACGTGTGACATACAAATGTTGTCACTAGAGACCAAAAAAGCCAGCTTAATGTTGCGCCTGACTATCGCAGATGTACACGTTGTCCAAGGTGTACATTTTTGTATTTCACAGCAGCTTCAAACAGGCCTTTTTCAAGCTTTGTAAAGCCATGTTGGCAGAGTGGCTGCAGCGAAAAAAGGGAGGGGGCTCGACTGGGAGTGCTTTAACAGGAAGGGAAGGGCCCTGAGTGGAGAACACATGAAAGGACGACTCCGTCATCTGGTAGTTTTAATGACAGACTGGGCGGCCTTGTTTTGACTGAAGAGCTCTTTTAATATGCATGACAAAAGACATCCTTCTGGGACCTTCCCTGCTAACAGCACCAAATCCCCTGACAAACTCCTGTTTGTTTCTTCATCGTGTCATCGTCAGCAGCGGGCAAGGTTCCATCAGAGCACAAAGGCAAAACTCTCCACGTTTGATGGCCCATCCAGTCGGTTCGAGATCTGCAGCCTTTGTGCACAGTGAGCGCAAAACAAAAAAGGGCAGACAGTTCAGGTGCTTGGCTGCTGGAATGGGGCTCTTACTCAATATTATCTCCCATACTTAAGCTGTATAGAGCTCTTCGCTCCTCTTTTTTATGTTTTTATTGTGGTTTTTTTCTAATCACCACAGAGCTCGCACTAAATCCTGCAGTGAAGAGTACCGAGCACACACAAAACAGCCAGAAAATTCCCATAACGGTGAATTCTCACTGGGCAACCACTCTTGTAAAGCTAAAACATGGATTTCAAAACAGCCCTTTTACTATAAATGATTAAACCAATTCCACGTTTTCCAAGTAAAATTCATGAATTGGATCATTATGTATGCAGAACTAGGTCAAATTCTAATGTACTGATGACTTCATGGAAAATGTCAGTGAACTAAGTGGAGCAGAGACGTGCAAAAGATGGAGTCAAAAACAAAACGGAAGGCTACATTTTTGGCTTACTTGCTACTTGTTAGAGCTTCAAGAATTTAACCAGATATGAGGAACTATATCAAAACAACACTTGTTTTCAAAAAATAATCCACCTTCTACTTCTATGGATCAGATGGTCCTTTGAGGTGTGATAGTGCTGAGTGGGGGTTAGCAGATGTGGTTTGGGAAAGAGACTGGGGCCATTATGAACAAGTAACATTAAAGTAAGAGGGTGTGGTCTTACCTGGACGAGCGTTGGCAGGACAAAAGAGGAGACAGCACATGAAAGAGAAAGAAAGAAAAACATCAGACACTGTTTGGCAAGCTTTAAGCCACATCTCAGCACATTTGTACAGTACATAATCGCCGTGCCAATAAAGTGCTGTCTAGACAGAGGTATATGCATTTTTATTATTTCCATAATGGGCACTTGGAGTACCCATCTTACTATCGTGGCGAAGCACTTTAAGTCAAGTTATATAATGGCAAAATTCATCAATCATCTTCTTTTTTTCAGCTAAAGATCTATACTTGCATTCAGACTGGAACTGCAAGCATATGCCTTACTGGATCACAGCAAAATTGCATCAAGGTCTCTGACTTAGTTGTTGTAACTATATAAGTATTGATTTTTGTTCCACTCAATAGTCCTTTTTATCTTATGTTGGATTTGTTCAATGTCTTCCAGGATTCTTCGGTTATTTGTGGCAATGTCACATCAGGACAGAAAGAGGGTCAGAGTTTCTGTCACTGACACACGATTAAGCCTCAGGGGAAACATAATAAAGAAAGACATTTTCAGTCTTGCGCTGTAACCCTGAAGTTTTCAACATATTATCCAGTGGTGATAGATTTGAGAATAGAAATGAAAGATCCTAATACAAAGTTCATGCGGTGTAGTAAGAATTAATCCATTAAAAGTACACAGGAGAGGGCACAGGTTTGTGGAGGCTGCATCTTTCCTCGCCATCTTGAATCCAGTGCCAGAGATGGACATCGCCATTCTGCCTGATTTTATGTATGTGGCTAGAGACCAGCAATATCTCCTCATCTTCATCTGCCTCCACCACCACTGCTTTTTCCTTCCTTATTTCCACATCATCCTCATTCTCTTCACCTCAAGACTCATCTCCTGAACTGAAGTCATGGCTCTAACAGATGAAAACGTGCACAAATGTGCTAATTTATTCCCAATACTGTCATGATTACTCATTGTTAGTACAGCTAAAAGTAAGCTAAACAACAACAGCTGATAAGCTAACATCTTGGCAGCTAACGTTAGGCCTAAATATCCCACTTTCTCTACAATAAAACAACTTGATTACATTCTCACATCAAATGAAAGTTTATTTACTAAGTGAAGACTTTATGTTTCTCCATAACAACTTTTCCCCATAGTGGCCAGCTAGCATAATACTGTGCTATTACGGGGTACAGTCTAAATTTAATGTTTTGCTCTCTTGGCTGACTAAAATGTGTTTGTCCTACACTGGCCACAATAGCTAGGATTATTCAATTGAATAACGAAGAGAAAAAAACAGAATCTACGATCCACTGAAATCTATAAGTGAGATTTTCCACATTAGACCGTGAACACAGGTAGCACTCTAGTTTATTCACAACTAGGATTAGGTCATCGCATGTCCTTCTGTGCATGTATAGCAAACAGAGTCTTTCCAGAAGTGAAAATCCACCTGATGCATACTATCTAGTGCCGTTAGCTACACACAAGAACCCTGTAAGAACAGTTACAGTTGCAAAGGTAGGTGATTTTAAATTGGCCATTCTTGTCAATGTTTCTTTTCCTGCAGTGGATTGTCAGCCTGTCCAGGTAGCATCTTTCTTCTTACCCCTCATTAGCTGGGCAAGGCTTTAGACCAGATAAACCCTGGCTGAAGCAATTAGGAAAATTACAAAGTTTACAATTAAGTTAGTCTTTCACTCAAATACAGAGTCACATCCAGGTGATCATTACAGAGTAATTTGGATTTATCACAGCCAGAGTCAAGTTTATAGTAACTATAGCAATAATAAGTGGACACAGAGTAAATTATTGCCCATTTATTTTTTCCTCTTCAGCTCTCATTGGACAGGATAAATAATAACTGCAGTTGAGAACATCCTTGTTCACATCCTTTCCTATTCTTTAGCGACCATCCTTCAGCTCAGTGACAAGCACTGAAATATTTACAGCCACAGGATCAGTTCACCGACAGCCTCCACTTGGCATTAGGCAGGCGCCCCAGTGGTCACGTTCTTTTTGTCATCCATATTTCAAAAAGTAACAGGGAGGTGGGGGTTACTGCCCAAGTAAGAATATGACCCAGAATATGAATGAGCAGTGAAAATCAAAAGCATCAAAGTGATCTGATAAAACTTCAAAGAATGAGACGGAAAAAGTTAGGACAAGTCAAGAACCATGTTTGGATAAAAAAACCCGTCTCATTAATTTTTGATTTAAATCCTCTTCCAAACCCTCTGTTTGCCTTGTTTGGTGATACAACATCAAAGTACAATATCTGTCGACGTATGATTTTGAGTTTACCCAGGGTCACAGAGGTAACAATGCATGATTTATAGGTGCTGAATCACGGTCAACACAGAAATTGAGAAAAATAATTTACTCTTTGCTGAAAAGCTCTGAAATTTTGGTGAAGATTTTAGTGAAAAATGTTTCCTGGGCACAGAAAGGAAGAACTTCACACCATTCTGAAAATACTCACAGGAGGATGTTAGATGAAGAAAGAGGAATAACAGAGATATACAACAGAAGTGACTAGTTTATCACACAGCCTGGTGCCTTGATAAAGAGATACCCAGCTTTGGGAAAAGAGCTCTAGACAAAACAAGACTGCTCTTCTTTCTGAGTTTCCTGCCAGGAGTGATAGCCATTCCTATCCATCTGTGGGTCATGAGAACAGCGGGTAAACCCAGCAGGTCCCTAAAGCCTCTTACCCAGAAGTGGAAAAAGGGGCAAAGTGGTCTGAGTCTGAGTCTCACATAGTGTCGGCGCTAGAGTCAGTCTTTTCTTAGCACTTTCAGATGCAAAGCCATTAAATCAAGCAAAGAACCTGAAATGTACAGATATAAGGACAAGGCTGGGCACTTTTGAAACAGGATAGTACAATCTACTGAAAAACACAGATCCTACTCAATAAGGAGGCAGCTCCTCATTAGCTTCTGTGGTTTTTCTACCAACCTAGTGCAACTTGTAGCTGCAAGTTATGTCTACATCCCACTATGACACAGTGAATGACTCACATGAGTCACAGTGACATTCTCAGTGCGCCAAATACTCTGCTAGGATGCAGTAAAGCCCACCCTGCCTGTCCCACTTCTGTGACGCAGTTTGACTCAGTGCATGCATGCAGGCTAAAATTATACAGCCATCCCATATATCAAACAAAAAAGTCAAGTAATGGCCCATAGAGTCCCTGGGATATTGCCAAGAACAGCCCCTTAAGTTCAGCGGCACTAGGAGTAATCAAGTTCCCGAGCAATCTTCATTATACAGAGAGCACTCAGCTTTATTGAGATTCAGGGAGAAGGAGGTTTCTAGCATAGAGAAAGGATTTATTGATTGCACTTAATGCAATAAGCATGCTGGATCCAATGCAACAATTTCATTAGATTTTTCTTTACAGTCATGCTGTTGGCGCTGGCTGGGGAAAAGGCTCACAGACGCTGGCAACTTCTGTGTTAAAATCTCTGACTACAGATGATACACTGCGGACATGCAGCATACACTCCCTGCAATAGCCTTAATGCTTTGGCCTGAAAGACACACACAAGGTTTTCTTCTTATATAACTAAGAATTCGATGTTTCAGGTATTCCTTTGAAGGACTATTGCCTGAATAGTTTCTAAAGACTGCAGTATATTACTAATAATAAAACTAGCAATAAGCTGCAATAAATTTAATAGAACTGCTTGGGCTTTGGCTTAATTAAAGTGGAGGGATGCCAATAGAAAAATTAAGTTTTCGAAAAACTCGCCAAATTCAATAGAGCACGAGTACTTTCAGGCCAATAGAAAATATCTCTCATTTTTTAATTTTTGTTTTCTGCATTTAAGACTTGTATTTAACTCTAGGGCCACACTCCAAGTGATCAATAAACTTTTCAAAGATGACTTCAGTTTCCATTTTGAGAGTAGATCTTAAAGACAATGTACCAACAATTTCACCATAACCCAACTATTGAAACGAGATGCAACAGTTTGACCTTGATGACAAGGCACACAAGACAGCCTGACAGGTTCAAGTGCTTTGTTCAAACCTTCAGCATTTGCTAAAAAAAACAAAAAAGTAGACACTTGTTCCCAGTCCAGCCGTAAAAAGCAGCTGGCGGTGCTGCTTGAGTGTTTGTCTTCTTTTTCACATTTAAATCATCTCTATTCTTATTCAAGGCCAGCTGGCTCCCTGGCCTCTCCAAAACTAAAGAAAGGGAGATAAATAAACAGATCTGGAGAAAACGGGGTGAGAAGAAACAGACCCAGGTTTGTGGACTGGTGACAGTCAGCAATGTGTTCCAGCTGTTTGGTCTTCTTCCCCTCACACTTCCCCAGTGTGAACAACTAGCCAGACGCCCCCCACTGACACTTCTGTCAACTCTTCTAACCTCTTTTCATCCACCCTGCTAGTCCTCTCGCTGACCCTCTGCTTATTGGGTCAGGGCCATAAAAACTGCTCTCTAAAGGCACGTTTACATCAATTCACCCCGACACCTGTGCAAAAGTGAAGAAGGCACATGATGGTGCTCTTGAAACAGAGGAGGCTTGAACAAATTAAAAAGACGTAAGATACAAAGAACAGTAAATCACTTTTTTAAAGTTTGCTTTTAGAACCTTTGGGTGATTTTATGTTCTTATTACGCAAGAGGATTTAAGATTATAGCTACAAGAGAAAACGGTTTTGTTTAAAACTTAGATCTATTGATAAAATGGCCTGCATTTGTATAGCACTTTACTTAGTCCCTAAGGACCCCAAAGCGCTTTACACTACATTCAGTCATCCAGCCATTCACACACTGGTGATGGCAAGCTACATTGTAGCCACAGCTGTCCTGGGGCGCTCTGACAGAGGCGAGGTTGCCAGACACTGGCGCCACCGGGCCCTCTGATCACCACCAGTAGGCAACGGATGAAGTGTCTTTCCCAAGGACACAACAACCGAGACTCTCTGAGCCGGGGCTCGAACCGGCAACCTACCGATTACAAGACAAGCTACCAACTCTTGAGCCATGATCGCCATGATCACCCCAGACTGAAAAAACACAGGTTTTTTCAGTCTGGGGCGATCATGGCGTGACTCACCGTGTTTCACCAATCAAAAAACAATGAATGTACACATCATGACATAACACTTAGGAATAATTGTGTCATGATAATTAAGTATTCCTTTACTACTTGCAATAAACTTGAAGAGTTTATTCAGTCCTATCATACGTTCGTATGAGATTCAAATGGCTGAGTTAGGGCTGAGACACACAGGGCAAGAGACTTGTCGATGACCATCTGACAACCACCAGTCGCTAAGGGAAAATGTGTATTCCCCAGGCGCCAGGTGAAATCGATCACAAATAGTGTGCTACAGCAAAACCCTCCTTGTGATTCCTTTGGCTGCCAGTGGATTGCTGATTTGTCTGCAAAGACTTGTAGATTAAACTTTGCACTGTAGTGACTTCACCTTTAAAGTAAATGTGGAGGCTTACTGTTGGTGCAGCTTTTACTTTGAAGGCAAAAGCTCTCTGTTTCTAGTTTTCACAGTTTGACAACCGCTTGGTGAGTAGATTGCAAGTGTTTGCAGACAAGTTGGCTTCCAGCACCTGGTGACAGCAGCTCTTTTGTGACCAGTTTGATACTAACAACTGCCAGCAACCAATCAACAACTGGTTGCAGAATCCTATCTTTTCCCTAACAATCTGTGGTTGCCAGATTGTCATCAACAGGTTTCTAAATCTGTGTGGCTGAGGTCTGAGGAAATTCCAGTTTTTTTTTCAGAATTGGAAGTCAAAAAGTCAGATTTCAGGGTGAGTGGGAGGGTTTCAATCAATTGATGTTAAAGACTTCAAAGCATAGGTCTAATATTAAAACAATCACAGAAATAATAATGTAGGCTTTTGCTACACAAGGACTTATAAGGTACAGCGTGAACCTTATCTCTGGTAGGATTCCCAGCACCCAATTTATGAATCACGGACAATCACGGAGTTAGCACATTTTGATTATGCAACGTTTCAAGCCTGCAAACACCACACTTAAGGAATAATGTATTAAAACTGCATTAATTTCATGGAGCCTAATGCAGTCCAAGATCATGTAATATTCATTCTAGCCACTGGGACATTAGGTCATCCTTCATTTACTCTCTTAGGTTTAGTGCTCTGAACTTAGCTGCGCTCGAATTCATCAGGCTTGATTGGGCTGCCAGAAGCATACTGACCTGTACTTGACACTCTCTCAAGACGTATGTGCTCAGCGAAATGAATGGATGGACGATGGGGTGATATTACTGAGATGGATGGACTCAATTCATGTGAACACTAAGCACACATACTGTGGGTATGTTCTTTTCTCTCGCTGATTATTGCAGTAACTGTTTTGTTTGACTTACCACAAAGCTATGAATACATCACGTCACAGTAGGCTAGGCTTATCACGCACCAGGTGTGACGGCCTTTCATGTTTTGAAGTCAGTGATCCGATATGTTATCGGTTACAAATCACAGTAATAATTGTGTTGCAGATGGCAGGGACTGCTTATCCTACTGACTTAGGATCTAAACATCCTTTCAGAGGCACTGGAGCAAAACATGTTAAGCTTTTGAGACAAAGTATTTAATCATCAAAATGTCCCCCCTACCAGAGCTGTTGTGAGACGCTTAATGTTCAAAAGACTATACAGGATCGTGCAAAAGTCTTGATTCACCCCTCATTTCTTTGCTTCCAAGGAGTGGTAATTGCAATAGTTGTCCAGGCTTTCTGCAGGTCTTTTTAGTTGTGTCTTTGGACATTTGTTGCTTTTTCACTCATTTCCTTTGTTGTTTGTTAGGCCACTTAACACTGACCTATGAATCATTCAAGCATAAAAAACCCTAAGAGAACTAGGGACTCTGTTACTATTGGCTTGTAACAAACACATTTAAAATGTTCTCATTTTTTCTTTTTAATCTACAAAATATAGCAGAGATCAACAGTATCTGAAAGTTAAGCTCTTAAGAAACTGGAACAAAAACAATCAAAGACCTGATCCAGGTCCTGAAAGATCCATCTGGCCCTTCAGTTGATCCTCTACTCTTTACCAAACCTCAACGGAAATGTTCTCAGTGGAAGGGTGGCTGTCAAGAAGCCATTCTTAAGTAGGGGAAACAATAAGAAAAGGATGATCTGTGCAAATTTTACACAAAAGCTGAACTGAACATTTTCTGAGTAAAATATAAATTAGGGGGTGGGGGTTGGGGGCTTTTGCAAAGCAGTGTAAACAGAGTATAAATTGTGGTAGCCGTTCTGTAAAATCATGTTCTTGATTGGGTTAATAAACAGAATCAAGAAATCAAGAAATGTTTATACGTTCTAAGTACCAGAGCTGAAAATCTGATTGCAGGCAATAAAGTTCGCCTTGCTTCAAAAAACAGACACCTTAATTGGACCCAATTTCTTGTATACAATAAGTAAAATTAACGCAGGGCCGAAGCCCTACTTTTAAGAAGACCAAACGCCAAGATCCATTACAGAAATAATATAACAAGCTGTTCCTCTTCTTAAACAGTGCATGCCATTCAACTCCATACAATTAACTAAAGCGCAGCTTGGCCTACATTGCAAACAGGAAGCTAACAGTTGCAGTGTGGGTAGAACAATGAACTATGTCTCATTTAGCCTAAGTGCAGTGAAGAAAACACAGCAGCAAAGTGTATCAGGATTCAGTTCAGCTTTGCTGTTTAGAAAGCAGTCCTGTACTCTAAATTACTTCAGACTTACAGCAGGTGTTCAATACAAAAAGCACAAACACGCTCAAACATGAAGCTAAATTTGGTGTATTGACTGGAACAAAGAGTAAACAATAAATTTGATTTATTTCATTAAGATGTTTGACTGCATTTAATTGACTCCAATTAATGAAATCTACAGTAACAGCTTCATGTCTTACAAATTTGCTGGCATTGATCCATGTAGCAAACAAAAACTGTTGTGAGCCGCCACCCTCATATCGCCTTTGTGCTTTTGGAGCCTAGACCTGACTTTTAAAAAATAACTGGGAAAAAAAGCACTATGCTGCTAAAAATTTTTATTTTTTTTTTTTTTTTAAATAGATATTTGCAAAATTCTACCTAAATATGCATTTTACCTGGTTAATGTGTGTGGCGGGGCGTGGTCTGCAGTATGCGTACAGCAACCGTGTGTGAAAAGTGGTCAATAAAGAGATGCTGAAAAGCATGTTCATGCAAACATCATTGGGTCTGCCGTGATATGTTTACAATGGGACTTCTGCTTCTGAACCTCTGCCCACAGCGTCTGCAAATTGGGGCTGTACGAAGTCACTTTCATCTTTACGCAGGACTGTAAGCTGCCATCTGTGAGGCGTGAGCGGTGTTTGTTTTTGACATAGTTCACAGTGGAGAACAGCTGCTGACATAATGTGGATCCAAAGATCCATAATTGGCCTACCTGGGGTTGAAAGTCTCGATAAATGCACCGCGTTTTGGCGGCTTCCGTGAGTGTGACGCTTATTTTGAGCGATGAAAAAATAATAGAATATAATTATATTTTTATATTTCAATATCACAATTAGGGCTGGGCCATATTATACCGTTCACGGTAATACCGGTATAATGTTAGGCAACGATAGGAAAATGAAATATCGCGATAGAATGGGAGTAAAACGCGCATGCGCAGTGCCTTTGTTTTCATACGCACATGGCCGATTGTTGAGTGAAACAGATGATCCAGAATTGGTTTGTAAAAATGGTGCAACTTCCGTGATGTGGAACTGGTTTGGTGTTTGTCCGTCAGATACACAACAAAGCACATTTTTTTGCAGAACATGCAAGCGGCCGTTGTTATTGTCGTATTTGTCGGACTAAGATGCTCTTAAATCTGGGAGTAATCTGGGTCCTAAACTCTGTATGTTTCAGGTCAAACAACACTGCAGCATCACTTAGAGTTAAAAACTGTCTAAATTCTTTCATCTTTAATAAAACGATCAGCATTGCTGCTTTACCAGGTGTAACTATAAAGTTTAACTTCCAGGCATCCATGAAAACAAAAGTTATTACATTTAACGGAGTTAGAAGTTAGCAGGAAGCTAGCGGAAGTTAGCTCGCTAGTTTCGCTAGTTACCTAAGCATGATATTGCATGTTCTGACTGAGAGATTTCTGAAAAAAATCAAACGTACACCTCTGCTATCACTTGCAACATAAATGAAGACAGGAAACTAAACAGCAGTGACGTTTGTAGGGTTACTGAAGTTGGGCTAGCTGGTATATAATGATGTGCTACGTGATCGCTAGCGACACAGCTATGTTAGCATAACATAAACAGTGAAGCTGGAGGACGAACACTAACACTTTTCCACTTATAAAAGTTAACGTGAAGGTTCTTCATGGTTAGAGACAAATGCAATCGCATGGCAGGATGCTGTAAACGGACCAAACTTCAGTCAGGAGAACAACTGAGATAATCCATCCACAATACGAGGTTAGTCATTAATATACTGCAACAACATGGGAATAGAGCAGCTGCCAGAGAATTCAACATTAAGGAATCAATGGTACAGAAATGGAGGAAGCAAGAAGAATGAGTTTAATAAAGTTTGATTTATCTGACTGCTTTGTTTCGCTTAATGTGCCTTATAATCCCGTGCACCTTATGGTCCGAAAAATGCGTACTGCACACTGCAGTTTAATGTTGCAAAGCACCTCTTTTTAACTTCAGTGGATATTATACATGGTTATGCTCAGGACATGTCAGCCCATTTCTAGTGGAAATGCCTTTTGGTTAAACTTTCAGCAAGGAATTTGCATTTGTACTGTTACATTTTTATAAAGCTTTAATGTACATAAAAACCAGCTTCTTGTTTAAGTGAATATAAATGGAAGGTTGTCTTTTTGCGCTAGTAATGTTGTGGAGTTGTATTTTGTCTCGCATCAATTATATCGTCGGTTATATCGTTATCGCAAATTTTCAAATATATATCGTGATAAATATTTTTGGCCATATCGCCCTGCTCTAATCACAATCATCTTCCAATTTAGAACTACAAGTTAAAAAAGAACTAATATAAATAAAATACACTTCAGCTAAATACTTCTAATTTATTTTCCCAAACCACACAGAGCCACACTATAAGGACTAAAGAGCCACATGCAGCTCCGGAGCCGCAGGTTGCCGGCCCCTAGGCTAGGCCATATCATACCGTTCACGGTAATACCGGTATAATGTTAGGCAATGACAAGAAAATGAAATATCGCGATAGAATATGGGTAAAATGCGCATGTGCAGTGCCTTTGTTTTCATACGCACATGGCAGAAAAAGCATGGCGGCAACGGAGAAAGGGGGAAAGCGTATCGTTGAATGACAGATGAACCAGAATTGGTTTGTAAAAATGCTGCAAATTCAGTGGTGTGGAACTGGTTTAGCTTTCGTCCGTCAGATACACAACAAAACACTATTTTTGGTAGAGCATGCAAACGTCTTTTTCGGAAAATAAGTTGCTCTTAAAATCCTTTGATTTTCTGAAAAATCGACTGCGCCCCTTAAAATTCATATGTATGAATTCTGGTTGTGTTTCCTGACCTTGAACCGATTTTATGTAGTACACGGCGCTTGAAAATTTGTCAAAAATGTTTTAGTACAACTTTGCTAAGCTACAAAGCCGCACCACTTGATGGATTGTCAGAGCATTACGGCTAGCGTAGTCGGGAGCCTCGCAGAGTAATACGCAATGTGCTTCAACATAATATTACCATATTGGTAATTATACTGTGTATAACCTCTTTTTAAGGTTTGTGATTATTATACATGGTTATGCTCAGGATATGTCAGCCCATTTCCACTGGAAATGCCTTTTGGTTAAACTGTCAGCAAGGAATTTGCATTTGCACCGTAAAATTTTTATGTAGCTTTAATGCACATAAAAAGCAGCTGCTTGTTTAAGTTAAAATACATTGATGTTTTGGGGGGTTTTTGCACTAATAAAGTTGTGGAGTTGTAAAGTGTTTTGTCTCACGTCAATTATATTGTCAGTTATATCGTTATCTCAAATTTTCAAATATATATGGTGATAAATATTTTTGGCCATAGTGCCCTGCCCTAGTATGTTATATGTAACTACTACTGGCGTGAGTTTGAGTGCTACTCATACTACTAATCTAGTACTAGGTATGAACATGTCAAGTGCTCACAAGTTAAAAAAGCAGAGAACAGAATATGCAGAAAAGAAAAGAATGTAAACATGCTTCATGTCCCTCTCCTACATCAAATAATCATAAAAATACATGTAAACATTTCAATACAGGGAGAAAGTGATTCAAAGACTTTCTAACTAAGTTCAAAATTGTACCTGAAAGTTTTCTATATAAACAAGCTGTGCATGAAAAATCACATAACTTCGATAACAAGTACAAAATCTCAGTACAAAATGCAAAGTAGTGAGAGCTTTTGCACCTGTGGGCCTGTTTCTGTGGTTCTGTTACCTACTTATTAGTGGTGTGTGCCTGTGTGTGAGCATGCATGTTTTTATGTGTGATCTATGGTAACTACAGACTGCCAGCCTCAGGGACTACCTAACCTCAGGGCCCAAAACCTTCACACTCTCCCTACAATTTCAGGACATTCACCTTTGACCTCTGCCGATGAGAACTTTCGTGCCTCTGTGATGTTGCATCCATCTTGCTCAATCCCCACATTTTTCTTTTCTTTTTTTGCACATATTTTCTCTACCTTTATGTCAGTGTCTGACATAACTATGTGTTAATGGACAAAGTTTCCCAAATCGTCAGGTAAAGTCTTTAATTGTCTTTAATTGTTCTGATCAATTTGTATCTGGCCTCCTAATACTTTTGTGAGAGCAGACAAACCCTAGGAAAACATTTAAAGCCATAAGACCAAGTGTGAGAGTGGTTCTTTTTCATTATAGAATATAAATTTGGTTGACACCCACCAGTCACTGTGATGTGTGCACAATCTGAGGTCATGTGACCAGCCCAAATTGGGTCAAGTTAGTAGAATAGGATGCCTTCTTCACGAATTCTCACACACACACAAAACCCTATGCATTATTCAAAATACATTTCCCTCCCCTATACACACAGCAGAGAGTGGCTCATCAGAGCAGCCACGAGCCTCTTGGAAACTCAATGAGATAAAGAGGGTTCATCAAACAAAGACTTTCTCAGTCAGGCAGAGGAATAATTGAAATTGGGGTCAGATCTTGTATTAGCCACAGGCTCTCCCCAATATTTCTGTTTCTGAATTCTTGGGTGACGGAAAAACCCAAAGCTTCAACTTTTAAGTAACTGTCAGTTCTTCTTAGTTACCTAGACTGTCAAAACTTTGCTTTCAATCAACCCATTTGAGACAGAGAACAGACGCTATACAGCTTTCTTTTGATATGGTTGGGCTTTGTGTCTGTGGGAACTGAACATTTTATCATGGCAAAAGCAAAGCCATATTCTTCTTATTGTAGTTTTAATTATACGTTGAAGCGTTTAATTTGCTGGTGTTGACTGAACTATTCCTCTATTGCTGTGCTTTCTTAAAATCGCTAATGTGCACTCGTGCTTTTAGCGATCTGTGTAAGTCCTTGTTTAATTTTCCCAGAGGCAGTGCAATTTTAGTTTAAGGTTATCAAAAAATGAATCTAGAGGTCTGTTCATTATTTCTTGCACTCGTTTTGTTGTTACAGTGCAACGCTGTTAAGAACAAGAGTGTATTTGCATCTACCTTAGAGTTTTTAGCCTTCAGGGCTGAGTTTCAGACAGTGAAAATATACTGAGTTTACACAGATACAACAAAAGACCAAACAGAGGAAACATGAGCGAACTTTACTGGCAGCTGAAACCTCACTGACAGCTAACTAAAATACTTTACAGATGAATCAGGATGATTTCCTGTGCGTGTCCCTGCTGATTATGTGCATATCTGTGCTCCAGCGGGTGTTTGTGGCAATGCCGATAAGCTCTCCCAGGGGAATAACCGGTAACAAGCCACAAATCAATCCGAGAGCCAAAAAAGCATCCTTAAATCACAATTCACGCATAGCAACTGCATGTTCGCATTTCTTTATAGGCCATATCTTGTGCTGATGGCAGCATCGGTTCAGCAATCAGTTCTGAATTTGCGCTTGTAGCAAATGACACTGACCTACAGGAATGAAACATGGCAGAGCTGAGAGGTTTTCCTGAATGTTTCTACAAAAAAGCCAGCCCGGCAGGGAAACAGAGTGAAGGAGGGAGGAGTGCAATGAGAAAGGATCCCATTGTTGCAAAGGAATCAGAGTGCAGAGGAACCCTGACACAGGTATTCTGTTAAATAAGGCCCGCATTGTACAGAGAAAGCTGGCACAAATAACGACAAGGAGAGGCTTCAGAAAGCTGTTTCGATTCTGACTTTGTAACAGTCTGCTGATATTCACCTCCAGAAAGTCACTTTTGTCCAGAAAATGGAACATATGTGTGCTTTCTGTGTTTTTCATGACGTCATTGGCTGTGCCTGGGCCCAAACTCCGCTTCAGGTCCCAAAGTCAAACGATCACTGCAGCATCACTGAGAGTTAAAAACTGTCTAAATCCTTTCATCTGTAATAAAATGATCAGCGTCGCTGCTCTACCAGGTGTAACAATTAAGTTTAACATCCAGGCATCCAGGAAAACCAAATTTATGAAATTTAATGGAGTTAGAAGTTAGCAGGGAGTTAGCTCGCTAGTTTCCATTTAAATATAATATACCATGTTCTGACCGAGAGATTTCCGAATCAAATTAAGACGTACAGCTCTAGCAACACAGCTATGTTAGCATAATATAAACAGTGAAGCTGGAGGATGAACGCTAACTTTTTTCCACTCCATAAAAGTTAACGTGAGGGTTCCAGATGGTTATGGACAGATGCAATCGTATGGCAGGATGCTGTAAATGGACCATCCATCCACAATACGAGGTTAGTCATTAATATACTGCTGCATTGGCTGTAGTTACATCGTAAGGTTTTAAAAACTGAGCTTTAAAATGATTAGCAGTAATACAAACCGAGAGAGGCAGACAGTGATCACTGACTGTTTTTAGGGGCTTGTTGAGATTAAATAGAACAAGATACAAAGCATTAAAACATGTTAAATACGCCACAGCCTTATTAAACGCAGAGTAGTTTGTGTCGGAAGCAGGATTCATCACGTCATCACTTAAAGGCCAGATAAAAAAAAGTCAGACAGCTACCTGTCAGGCTTTGTTTTTAGGTTGTTTTTATGTCAACTGTCTGTTCACTTGATAAAATGTGGATTATTTTGCGTATCAATCACTTTTCTCTCTTTATTTCTCCATTTTGTGGATCTTGACACTGACAGATTGGTGTTATTCATTTGTTGGAGAGACATAGCCAGAGCAATCCATCAGCAATTATAAAACTGAGTGAATGGACAGCCCAGGGCAGAGTTTCCCATTCCCAGTAGGAATCTTGAGCCACATACAGAATACTTCCTGTGTGTCCGTGTCCCAAAGAAACGCGACAAAATTAACCTTCTCATTGCATATTTTACAACTGGTGGAGGCACAAAAGAACTTGTAAGCAGAAAAAGACTCTCAAAGGAAAAATCTGAATGCCCCTGCCTCCACTACCCAGGTTGCCACTGCATTACCATTAAAGCATTCCATTCGCCTTGTTGTCCGCTCAGTGCCCAGCAAATGGAGATACAGTGGCATTGATTCATTTATTGTGGGTCCAATGTGCTTTTCTCTGGCTCCTCAGCAAGCAGTGCCTGTTATCTAATTACCAGTGAGAAGATGAAGTTGTCTCCCCAAGCATAGCTGAAGGGACCATTCTTCCTCTGAATAGAAAAGACGGCTGACGCTCACATCAAGTGAGAGGAGCTGACTTTATGAGAGGAGCGCATCAGTAACAGAGAAGCCCAAGGACCATCGCCTGAGCTGCCTAAACGATGAGCCTACGTCGATCTCCATCAGTGTTGGAGAAAAGCAGCTGCTGGATTGCTGCGGTCTCTTCTTCTCCTCTGGAGGATGAAAGTCACCCTCACATAGTTAGAGGAAACAAAGAAAGCTTATTAAAAGGCTTCCTTTCAAACCTTGCTCATTTATTGAATTTTTCCCCAGAAAAACAACATTAAAGATTTTTCACAGCTCGGCCTATTGACATCTTCCTACTAGAACTAGATTGAAGAAATACAGCCTATAGCTAGGCGGCTAGGCGAGTGCCAAAGCTTAAACATGCCTCACATGTCAATCAGACAGTAACAAGGCTTACTATAAACAAACCTTGTCCAAATCCATGTCACACAAAACACTTCACAGTCACTGTGACTGCATTCCTCTCTCTCAACCATAAACAAACAGATCCATCCAACTTATAAAAAAGCTTGACCTGCTCAAGACAAAGTCTGTGCATGTGAAGAGCTTTGTCTGGCAACTTTTACAACTAGGACAGGACCACACACGTGCTGTCCGGCCATGACTAGCGGTGGTATTGTTCACATGACTCCCAAGGTGCCTTTGAAATAGCAGCACGAAGGACAGGGGATGACCAGAGTTGTTTAAAGCTAATGAATAACCTCTGTCGGGCCAGCCAATAATGCTGATAATAGCGCTGCACTGGATTGAAGTTTACTAGGAACAGCACCAGGGTGTTTGTAGGTAAAGCCAGCGTTTGGAAGAGAGCACCTCTGATACGCTGTCAGCCTGAGTTATTGCCGCATTTCCTCACTGCTGTTGTGAGATAATGAACATTCAGCTACAATTCCAGTTGCAATAATTATGAAGGCTTCTTAAAAACATTATGCATGAGAGTCCAGACAGAATCCCTCTCATTAGTTATTTAAATGAAAGGGATTATGAAAGGGGATCCAAAAGCGTTTGAATCAAGACAGGCATGTAAAATGCTTCTAATCCTTTCGTCAGACACAACGCACCACTTTTGTCTTAATAATCAAACCTATGATGAATCTGTCAGCTTGTATTATGCTTCCCCCAGTGTGAAGAGACACTTCTGTGAAGATCATTTCCACAAAATAAATGGATGGATGAATCCATCAGGAAATTTATTTTTTATTTTTAACACTGCAGTATTTAAGCAGTGATTCAAGTGGAGGCATGCAACTGACAGTGCCTGACGGAATATATCATGGAGTGACACTGCAGAGTCCCCGAGTGTTGGCTTCATCTTGTAGTGCTTATCTTAGACACTGCGGTCACATATTTGGCAAGCCACAGTACCATTTTCATTACAGCTTGAAGAGTTCTCAACTTTGTTTAGAAAGTAACACCCAAAATGACTTAAGCCAGACAAATCAAGGATGTTCCCTTGTACAGAAGCTGTATTTTGACCATGTTTGGGCATTCAAGTGATGACACAAACTGTGCTTCACAGAGCAAATCAAACCTAAACAATAGGTACATCTTCTATCCCTATCCTTCACTCTTTAAGACTAGACATAAAAACCTTCCCTGCAAAGAAGTGGGAAGAGAAAGGAGCAGCCAGCAGAGGAGAGAGGCTACAAGGCGAGCAGGTTGATCTCACTTATTTGCAGCCTGAAACAATGGCTCCCAGATGGCTGAATTGCTGCTAATTTCTAATATCATTAGCATCACGTCAGTCAGTGTCATGCTAATGAGGGTTTAACATGACAATGAAGTTTTCTAAATGAGCAGCCGAGGGAAATGCAGCACTCGTATAATTACACAGCATGAGCTGCGTATCACGACTTTACCGTGATCTCCAGCATTGCGCCTGTCACGGGTTTGTTTCTAGCAAGGAAAGGTGCTTGCAGCCTCAAAAAGATTCCCACAGAGCAGAACGGGCTCTACGTTTCATTCTTCGTTGTATGTTTAATTAACAAACCGTTCCAGATGAATCTAATTGGATTAGCATATGAAAACTGCAATAAGGGAAATGAATAATGCAAATGAGAAGAACTGCACCGTTGTAGATCTTGGCAATCAACCAAGGCCAACATGTTTCAGAAACCTTTTCAGAAACACTTGAACTCAGATAAAGAGGTCAAAATGTTGCTGTAAAACAAAAAGGCATTAACAATAACAAAGCATTTAAGAGGTCAAAGATACCTGCATCTTCATTACTATGGCCACTGTCGTCTCTTATCTGTCTGTTTGACCCCCCGAGCTGTTGGAAAGTTTCCTGAATTGAGACACGACTAACAGGAGACACCAACAGATACCATGACTGAGTCACACTTCGACTATAGAGGCTCCCTTAAAACAAACATCTTAGTCTGGATTTATAAACTTCAGTCAAAGTCCTAAGATAAGCAAAGCTGGAATGAGAAAGGTGATGACTTTTCTTCTCAGTAAACACGTATGACTAGTTGCTTAAGCTAATAATCCAGTGAAAACAGTTTGAAAATTATTGTTTTTATTCCTCATTTCAACACGGTTAGACAAAATCTCATTGGCTTAAGCTCACTGGGAGCGCTGTGATTAAGATCACATGGGAGTTACATGATTTCATGCATGTAGGTTACCTCCACATGATTAGAAACATACGGCAGCATTAAAAGGTAAAGGAAAAGCAAACAGATTGGAGTGCAAACTAAACAGCTAGTCTTCACAGAACTTCAGTGTAATGTAATAACAGCAGTTGAAATGGAAAACTAACAAGCTAACAGGTGCTGTTAGACCACTTTCGTGAGTTGAAAATAAAAGATTTCCTCTCTGAGCTCTGGAGGTTTTACCCAGTGGGACCATATGTTTTCCGAATCTGCATCGTATTAGGTAACAGTGCTGCCAGCCTATACTTGGCTCTGGTTTGTAGTGTTTCCAGATACTGGATGGTTGAAGTACACAGGGGAAGCAAATGCCATAGGCTATTTAAGTAGATACCAGCTGAGCTACAGCACTACTCTCTGGCCCTTTGCAACAACAATCCAAATCTTATTCTTTTTGGTTTTTCTTTCCTAGTTTTGCAAGTGAACCAGTTGTAAAGAAGTTTAAAAGTTATGGAAACACTGGATGGGATGTTCAGAAGAAACCTTTTTAGGTCACCACCAGAAAGGGTCAGCTGGAAAGGATGTAGTGGGGGTGAGTCACTATGCAGCAGCTGTTAAGAACAGGATCGTGACCAGCCGGGGGTTAATAAAGTTTGACAGCAGTGTTCTTATGGTTACCCAAGGCCTCAGCTAAGGGTTCTCTGCAGGGGAGATTGACAAGTGGATCATGGGAGATGATAAAGAGAAGGTAAGACCGATGGACTAAGAGACGTCATAAACTTTACAGGCAATTAGATCTTTGCTACTGTGGAGGGTTTCAGCAGTCTTTATGATCTGGTGCTGCTGAGCCGTGGGGCAATATTTCAACTACAGAAAACAAAATTAAAGTTTACCATATGAGGAGCTGTGGTGATAGATACCCGCAGTTGAAGGAGCAAAAGCAGCACAACACTACTAACAAGGGTTACTCATAGAAAAGGTGACTGTGGCATTTTCAAGTTGGCACAGGGTGGAAATGTTTCACTCTAAGGGAACTTGAATGAAGAGTCACAATCTAGAAGTACACGTGTATTTATGAAAGCGCAGATCATTCTTCAGTCATGTAGGATTTGTAGATTCCTATTTACGCAACAAAAACCAACAATAACCTGACTGTCTCTGAGAAATTATGCCCCTATATTACCAAACTGTTTTTTTCAATTATGTTTGGGTGCCAAACATAATCAGTGGGAACATTTTTTTTCTCTGTATGAATAAGACGCTGTCATTGGTAACAGCAGCAGGGTTGATGGTGAGCATACTAAGGACCTAAGGTTAACCTAAGGTAGGTTAAATTCAAGGTTTTAGCAAGATTAAATTACACTTACGAATAAAGATCTGTAATTACTCATCAGCTGAGTTTGGCTACTAGTCTATTTGTTACTGTCAATCTCAATACTGCCATCATTACTCTAGTCCAATCATCTTCTTGCTCACCTTCTTTGAGCCAATCAGGCTTGACTCCATATGGTTTAAATCTGTGCTCTGGGTCATTTATTCAGATTCTCATTCGTGCAACCCACCTCCTCCCCATCTGCACCTCAGAGCTCCATCCAAAACTCCATCTTCATCTTCACCACCACCAGTGTCTAGACCAAGGGTGGGTAACTCCAGGCCTCGAGAGCCAGTGTCCTGCAGGTTTTAGATATCACCCTGGGTCAACACACCTGAATCAAATGATTAGCTCATTACCAGGTCTCAGAAGAAATCAAAGACATGTTGAGGAGGTCATTTAGACATTTAAATCAGCTGTGTTGGATCAAGGACACATCTAAAACCTGCAGGACACCGGCCATCAAGGCCTGGAGTTGCCCGCTCCTGGTCTAGACTCTGATTGGATTCTGTTCTTCCATGATTGGTCATTGGAGTCTAATCGTCAGATCTCAATAAATCAAGTTTAATTCTTCCAAATGACCTTCCCTTTGTTTTACTCTTCCCATGTTAAACCAGCTTTAACTAAATGCTGCAGTTACCTTAGCAAAATCATAAAAGTGTTTAATATGCAGAAGTACAAGGGCATATTTTATTGAACCACTGTAGTGTACACAGGTATGCTGTTAACACTTATACACTGCTGATATGTTCAGTGTGGACATTTTTGGTAGAAATGTAGCTATACAGGGGCAGCAATGCGATGGCTAGCACTGCGGCCTCACAAATCCATCATCCATCATGTGGTCTTTCTGTGTGGAGTTTGCATGTTTCCCCGTGTTTGCCTGGGATCTCTCTGGTTAATCCGGTTTCCTCCCACAGTCCAAAGAACTGCAGTTATTGGGGTTAAGTTAGCTGCTCATAAATGTCTCTCTGTTTTAACCCTGCAACAGAACGGTGACCTGTCCAGGGTGTACCCCACCTCTCGCCCTCTGCAGCTGGAATAGCATCCAACCCCCTCCAATGCTGACTTGGATAAGGGGAAGATATGGATGGCAAACTTTAACATGCAAACTTTATTTTTTGTTTGTTTGTTTGTTTTTCATAGTTCTTTCAAATACTGTTTGCTGTTGCAAATTACTTCACATATTTCTTTCATATTTTACATAATTCTAGGAGCCAGGGTTTGGAAAACAAGTTAGATCATTTGTATGAAGTTGTCTGTTTTTTCTGGATGACTAAACAACATAATGTCATAATGTCACATGCTGCATGGTGATAAGGGAGTTCAGTAGAAGAAATGTTTTACATCAACACTGATGATAGACTATTACAGTCAAAACAGAGAAGGCTTGTTTGCATTTAGTCTCCGTATCACCATTGCTGCGATTTATCCTCATCTCATCTGAGAAACTCTTGCTCTTGCCGTTGCCACGATCAATCTTTTCCGAAGCCGAATGCTGTAAATTCAAGTACATTTTCCTTTGATGGATGAGGTAAGGCCTTTACTGAAATGAAGACACGGAAGATAAAGCAATTTAAGGGAAAAATGGTAAACATGTAAAGCAAATTAGAACACTTCAACACAAACTAACATCAGAAGCAGATTTTAGTCGTTCACGGAGCTTTACAGCCTGTTGAAAAAGAATAAAAGCAGAGTCTCTGCCTCGCTATCTTTGAGCGTTGTGTATTGTGACTCAGTACACCAGATCCTTCAAGCTCAGAGATTATTTGCAAACTGCCGAAAACAGTTTGTAAAGAAATAGAGCTTTGAGAAAAACATGCCAAAAAGAGATTGTTTTAGCAAGAAGATGAAGACTGCAATGAAATAATGACGCTCATGCTGAGGCGCTCCTTCTGGTCCTGTAAAGAAATTCATGTGGAATGATCTATAACTGGGATGGCTAATCTGACAGCAAATGAGATGCCTCGCTTTCATAAAAAGCAAGACTAAACCCGAGGGATACTGAAAGGGTTTTTGAGGTTTAATTGTGTTGGTTTTTGTCTTTTATTCTTCTGAACCATTTGTGTTTGTAGCCCAGGGGCTTACTGGACAGCAGTCCGCTCTACTGTCTGGGCAACAGTCCAGGCTGGTGGTGGTTGTGGATGCTTCAGCTTTGGGCTTTAACCCCCATGGTTGAACCTGAGCCTTGCAGCTGCTCATTATTGTGCAGTGAAAGTGCAGGGATTGATTTATAAGCCCTGGAGGAGTCAGGAGGGATTCTCTGCCCACTACAAGCTAAGCAATCCAGTTACATCAGTTGTGAGCCCAGGGACACATGGCTAGCCCAGGCTAATCCCAATATCCAATTTAAAATGTTGAGAAATGATAACCAGATGTCAAAGGCTCATGTTTCTGCCTTACAGTCCAGTGGGCAGCACACCAAAGGAGGTTATGGAAGACATTAGAAATAAGACCTGTCCTCCCAAGTGGTCTGACTGAATTAACCTGTTGGGGTTATGAGCTTTCTGCAGTTCCAAGACAATAATTCCACAAGTGATTTTTCATTACACATAGAGATAGTTATCTGTGTGAAGCTGCAAGCAAAGGTACTCGGTTATTAAAAATTTGAGTTGAAAATCAGGAACATTCATTTTAAAAGTTTTCAGTGTATAAAATATCCTTTTGGGGGATATGCATTGCATTATATTTCCTGAATTAATAAATGACAGAAAGAAAATATTGGGAAATAATACCGCTCCATTAAATTTCTCCAATCCCACTACGCTCTTTTGTTTAAATAAAAAAAAATAGCAAGAATTTAATACCTTCTATCAATACTGGGAATATGAAAATGTTAACATGTCCAGTACTTTGCGAATACTAGGGTGTGTCTCAACAACATGTGTTGCAGATGCTTTACATTCTAGTCTATTTGTGTTATGGTCACAGATATTGCAATGCAACTACCCAATAGTATATGTGGACCTGCTGTTTAAATATTGAAGTTAAATGGTCAGTCAAGATTAAAAGCAGACTGCATCATATGTTAATTTTGGCCTTAAATTTGAATTCTGCCTGTGCAATCTTTGTTCTAGCTGTTGTTACATAAGCAATTTTCACACATGCACCACCCTCCTGAACTTCTCCATGAAAGGGCGAATGCATGACTATAATGAGACTACTTTTGATGTTTTACTTTAAAAGTATGGCACCTCGCGGTACCTCTGTTTTGATGTTGAGCTGCAGAAATAATAACAATGCACAGTTTTTAGAGCCATAATGGCTGTTTGAAATTCTGGACGTTTAATTACGCTAATTGGTACAGTGGATGGAGATCCAAGAATCAAGACAAACAGAGCCGTTCTGATTCACCCTCTGTTCCTTTTTTTGGCTCACTAACTCCACTGACTGCATTTCTCAAGTGTCTGTAAATCATTAGCAAGCTGCTTTAATGAACATGTTGTTCACCTCTCTGCCTCTCTCCTTCTCTCTCGCTCCAACCCTCCTTGCTTCTTATCGCCACCGACTGACAAATCCAAATGAACAAACACTGAGTCACTGCACCTGTGTTTCCGCCCTTTAATCATGGCGACTTATCACCAAGTCTCAGTTCAAATGCTGCCTCCCACTGCAAGCAGTGAGCAAGCATGAGAGAAAACAAATGAGCCGAGAGCTCCTGCCATTAAGCCTGAGCGCGTGGTTCATTGACAGCAGATATCTGGATCTTACGCAGACAGTAAATCTGTATTGCTGTATCGGTTTAACCAATGCACTGTCACAAACATGCTGGCATCAGCTAAGATGTTGGCTCATCCAAACAAAGTCAAACTTAACACTGCATTTTCTTAAGTTTCCAATACATGTGTAGCAGTTTCAGAGCTTCATCAGCCCTACTTCAAATCATCTTCAAAATGCTGCAAAATACAAGGATATTTAAGGTACATGTGCGGTTTGAGGCGTGTCCACATATTTTGCATAGGCAAAGCAAATAGCATCAAGTGGCCTTTAAGGGATGAGTTTATTCTGTATTTCCAGTATAGTTTGTGAAATATCCTTGAGATTCATCCGCACACATCCCTTCAAACTAGGGCTGCTCGATTATGGCAAAAATGATAATCACGATTATTTTCACTGAAATTGAGATCGCGATTATTTGACGATATTTATTTAACCCTTTAAGACCTACTATAGAACCAAGTCCGCCAGAGCTTATATTATTTTTTTACATGTTGTAGTGCCATTTGTTGGAGTATTTCAAGTTGCTATACAACTGTTATAGCCCACATTTTAATAATATGTATGCATTAAGTCCATAGTAACTACATTAATTGCAAAAAAGTGCAATAAACTACAAAAAAATTGAAAATAGTTTTTGTTTTTTTACATATATTTCTACTTGGAGAAATTTAAGAGGTTTATCCCTCAAAACTTTAAATACAAAAAAGTTGCAAAAAATAGTTTACAACAACAGGAAATTTATTTTGAGTGTCTTCATAGTTTTATTTTGGAGATACACCAATTTTTATATACTGCAGGAAAAACGAAAAAACAATCCTATGATGCAAATTTGCAAAGAAAACAGCATCAAAATAAACTATTTCCAGCTGTGCAATTCGAGTTCTAAGCATCCCAGCAACTATTCAGAAAAGTCAAACATGACCAGTATAGGTTTTTAAGGCCTACAAGTTAAAAAAAAAACTACATTTCAGCGAAAATGACGTCACTTCCGGTTTCGGCCAAGAAATGGCGGACATGCGACAGTTCGTGCTGACGTCTGTTTCACTGTGGGAAGTGTTACGAACAGCTGGTCGGATCGGCAAAGCGTGTTTCTGGAATATTATGTTTTGTTCCTGCAAGAGCTTTTTATGCAGTTTTTGCAAAGCTTTATGTGGAAGGAAACCCTGACCGAGGACAAGCTGATGGCATCAGATGTAAGTACAACTCCTCCGGTTTCATATGCAAAACAAATTATTGCGCTAGCTTACACGGTTCCGGTTCTACAGGGATTTAAAAATAGTTACACAAAACGGAGCGTGCTGCTCTGACCGGCTTTAAAGGGTTAACAATGACTTTAAAAAAATAATATAAAATAGTGTGCAACACCACTGAAGTTGTTTTTTTTTACTTCTCTTTTCAACCAACAGCAGTCACTCTCCTCTCCAAATAACTTCTGCTTAGCTTTCAGAGCTTCCCTCGGTCCTCTTAATCAGCGGTCTCCAACCTTTTTTGCACCACGGACCGGTTTATGCCCGACAATATTTTCACGGACCGGCCTTTAAGGTGTCGCGGATAAACGAGGGAGGGGCTAATAATCGGCTCAGTCATTTTTAATGATCGTTGAAAGCCCAGATCGTAATCGTGATTAAAATTCGATTAATTGAGCAGCCCTACTTCAAACCGTATGTGTTATTCCACACGGAGGAGCTAAGGGAGGGTGCTGGAAGGTGCTCCACCTGGAGACTCTGTTGTCCTGCTGGGAGACTTCAATGCTCATGTGGGTAACGACAGCGAGACCTGGAGGGGCGTGATTGGGAGGAACGGCCTCCCTGATCTGAACCCGAGTGGTGCTTTGTTATTGGACTTCTGTGCTAATCACAGTTTGGCCATAACGAACACCCTGTTCGAACATAAGAGTGTCCATAAGTGCACGTGGCACCAGGACGCTCTAGGCCGTAGGTCGATGATCGATTTTGTAATCGTATCACCAGACCTGCGACCATATGTTCTGGACACTCGGGTAAAGAGAGGGGCTGAGCTGTCAACTGATCACCACCTGGTGGTGAGTTGGATCAGGTGGCGGGGGAGGACGCTGGACAGACCTGGTGCACCTAAACGCGTAATGAGGGTGTGCTGGGAACGTCTAGCAGAGGCCCCAGTCCGCGAGATCTTCAACGCACACCTCCGGCAGAGTTTCAACAGCATTCCGAGGGAGACTGGGGACATTGAGTCCGAATGGACCATGTTCAGCGTCTCCATTGCCAAAGCTGCTGCATTGAGCTGCGGCCGCAAGGTGGTTGGTGCCTGCCGTGGTGGTAATCCAGAGGTGAAGGGAGCCACCAGGCTGAAGAAGGAGTCCTATCGGGCTTGGTTAGCCTGTGGGACTCCGGAGGCAGCCGACAGGTATCGACAGGCCAAGCGGAATGCGGCTCGGGCAGTGGCTGAAGCAAAAACTCGGGTGTGGGAGGAGTTCGGAGAGGCCATGGAAAAAGACTTTCGGACTGCCTCAAAGAGATTCTGGCAAACCGTCAGGCGTGTCAGGAGGGGAAAGCGGTGCTCTACCTGCACTGTGTATAGTGCTGGTGGAGCGCTGCTGACGTCGACTGAGAAAATTGTCAGGCGGTGGAAGGAATACTTCGAAGACCTCCTTAATCCCACTGACACGTCTTCCGAGGAGGAAGCAGAGTCTGGGGATGAGGGGAATGACCCGCCAATTTCCGGGGGCGAGGTCACTGAGGCAGTTAAACAACTCCTTGGTGGCAGAGCCCCTGTTGTTGATGAGGTCCGCCCCGAGTTCCTGAAGGCTCTGGACGTGGTAGGGCTGTCCTGGTTGACACGCCTCTGCAATGTTGCGTGGAGATCAGGGGCAGTACCTGTGGACTGGCAGACCGGGGTAGTGGTCCCCATCTTTAAGAAGGAGGACCGGAGGGTGTGTTGCAACTACAAGGGGATCACACTCCTCAGCCTCCCTGGGAAAGTCTATCCCAGGGTGCTGGAAAGGAGAGTTCGTTCGCTAGTCGAACCTCGGATACAGGAGGAACAATACGGTTTTCGTCCTGGTCGCGGAACACTGGACCAGCTCTTTATCCTCTCGAGGATACTTGAGGGTGCATGGGAGTTTGCCCAACCAGTCTACATGTGTTTTGTGGACTTGGAGAAGGCATTCGACCGTGTCCCTCGGGGTGTCCTGTGGGAGGTGTTGCGGGAGTATGGGGTGTCTGGCCCATTGCTACGGGCCATTCGATCCCTATAAGTCGGACTCGTTCCCGGTGGGTGATGGGCTCCACCAGGGCTGCCCTTTGTCTCCGGTTCTGTTCATAATTTTTATGGACAGGATTTCTAGGCGCAGCCAAGTGGCGGAGGGCTTTCGCTTTGGTGGCCTCAGAATCTCATCTCTGATTTTTGCGGATGATGTGGTTCTGTTGGCTTCATCGGGTGAGGGCCTCCAGCTCGCACTGGAACGGTTCTCAGCCGGAAAAGGGTGGAGTGCCCACTCCGGGTCGGGGATGAGTTCCTGCCCCAAGTGGAGGAGTACAAGTATCTCGGGGTCTTGTTCGCGAGTGATGGGAGAAGGGAGCCGGAGATCGACAGACGGATTGGGGCTGCAGCTGCAGTAATGCAGACGCTGCACCGGTCCGTTGTGGTGAAGAGGGAGCTGAGTGTAAAAGCGAAGCTCTCAATTTACCGGTCGATCTACGTCCCTACCCTCACCTATGGCCACAAGCTGTGGGTAGTGACCGAAAGAACGAGATCGCGGATACAAGCGGCAGAAATGAGCTTCCTCCGAAGGGTGGCTGGCCTCTCCCTTAGAGATAGGGTGAGAAGTTCGGCCATCCGGGAGGGGCTCAGAGTAGAGCAGGTGCTGCTCCACATCGAAAGGAGCCAGCTGAGGTGGTTCGGGCATCTGACAAGGATGCCCCCTGGGCGCCTCCTGGGTGAGGTGTTCCAGGCATGTCCCAGCGGGAGGAGGCCCCGGGGCAGACCCAGGACACGCTGGAGAGATTATATCTCTCGGCTGGCCTGGGAACGCCTTGGTATTCCCCCGGATAAGCTGGAGGAGGTGGCTGGGGAGAGAGCGGTCTGGGCCTCTTTGCTTAGGCTGCTGCCCCCGCGACCCGGCCTCAGATAAAGCGGATGAAGATGGATGGATGGATGGAGCTAAGGGAGTTTCTTTTTCCTGAACACGATGGCCTGGAAACACAACCTTGTTCTCAGTGATCTCCAGGCTCCGTGATGTCCCTTTCTTCTCTAAGTCCCTCTCCCATCTGTTGCTAAGAAAACACCTGTGTCCAAAACACAGAATTTTTAAACCTCCACCCTACAGATAGCAATTTAGTGAGTCGAATGCTTGCTTCAATCAATTTCACCCCTGGCGTTTGAAATTGGGAGAACAATAGCGCACTTGTCATGAGGGCTAACGTTGCAGTACCAGAGAACAAAAAGTAATACTAACAGTCAAAGTCAAGATTACAGCAGCTGTAGTTTAGAGAATCTAGGACTTAAAGAAAGAAATTAACCTAAATCAAGCAATGGCATTTTGGAGAAATGGAGGTTTATAAATCTGTGGCAGCTTCAAAATATTAATTACAATTTTGGCTAACTGCACAACAATAAAGATCCTCAGCCTGCTCATATGGCAGCAGCTGATTAACAAAAAAAAAACCCAAATACGTCAGACACCATCTGTTTTAGGCTTTTTCTAGTGAGACTTTTTCTCATTTGCCTTTTGATATATTTGATACTTTTGATAATTTGAGACACTTGGTCACGAAAACGATATGAATGAATTCCAAGAATTTTCATCTGCAATCCCACTTAAAACTGATTGCCGAGTATTCGGCATTGTTTTATTCAAAACTAAGATGTGATGCACCAACACATGACGACATGACTGCAGAAGTGCAAATACCCAACTAAATGGGCCAACTGAGGTTTCATTGTTAACTTGAGCTGTTACTTATTAGAGGGACTTTAATCAAAGATTGCCCTTCACTTTCCACTGAAGCGCTTAGTAATAAATCAACTGTCATTTTACTTACAGAAATGCCTGCTTAGTTTTTGAAGCATGAATGTAACAGAGGCAGACAATGCTGGGGAGAACTGACGGACAAAAGCAGGAGCAAAGGTCACAGTTTCCAATACCTTTTGGAACTGGAACCAAAGTAGTGCGGAAGCTGTAAAGATAATGAACGGGCTGCTTTTCATACTCAGGTAACTGTGTTTGGTTTGGAAGTTGAGGAAGGGGTTGGGCCATCCGTAGGTGAAGGAGAAAGAAATAACAAATAGGCAGACGATGAGTAGTAGGCGGTAAAAACCATGACCGTGTTGTAATAGGATCACACCAGCCGTGACACCCACATTCTTGGACTGTATCTATTTGGCCTTGATGAACTAAACACCTGTAAAGTCTTCCTACACCATTCTAGCACCTGCACTGCTGTGTTATTTGCAATTATCAACTGAACCTAGCACTGCTAGTCGTTAACAGATGAAAAAAAAATATCATAGCTGGGAATGAGTTTGCTGTCAGTATTTTAGCAATAAATAAATATGACATCTGCTTCACAGATCCAGCTCCTGGCGTTGTGCAGAGCTTCCAACCTACACCCAGTTTCATCCTTGAGAGAGCATACTTTGTAAGTAGACCTGTCAGACCCTTCCTCTGGTGATGTATCTGTGCCAGCAGCAGCAGCAGCCTCACAACTTATTCTCCTCCAACTCTCTGCTGTGTGCTTAATGTTCACTTGGGCTCATCCCCAGCTCTGCCCCCCGCGCTAGTTCCCATTCCCCTCTCACTTGGCCCCCCTCTCGCAGTCTCAGCACAATCAAGTACCCCCGTCAGCGATGGGCATTTCATTACCTAAGTGCCAATTTCTCAGCCACGGAGCAGGTAGTGGAGCACTTAACCACAAGCTGGAATCTGAATTCTAATGAGAAGGTTCATCGTGCCTTACTTACTACATCCATGTGAGGTGTACAAAATGCTCCCCAGAAATACCCAGGTTAAAGCAGTTTTATTTCGGTTTATTTATACATGGTAAATGGTCTGTATTTATATAGCGCTTTACTAGTCCTTAAGGACCCCAAAGCGCTTTACATATTCAGTCATCTACCCATTCACACACTGGTGATGGCAAGCTACATTGTAGCCACAGCCACCCTGGGGCACACTGACAGAGGCGAGGTTGCCGGACACTGGCGCCACCGGGCCCTCTGACCACCACCAGTAGGCAACAGGTTAAGTGTCTTGCCCAAGGACACAACGACCGAGACTGTCCAAGCCGGGGCTCGAACCGGCAACCTTCCAATTACAAGACGAACTCCCAACTCTTGAGCCACGATAGCCCCATTTATTTATTTGTATAAAATAGGACTTGTCGACACTTAAATGGGCGGTTTTTAAACAAAGTTTTTTTCGATGCTGTTTTGGCCTTCAGTCAGCATGCAAAGCATTTTTAGATCAATGAAAATCGACCTTTTGAAAAATCTCCCGCAACGATGAGGATACTCAGACAGTCAATTTGCACTTTTGACAGGTAGAAACTGAAAATCGCTAAAGTGATTGGGTTTCATTAGTCACTGCGGGTCCTTTCCTGATTAATCACAACTGAGAAACCTACCCTCTGCTTCCTGTTTACTCTGACACGACTAACACAGCCATGCCCAGTGTATCTGAACGGTCATGTGATCATGTTACTAGGGAAGACACGGATGAGTTCTGAAACTGTGCCTAAACTCTGCCTGGACTCACATGATGCTCGTGAGGTCTGAGAATGAAAAAACGGAGAGATGTCAAACTGAACAAGTGTGCCAACCATGCATTTGCACTTGTATGTTCTCAGACTTTGCAGCCCATCTGGTACTTGCATAGCATCAAAACACAACATACTACAGTAATTTAAACAAGACAACTAAAGAAACAGCTCTCTCAGTGAGGTTTTACTTGACAGGCAAAAATCTGGCTGGTCTTTACAAGACTGGACCTCTGCTTTTTAGTTTAATGTGTGTAACTTCAAAAAGTATCTGGGACATTTTATGGAGGGTGAATCAATGTCTAAGTAGCCCACTTAAACAAATGTAATGTCTTTCTGGGCTTCTGCCACAACTTTGAAAGCTTAGTTTCTCCTATTCCTGTCCCTTTGTCCTATAAATGTCTCTGTAACTTGATTTAGCATGATTGATGAAGGACACAGTGGAACAACAGATGCTTTAAGTGAATCTGTGCAGGAACTACAGCAATGTATGCTTCTGAACTTGGAAGCAACTTATACGAGGTCGGCGTTCAACAGAAGGATCCAGGTTCAAGCATTCATTTCAGCAAGATTAGGTGAAATAAATCCCTACCAGATTCTGGATTTCTGTAGCGCAACTAAACCCTGACCTTTGTGTAGAGGGGGAAGGCAAGTGAAAAGAAAATTCTCCAAATGTTCAGTAAAGTACAACATCATCACACTAACTGAGCAAATACGGAGTAGTAAGCAATTTTTCTCTAACTACAAAGTAAAATGTTGCAAAAATGGCGAACAACCATCTCCAAAATGCATCATGGTTTCCCAGTGGACACAAATCTCCCACACGCTTCTCCCCTCCCCCAGGCAAGTGACTGGGGAAACAGCCGTCATCAGGTAAAATGACCCTTAATGCCTTCTGAATAGAGCAGCTAACTTTACGTGGCCGGGTCATTAAGGAGACAAAAGGGCTGCCCAAACAGCAGGAGTACACTCTCCCCAGCCACCAGCTACACGCTCCCTTTCACGCAAGCGACAGAGCAGAACAAGACACTCCCAAGTCGGAAAGGACTGAAGAGAGAGGATAAATCTGGAATGGAAAAAATGAACTGGGATATTTGAATTTGGCTGTTATTCAGCTGAAGCGATCTGAATGACTGAGCGTGTGCTGAAGCTGATAATAGTCCTGCGCAAACATCCACCACTGCCATCTGGGAGAGGCTGACAGTCATCACACCAAGTATGTTAACGATGTTTGCAGATGACTCGGAAGCCAGGAGAGGACCGAGAAGGACAACCGAGTAGGAGTGTTTGAAAGGAGCGGACCTGGAGCTGAGTTTATGTGCATTTCTCATTGACATGCAGCACATGTACACAAAGCCCTGCACATATACACACACACACAGCAGAGTCCTGTCTCACTTGACTGTCTTCAAATGCTGAATAAACTTGTGGTCAAAGACATCAAAGTGTGTTGGTGTTTGTGCATGCAGGCATTTACAGCACTATTGAGTGACCACACAAAATACTTTCACACACTCACAGCAAGGGAGAAAGCCAGGCCTGGAAAGCGCAAATATGCAGAGTTCCACAACAGAAGCATGCAAACTCTTCCTCAGAGGCTGTAGAAAGTGAGTCCTGCACTGTAAACTATGACTGTGAGAGACACTGCTTTAAATTAACATGTGGCTACCGCTACGGGTATAATTAGCAACAGCAAATTAACTAACAAGCTATCCAGGAACTTGTGTTGCTAGTTTTACAGCAGAATAACCACCTGTTACATTTGTGCTCTCACCTGCTAAATTAGAGGCAGTGAGGTGATCGTCATCTGATTGCTTCATTCAAATAGCTGATTTTCTTTTATGTTTTGCACAAAGTATTGGACTAAAAGTGACTGTTTGGAATAGTTTAAAGAAAGTTAACATATAATAGGCCTAACTGTATTGTACACAAAGACAATCAATCAATACATTAATGTCGAAATTTATTAGTCTAATCATCGACAATGGCCTCTAAAATCCAGCATCAGTCTGGCTCTCGTTTTGTCAATATGAAACATCCATAAGGAAGCCAAGTGTTTGCAAAAAGAATCCAGAATAAGAACATATGCAGATTTTCTACCTTAAACCAAGTCTGTGACAATCATTAACACACATACACACACATGCACTTTAAAATCACTGCTAAAAATGGCTTTTTCTTTCAGCTGAGCGCCTGTCACATCCAGGGTCAGGTTACTCTGCCATGCACACCAACAAAAGGGAAGCAGAACAAAAAACAAAAAAGAGTAGCTCAAGCTCTGGCAGTGACTTCTGAAAGACCCGGTTCACAGAGAGCAATAATTTCACCTCATTTAGAATGAAATCCCCGTGAATAATCTGCAGGCATAAGAACCTGCGCGCCTAACCAGAAATGGGCAGGATAAAGTTTGCTTGAGTGCGTGCGTGTGTGTGGATCCTCAACAAGCGTAGCAGGGCTGATGACTTTTTAGGATCACAATGGTTATATCAGCACAGGCGCAGCGTGTGAATTAAAAGCTGCAAATCAAATGACCGAAACACTGCCCACCATGCTTTACTGGCAAACGATCTAAGACAAGCGCAGGAGAAATTGAGGAAACAGTTGGCTCTGAAAACAAAGAAACCAAATTGTTACCGCTAATGTCACAAAGATAAGAGGGTTACAGTTCATTACTTCAGAGTTAACGCATTAAATCTGTTAATTATTTATAAGCATTCCGTCAGATGTAAACACGGAGCAGAAGAAAACTGTGGAAAAAACTGTGGGGGAAAGTTCAGGGGAGCAAAATGTTTAGTTCAAATGTAATGATATTTCTCTGTGTGCGTGCGATCGAGCGGGAGGCCAGCAGTGTATCTCCATAAAAGCCCCATTCGTTCTTTCAAAAATCTTTACGCTTTGATGAGCAGGCTGCAACAATACCCTGATTCTTTAGAGCAACCCTTCTCCTTAATCCCTTCTGCTTCCAACAATTCCTCGTTCTGTGAACTTGAGTTTGTGGCCCTAAGATGGTCTATGACCATGATTCAGGCTATTTCACCAAACCCCTCCCACCAAAAAGCTTTATTTTTGTTTCCCAAGGGGAGAACGGCAAATATGATATTCAAAGTCTGAAGCATGCACTCTTTTCAGCTTTAGAGCTTTGATAATCAGACACGATGGGAGACAGGTGGTTGGGAGGAGAGGGTTCAAAAAGACAAGAAGTCAACAACAAAGGCTACCCCCCCTCCAAGCCTCCACACCCTACCAAAAGCTGGCCTCCGAGCCTTTGTCAACACAGATCTAAAGAGGAGAAGCTCTGGTGGTAGCCCGAGGGTGATCATTCACAATCTGCTCCAACGCTGAGCGTGTATTCCTCTGGTCTCTCACCATACCCGCACACACAATAATTAAGTTCCCATCCCTCCCCTAACTAGCTGAGCTCAAACTCCCTTTCAGGGCTCAGTAAATGAATAAGCTGATAACAGTTTGGTCTTAAAGTCTGCTGTTGATGAAAAAACACATTTCAATCCCCCTTAATTTGGCAGACTGGCGGCGGAGAGGAATGAAATTAAAAAGTTTGCTCTCAGTAGGTTTCATATTCTGCATATCGAGAAAAAAGCTGCCGCTCCCCTCCATCCATGCGCGTATGCAAATACACACAGAAATGTAAATGTACGCACAATGTAAAGACATTTGCACATAAAACTAGGATGATGTGTTCCACCAAACTTTCAGCATCATCACACTCAAAAAAATCTCTACTATTAAAGCTAAAAATGAGGAGGAAAGGGGGTGCTCTTGGGAAAGGGACTTTTTTAATAAACTTCATACGCTATCGGTTTTCTGAGAGTGGAGGTGATGGAGCGTCGCCCTTTATCAGGACTGTCGGCGCTTCATCTCAAACCAGCCAAGTGATTTGCATGGAGGGGATCTCATTTCGGCTTCTTCAAAGGAATGATGGCAGGGCTAAAGCGAGCGAATCCAAAACACTGCAGCCATGACTGACTGCAGGTAATCCACCAACTTTAAACCTTTGGAGGAACATATCTTGGCAGACTGACAGGCCCCCCAATGATTTCATGTCCACCCTTCCTATTTGTTGTGATTTTCAACTGCTTTCAACTGGATAAGATTGGGTATGCATCAGTTTTATAAATGTCACAGTGAGAAGATCAGGTGAAGGCAGCAAGGATTTGGAATATATCCTGCTTTCAAAACAACTAATACTGTGCTGAATTAAGTAGAATGATCATTGACATTGCTTCATTTGTTAATTCAGGTGCAATCAGTATGAACCCGAGTCTCCCAAAGCAAAACTACACCAGGGAAAGTATGTAGAACAACTGTTGGTGTTCATTAGTAAGGTGGATGCAATAATTTTAATGGATCACTTTCTATCCTGGGGACCAAATATTTCAAAATGAGCAGCTGAAAAGTCTCATTCTGGAGCCAAATAAAGCAAATACCAAACCAAATCTGTTTTCTTAGTGGTTTGAATGGTAATATACTGGACAGTCCTTCATAAGACATTTATTTTGGAATTCAGCTGCAATTTGCTAAGTGACTCCTGAGTGTTGTATCAGTTTCAACAGGCCCAAAAGCTGTGCATAACACCTATAGTTAATAATTCGATCATTCAGTGGAGTCCTGAAAAATGTAATCAATCACTCCTTTCTTATTACTCACTGAAAAAAAATCGACTTTCTTTGTTCTATATATTATGTGACAGCAGAAGTCATTTGTTACTTTAATTTGTATTTAACAAGTAGAGACAGAACTGTTTGGAAATTGCTTTAGACTCTTGACAGCTAACTTCACAGGTCGAGTGAGGAGATGAACTTATCAGCTATCAATGATCGGCCACTGCACAGGTGCTTCTTGTTTGTTTGGGTATGTTTGGGTGGATCGGTGGTTAATTTATGTCTTATTTCTGTCTTTTTGATTGCTACACAGAGCACAACTGATTCATCGGTGGGGCGACATTAGCTATTCGCAAATCGGTTGGTATCTACATTTATAACAGCCGAGATATGAAAACTTAAAAAGTAAAGAAGAGAAACGCCCCTCAATCATGTTATAGTGTCGATGATCATAACATTAGGGACTTTGCTAAAATCAGTAGTCTGCATTCTTGAGTATTCACACCATGAAATAATTAACTTACAAACAGCGCAACTCTGTTAAGCTGTCGTAAGCGAGAATGAAGAGTTATATAGAGATAGTGACAGAGATCAACATGACCACCGAACCCAGTGCCTCAGAGATGGGGAACCAAACAATCAATCCCAGGGTAACAAACTATCAAAAAGCTCATGGTAGATAAACTAGATGACACCATGTACACCTCAGGCGTTTAGAAGCTGCAAGGCGTCCTTTGTGTCAAAGCTTCCTTTAGTTCCCTCAAATCACCTGTGCAAAAAAAGTAATCTATGTCAAATACTCTTACTCTTTTTGCAGTAAATTAGTATGGATTTGTGTATATTTGCAAATACGTTGTGAACAGGTGGTTGTAGGACTGATAATTGCCAGCTGAAAGATTGTGACTTGGCCCAACATACTGCACACAATTGTTCAGCAGAAGCTCTATCGCTCCATTGAAACAGATTGAACGATTCTAGGCTATGGCTCCTCTCTGAGCACAGACTAAAGCGACTTCCATCTCTTATGTCAAACTAACACATTCAAAACCATTCTCTGTACACAGGAGACAAAGCTCATATTTAGCCCGTAGCCATGTCCTGGTGAGATAGTAAACAAATCAAAAAATGCTAGAGTGGCTGTTATGACTGTAAAATATACTGCTTTGTGAACTGCTTCTTGTTTTTTTTAATCATATGTACTGTTAATAGGGTGGTTGCTTATATTAAACATGGACATTTTTTTTCTCCAAATCCTGAGGTCAGCATACGTGCAAGTAATTTCTGTGAGCTAAAACACTTTCTAAATGCTTTGTTTGAAACTCCAGGCTCTGACTCGGGAGAGGAGCTTAACGTGTTTGTTTTGGAATAAATTGGACCTAAAGGGGGCTGCACTACAGTCCAGTATGATATAAACACAGACTGAAACTGCAAAGAATAAAAAATGAAGACATGCAGCTTGTGGGGATAGGTTAATTGGATAATCCAAATTGCCACTAGGTGTGAATGTGCGAGTGAATGTGAGTGTGAATGGTTGTCTGTCCCTATGTGTTAGCCCTGCGACAGACTGGCGACCTGTCCAGGGTGTACCCCGCCTTTCGCCCTATGACAGCTGGGATAGGCTCCAGCGCCCCCCGCGACCCTGAAAAGGATAAGCGGAAGCGAATGGATGGATGGCTAGAAAAGAGAGTAATAGGGTGCGTGGCCTTTAAAATGACAGCTACAAGTTCAGCAACTTTTAGATAACAACTACATTTCAAATCTCAACCCTTACACCTTATACTAAAAAGAGTATCCATGACTTTTGTTTGAACAAAATCATATTTAAAGATATAAACTAAACTGACATGGAGTATAGACTTGGCAATTATTATGCCAAGTCAGTTTTAGTTTAGAGCACTTAGTCAAAATTGGAGATGCTTTATGCTTCTGCACAGCGTGGCCTGTTATTTGTGATGGTGAATTCTGTCAAAGGGGATCAGTATTTGAATTGCAATCATTGACAATGACACCAGAGCTGGTGCCAAACGAAGCGTACGCTAATTGACAGTACTGTGCGGTGTCATGTCATGTATGCATAATATCATTCAGATATTAAGGGCACACAGTACAACATAAGGCTGACTGTGCTGTTCAAAGCTTGCTTAAAGCTAACAGAAGGGGTTTGTGTGTGTGTGTTTGTGCACGTATGTGCTCTGACAAGTGTGTAGAGTTCATTATCAGGAGAGCGGTGATGAACTCCAGAAGCATTCAGTTTAGTCTACTGCTGAGGTGACTCCCTCTCTGTCCTTTAGTTCCCATCTTCCGAAAAACACAATGAAGGAGGAGGGATGGGGGCCGCTGGCAAAGCCACAGAAGTGAAAGGGAGGACAAAAAGGAGGAATAGGAGGTTCAAGGAGGGGAACACAGAGGAAGAAGAGGAGGAGAGAAATTGCCTCTCAACTCGTACCATTGTCTAGATGTAAATTAGAGCTGATCAAGATTCCAGAAGCATCCTAACCAGCAAATTCAATCTGCACAGACCCAACCGAAGAAGAGAGAGCCAGACCAAGAGACACAGAGAGGGAGAGGGAGAGAGAGAGGTACATAGATAGGGAACAGCAGAGTGACTCACATACAGACAGACGTGCAGAAACACATACGGGGACAAAGGGAGAGATCGGCTTCAGTGGTGTGCAACAAATGCACTGCTTTAGAACAAATAATGCACTGAAAAGAAGAGGAAGGGGGTGGATGGTCTTTAGAGCAAGAGCAATATACATTCTGTACAGCCAGCTGGGTCTAGTTCACTCAGGAAGCCAAGTGATCAGATTTCCTTTAAAAGTAAGAGTTTCAATGTCACATCATCATAAATAAAGTAAGGTGAAGACACATTCAAAAAACTCTGTGCAGCAGTCACTTAGTTCAAGCAATGCATAGTTCAACCGTATGCTCGTCCTGGGAATGTGTCACGTTGGCGCTGTGAAGACGCCTGACCCTGTTTTAACCTCTCATCCCATAACCAATTCAAAGTCCCTTTTGGCTTCAGGTAAAGGTTAACTGGAGGATGACCTGATGCCTTTAACTCTTCCCTTGTTTAAATGGAACAGGATGTGTGGAGGCTACAACGCTCTGAGCCTGTTCTGAGCCGAAACAAGACCCTGGAAGTTAACCAGTTAAAAAGGACCTCGGGGAAATTCCAGTGGGAACTTTGTATCGAGTGCTAGATCAAGGTCGCTGATGTGCAGATGAGGAAGGAGAATACTGTGTTGGCAAAATTACCCGAACCTGCACATAACGCACTTCGCAGTTAAACAGCAATTAAAGGACTTAATTTAATATTGACTGAAGATAAAGCATAAGATTTAAGGCAGCCAATAAAAGACATGGCGTGTTATATCTTCTCATTTGCTGAATACACTGAGCTCACAGGCTCACACTTGTCCTGTTCCTGATGAGCAATGCTGCACTGATGACAAAAAAGTATTTTCAATTTCTCCTTATTTTATTATATGTTCCTCTGTATCCCTCAACAATCAATGCCTTTTATGTCTCATGTAGCACACTTGTCTTGTTGTTGAAAGGTGCTATACAAATGTATTTACCTTACTATAACCAGATGCTCCACTTTTTTTTTATCTTTATACTATAGCAGGAGCTAACTGAATCCTGCAGCAAGGACTCTGTGAGTGCAGGGGAGTAAATATCCCAACTACAACAACTATACTTTAGAAAGCTGTTCGGTTACATGTTGCTTGAATTTGCTGGCCACGTAGCCTGCTGAAGACTAGAACACCGCAAACCCAAACTCGCCGCACTCAACGCCTCCATCCATCTCAATGCTAATATATTTCTCTAAGAGCCCTCTCGAACATGTCTGTTTCAAGTGCTCTTCCAGAGCATGCCTCTACCCACTCACAGAGGAGGAAAATCATCACTGAGAAAGATGGCTTTACAAACTTTTTTTGTATGTTCTCTAGCTCTCATGGTCACGAGAGGATCAAGGGATGTTAAAAATGGCTGGGTTATGCAGCACAAGGGGCTTCTGAGTGACAACAAGGAGAGATTTGGAGAGGCTGATCCGGGCATACTTCTGGCAACAACTTGCAGTCTGTGATAGAACTTGTTACCTCAGGCCAAGCCTCTCTCAGGCACTATGCTTCTGCTGGAAAACGCCAAAAGCTGCCTCTGGGCAATGACTTCAAGGCTTCTCCTTTTTTTGTGTGGGTTCAAGAACAGCTAACAAAGTGGCAGCAATAGAAGTGGAAGAGACGATGCGGATGATATTGTAAGCATCTTAACTATTATTTTTTAAGATGGGTTTTAAGGGATTTCAGAGGGAAGCTATCTGTTAAAGGCTGTGTTCAGCAGCCAATAGTCCTAATGGCTAAATTTGGACTAAAATGCCATAAATTCTGCTGTATGTGCTAAATCTTTGAGAAACCTAATCAATAATGTCTGTCTTCATCCTTTTCTTCACAGTTCAATAGCTCTAACTTTGAGCTGACTTTGCGTTTCTTTCTTCTTCTCTTCTGCATTCCCTGTACTATTTGTTCTTTTTATCCCTTCCCTTCATTCCCATTCTTGTTCTGTTTGCCCTTCTCCATCGGCTGTCTCTCCCCATCACTCGTGCTCTTTAATCTTGGACTTCACTTCTTCCTTTCTGTTCTAGATTACCAGTCACATTTTCTCTCTTGTAGACATGTTGTGCAGAACTGTTGCATACGCAACACCTTTAACACACACTGCTGTAGTAAAGAACTGCATTAAATCAGAATTTCATTCAATTGCAATCAGGTTTCAAATTGCTTATTTGCATTTAAATATTTGCTTCTATCCAGGGGAAGATTCTCCTCACGTGTCCAACCTCCTAATTGTGTTGTATACTTTTACATTTTTAGGCTCACAAGCTATTGTGATTGATTTTCCACTAACAACTGAAAACACACTCAAAAACACGACTGACCAAAGTGCACCGATGGGGCCGGCAATACTGGAAATATGTAAAAGAAAATCAAAACAGAAATAAGATCAGACTGGAAATATAATAAAACAATATAAAAAATAAAATGAACTGTATTTATTTATTTTTTATTTTACAGAACTTTTAGTTATGCAGGCAATCCCACTGAAATTCAGTGTTTCATTTATATGAGAGACACGTTTTACTACTGGATTGCAAAAGTTTTAAAGTACTATGTTCTTAGTTATATGGTCAATTTTGGTGTTGTTTTCTTTTCAGTGTTGAAAATCTTTTTTTCTATATGTGTATCCTTTATATGCAGACATATAACTTTAACAACCCTAAAACTCACGTCTTATCTGTGTGTACTCACTACGTCACGACATAGTCGGTCGTGCATTTCTTCGAAAAATTGTTGAAAATAATCACAGTGCACAGGCTGGGTCACAAACGCGCTGGATTATGTTTATGTTTCATTCGGATTTGGAGACAGTAAAGTCTGTGTCTGTGTTTATGTGAATGTGTGTATACAGATACAAGCTTAAGCTAGTGAGACATCCTTTGCCAGATATCTCCCTCTGAAAACCATCACGTCCTTGTCATTGTTGGCTGAAACAACAGGGGCAGACCGGTGCCTCCTTCCAGCCAGACAAATCTGTAAGCCTGAAGGGCAAAGCAAAAAAGAAAGAGGAGGTGTGGGTGTCCCAAGAGGTTTTACTCCTCAGGGGAGTAATCTCAAGTGGTTTGTCAAGATAATACATATCATAAATTCCATAACTCAGTAAAAGTAAACAAAACTTGAGCATCTTTGATGGCACTGACTTGAAAAGTCTAATCTCTCATCCATCATGACATTGTTACCTACAGCCAGTATTACGTTTCTTCATCAATACATGCAGCAACACTCTGTTCATGTGTTTGATAGCAGCAAGTTCAAATATGTCACACATCAACACCGATGCAGCAGATATTTATTTGATATTTTTTGTCAGAACATGGTGCTAAAATTACGCACGATGAAACTCATCCATCAACAGTAAGAAGTGGGTTACTCCAGTGCATGCACAAAAGGGGAGCTCACTTCTTTCAAACTCTAGACCTGTTTTTCTCTTTCTAGCTTACAGCATTGAGTTCCAGCCATTAGTGCCTCCAATGTCATAGCTTTAGGCAATTTCACAGATGTGAGAGAAGGCCTCACAGCAAACTTTTATCACACGTATGCAATAGTACTTTTCTACGCCTGTAAACAATTTCTGATTGTCCAGGGTTATAATTTAACTGACTTTTTGTGAGTAAACTGGCAGAGAGACACGCTGAGAGAAGCATACAGAATTAGGTCAGAGGCACCAGGTTGTTAGGACTGACAGCTTTACGGGGCATGGGATTCCAGTCTAATTACAGGTGGAAGTGCAGTAATATGGCAACACTGGGAGGAGGAAGATGATGACTGTGGGAGTACAGAAGAGTGAGATCAGGCAACAAAATACTTTAACATGTGTTAAAGGTAAGAGCAGAGGCATAAAATCCAAATTGTGGTTGGTCAGCAAGCTCAAATGTATAAACCAGCCACAAAGGTATGACAAAGGCACACACACACACACACACAGTGACAGACAGACACACGTACAGGTCGTCATCCGGAAGTGAGAACATGATTGAAGATGCGAACTGAAAGTCGGAAGCAAAATAAACATGATGGCAAACGCAGAAGGAAACTGTGAAGGTCAAGTCACAAGGGAAGGAGAGGTGTTCATCCTGGGTTCACCCTGACTATCCTTCCACAGAGAGATGGATGAAGGGGAAGAAAGGAAGTAAAGCAGACTAAACTGTTGTCTGAGGAGCAAGACAACACTGGGAAAAGCTTGTGTAAATCCTAAGATTTGTTTTGTGAACAGTGGGCCCCATGTTGTCAAGTCTACCCTGCTTCCTGTAAGTGTATCATCCTAAGGAAGTCGGTGTTCAGTTCAGAGATGCATAGGATTAGACACAAAAACCTTCCTCAAAAAGTTGAGGGAGGTTTCGCCAAAGACAGGAAGCTGCTTTGGCACTACAGAGAAGCCCACAAAGATAACACAAAACTAGCTGCACTTGGCAGATATATGGATGACAGTATATAGCAGGTGTGCACCACGAGACAACAAGGAGCATGATAGTTGTAATTAAAAGCACTGGGTCAGTGCATCTGCATCAGACATCCAGAGGGGCCCAAATCTAATTAAACCCTGAACTCGTTTCTTCCTGCTTTAATCCAGCCGTGGTGTAAATCAGATGAAAAATCCCCCACTTATTCTGTACATCTGCCACAAGTGAAGTAAGGCTTTATTTCTCACCCCAGAGATCTCTCCATGTCAAACCTTTTCTCTGGAAGAGACATTAGAAAACAAAGCCTCTGTAGCTTCAAACAAAAAGAATTCACAGGGTTAAAAAAAAACTTTTTCTTCTCCGTTTTTCTTGATCTAAGAAGTTTTGGAGTGACAGCTGACCTGACCTAAATACAAATCACATTATGGCTCCTGCTATCCCCCCTTCCCTCCCCGTGTCTCACCGAAACTCTTTTCTCTAAACCTGATGTTTTTGGCATGACAGTAAGTAGCAGCACTTGCCACAGCAGCTGCCCGGCTCCAGAAATGTGGCCTTGGTAGCAGGAATTTTGTCACGGATCCAGTTCCTTGGAGAGAGCCCAGATCTCATGCAGACTGCTGCTCTGAACTCTTTATGTTGAGGACAGAAGAGAAAAGTTTCCGGGTCACTGTACATCCAAAGCCCTGCTCAGAGCCTCCGGAGTCAATTTCACTTTCCTGGTCCTGGACTAAAGAAGAGCTTAACTGGGACTTTGACACGAGCTAACTTTACATCTCCTTTTCAGTTCCGTTAGCCTTAAAACAATCGCTGTATGGTGAAAACCGTCATCTTTACTATCAAAAGACTTACTAAATCATTTGATCATGTTGTATTTAGCCAAAGAGAGCCGTAACTGGAATGAAGTCCTACATCGAGTGCTGAGATCTTTTAAATGTCTTTCGCTTTGTCACAATTAAAGAAAGATGACGAACTTTACATATCAGAAGATGCAATTGCGTGTTGTTGCATGAAGCCAGGCTCTGACGGCTTTTTTACACAAAACGTAGTATATCAGGACAGCCCTGATGTTACACAGTATGTCTGTGTGTACACTTTGAGCGTGTCAACATCTCACAGGTAGTGACAGGCATGTCACTACATGTAGGTGTTTTTGCTTACTATCGCTATCACATACTGCCATCTGTGATTCTAATCAGCAGCGGAGTGATACACTCCTGCTTTGAGCCGGGAAACAAGCCAAGATGAGCAGACTGCGGTTAAGTGGTCCGTTCCTCCTTTGCTCGCTCCCGTCTTTCATGGCTTTTTCATTTTCAGCCCCCTTTATCGCTATGCCAAGCAGGCACTCCACTCCTGCATTTTTAATTAAAATGTAAAATGCGCAATAACTCCGGAGACTCTGGGCTAGATGGCACACAGGTCCACTGGTCTTGTCACTCCCTCCTTGCCTTTGTTGCTTATTTCATCAAAGCCATCCATCTAGCCTTTTCCATTTGCCCAATTCAGTTCACTTCACTGCATAAATGCTTTGACATAAGCCACACAGGGTACACAGATTTATCAAGGGTACACCTTTGTGGAAAAACTCTACAGCAAACGAATGAAGTCTCACTCTTAGCCTAATCCATTCAAGGCCCCTGAGAAAAATCCAATCCTCAAAGTCACTCTTTTTGACTTCCCATGACTCCCTGAAGACAAAAGGCTGCTTATGTAGACATGGACTGGGTAAAGACCCCGGTGCTTTAGTTCAGTCATCTGGGTGCGGCTGTGTAGTGTTCTCACACACTTTATAACGAAATAAATTCCATCTCCCCCTTTGGAATTACCCATAAGCCATATGTTTTTCTACCTGGGAAACTGGTAGGTTGTCATGTTTCACTGTGCAACTGTGATGTTTTAATCTACCCATACAGTTCCTTGCACAGGAACAGGTGGAAACGGAGCCTAATATTTTAATTATAAGGCAGCAAACTTGGTGCAAGTTTTCCCAGAGTGTTTAATAGCAGAGACTGGCCTTTCTACCAGAACTAAAGGCAGACTCCACTAAGCTTAGAGGCGATTATTGCACCTGAAGTGAAATGAACCTTCAGGAAAAACACACAGAAGTCATTTAATGCAAGAGGATCCTGTGTACACAACATGTGGTGTCAAAATTTAACATAATTAGGACTTGAACCTCACATAAATTGCCCTAAAATTCCTGAAAACCTGAGCTGCTGAAGCATGAGTATTTTCTACGGCCTTTAGTAACTGATTAACTGATTGAGCGAAATGACAGGTCCTTTTTTGGAAAGTCTTTAACTCTTCTGGGGATCCATATGATTGGCATGTGCGTTATGAAGAGCTGCAGGTAAAATCTGAAATGTTCACTCCTCCCCATTTCATCATTATCTCCTCACATATCAATAAAGAAGGAGGAGAGAGAGGGCAGCCAGGTTAGGAATTCCAGTCCATTCCAAGCCTCCTCCTTGCACAAACAGTGGAGGGAAAAAAAGCTTTTCGCAAGACCCAGCTTTATTCACTCCAAGCAGCCCCTTGAGGAGAAGAGGGGGGGGCTTAAACAGTCATCCCACATCCCACCCACCCCGCAAGACTGTCTGCTCGACCATCATTAAGCAAAACCACCTGCTGGCACACCAGAACCCCCATCATGTTCTCAACAAGCCCGGCTAACCTGCAAGCCTCTGGATTGCTGTACACACAGATCATAAAGCATCAGTAGGAAGTCGAGTGGTAAAATGCTGCTCATTATCACCCCAGAAGGACAGCATGCACACTAGCTGCAGTCAGCATTATGGATTGAAATAGATGCAACACAAAGGGGCAAAGAAATGATCTTTGATGCAGCTGTTGCATGACTATACGCTGAGTTCTGACTGGCTCGTTCCCCCTCCCCTAAAAAGAGAGAAACAAAATAAAGAAGACGGGAGGGGGAAGGAGAGAGAGGAAAAGATCAAGACAGAAGGAAGAAACAGCTCTTTGTCTTTGTCAGGGCCTTAAGGGAAAGACTTTGGCATCAAGTCATCAAGAGCTGAAACAAAAGCAGCTGATAAACAGAGCAAGACAGATACAATCTCCCTGCAAACTCAACACTTCTCCATCAAGCAGCTTCCTCTCTTCCAACACCCCCCCCCCCACCACCAAACACTTTTGTCTTCAGTTTGCCTTCTGTTTTTGTTACGTCATTATGTGTGTCTTCTAAACTCTTCACAATATCTGGAGAAAGAGTTCAGTTGAGCCCTAAAATTGCCTTCTTTATCCACTCTTGCAATCCACAACTCAATTTGTTTCCAAAGACACAGCAAATGACTGCTGGATCCTGCTTGACACATTATGGTAAATGGTAAATGGCCTGCATTTGTATAGCGCTTTTCTAGTCCATAGGACCCCAAAGCGCTTTACACTACATTCAGTCATTCACCCATTCACGCACACATTCACACACTGGCGATGGCAAGCTACATTGTAGCCACAGCCACCCTGGGGCGCACTGACAGAGGCGAGGCTGCCGGACACAGGCGCCACCGGGCCCTCTGACCACCACCAGTAGGCAAACATGGGGTTAGTATCTTGCCCAAGGATATTTGGCATGCAGCCAGGAGGCAGCCTGGGATCGAACCACCGACCTTCTGATTAGTGGCTGACCTGCTCTGCCACCTGAGCTACAGCCACCCCTATTATCTGTCAACTCTCTGCACAGCACAAATGACAGGGCTAACATTTAACTGGCAGCTAGAGGGTTGAACAGAGGAAGACATTCTGCGTGTCCTCAGGGCCTTCTGCTTATCTGCCCTGACAGGGTGCAAATTCAACTATGTGGGAGAGGAGCTGCATTTGTATTAAAGAGCTGGATTTTCAGTTTCTTCCTTTAAGTAACAGAAATGCCTGCAAGGGCTTCGGTAGGTGGCGATAAGACCTCAACATACAAAAGTGGGGCACAAAAGAACACCGAGAAGGCCTTGCTTATTCATCTTAAATGTGGCGGACAGCGTTTTAAGACATAACTGACATTGCAAATGTTTGCTAAATCTTGTATTAGAGCCTGCAGCCAAGTGAGCGCACGCATGGACTAAGCGGCACTAAAGTGGCACCACCCAGTGCGAAGAAAAACGGTGAAACATAAAGCCTGAGGGTATCTATCTTCTCACGGGGCCCCGATCCAACAAATAAGCCACGGCAAACAAAACATCCCTCACAAACCACGTCCTCACATGCGCAACAACAACAAGGAAGAAAAATAATAATCCTCTGTTTTGCCTTCATTCTACATCACTCATCCTATTTCTTTTATGACTGTGTCCAAAAAGAAAAAAGAAAAAAAAAAAACTCTGGTGGCAAGGAGCACACACAAAGCCTTTTTTCTTCCGCCTCAGACAATGCACCTCCCCACCCAGCACTCTGCCAGGCATTCCTGAGTCTATCCTAGCTATCGAAAATGTCAAGAATGAGGAGAGAGCAGAGGAGGGTACAATGAGTTGCTGCGGCAGGTACAGTCTTGTCCCGCTGTGCTAACATCCCACAGTCTCCGGGGGTACTGGCTGCATAAGAATGGATGGGATCTGACTTGACTCTCTTAATTAAAACCCTTCACTGGAACAAGCCTCACAGCTCACTCTCTTCTGGATGAAGGCATTCAAGCTAATTATCAGGGCCCGAAAACAAAATAAAGATTTCACGGCGGGGCTGCACCTGACAGTTGTCCTGCAGGCTGTTACTTACAGGATGATCATTGCATAAGAAGCTCCAGAAGCTTCCCAGCAAAGTGCTTAATAAACCGACTTTTTCATAATGACTAGTATTTCCTTACTGCTATTCCTTCAGCTGTAAATCGATATGAGAAAACCAGGTAATGCCACGTAAACCCTCTTCAAACACAAAGCCCCGTAACCAAAAGGGCACATTCTAGACAGTTTGTCGGAGCCAAGAAACTCCCCTTTCCACAACAGGAGTCCGAAGAGAAGAAAAGGGGGCTGAATAAAAAAGGTTAGCAGTGCAGTGTTTCGTGCCTAGACAGACAAACAGAAGAAGTTTTATGTGAGTGCCAAATGCAACTTAACACTGCAAACAAGCTCCATCCACTGGAACATCCTGCCACCCAGAACTGCTTAGAGGAAAGTACCCAGAACCCCCCGCAACTCGGAACCAGTGATTGCCCCAGAATGCCTTCAGCAAGGTGATTCGTGCTCTGATTCATTTCCTCGCTCTCTTGCTCCCGGCTTGTGTAAGTGTAACAGTCAAACTTTGAACCACTGCCAACATTGTCAAGCACCAGTAAAAGTTAAACAGCAGCAAGCTCACAGCTCACTGGCATGAGTGGGGGGGGGGGGGGCGCACAGGGTGCTGCAGTCTTACAGTCTTGGTAGATGCTGAGATTTATTAGTCATGGCTGCACAGTTTATCTCATAAGAGCCTGACAAATTACTTCTCGGCCGAAGAGGAACGGTTTTTAATCGGCTTGTTGTGGGCTGAAGCAAATCAGTTGAATAAACAACAATATTTAAAACACGTCACCTATTTCTACTTTTTTGAGAACGCGTGTGAGCTGAGAGTCATTTTCCCTTTCTCCCGCCATTAAGCGGAGGGAATGTGCATTGCTCCGGAATGCTCCCACGTCATGCATTATGTGTATGTAAGAGTTCAAGAGTTTCACCTCAGACTTAATAAAACTGCCCAGCTTCAAGGTGCAAAGGTCGGGGATCATCCCTCAACTTCTGTCCTTAAGGTGTTTATCAGACACACCCACCTTAAGGCTTTGCTGGGAAAGACCGGAGCCTCACCATAGCAACACAGCTCCTACAATGACTCAGGTGTCCTTGTTTCATGGAGTTCAGGGAAACTTCAACACTCTGAGCCTGGGGCTGTAGAATTTCAGAAGCCACAGGAGTATGAAATCCTACCTGCTTTAAGTGATTTACAACTGCTGTGAGCCCTCAAACCACAGCATAGATCCTGCACTAAATTCCTTATATGTCACACACTTTATGGAAACACTGTCACAGCAAATTGACTTACAAAACAGCAAATTGACTTACAAAACAGCAAGGATACGTACTGATAAACTTATCAGGAGCTCCTGTGTGTTTATCATTATAAGAATTACTACATAAGGTAGAGTCCAGATTTTATTCCCTTCAAACTGGCTGCTTACCTTCCACACAGTGCTCCACAGCCTCCAGGTTACGCAGGGTAATCCTCATCAGACTTGAGTTGAGCATAAGTTCGTTCCTGTGTTCGGGCCTCATGTAGTCAGGGGCAGGGTTGAGGAAGAATATGCGAGTGTCGCCCACGGACACCTGATTGTCACAGATCCCGGGGTTGCCGAAGCCGCCGATCATCACCTTGTTGCCGCCATCCAGCAGAATTTCACGGTTCACGCTGGACTTCCCTTTCAAGTAACGCCAAACTCTGACCTTTACAGAACGACAAAAGAGAGATTTGCATTTATGCATACGCACAGGGGTGCATGTGGGGAATTTTGAACTCAAACATAATCAAGGTTTCCCTGAAACACCCAAGGGCACCGATGCTTGTAACCCCAATTTTCAAATCCTAAACAGATTCTTGCAACTTACAGAAAACCCAGCCAATTCTTCCAGATGCAGAATTTGCCCAGCCGCTGGAAAAGTTGCCTACGATACTGCACGCACCAGTGTGCACTGTGCCCATCAAGTGCAGCAAACGCTGCTTCATACGTCATGGGAAAGCTCACTCCTTTCTTACGTGTGTGCTCTCTTGTCTCATTTCAGAATTTGGTGGTGGTTTCTGGAGCTGTGCGCCTCTAATCTACTCCATTCATTCACGGGGAAACGGGAAGCAAGTGGGCGCAGGAAAAGCGCAGTGGGAAAGCTGACCAAATAAAACTTGTTTAGTTTTCACAGATTATAGAGTGGTCTACCACAAGTCAGAGATGGAGGAAGGGTGACTGAAATTTTTCCTTTTAGCACTTTAGGCTATAATTTAAATTAAATACATCATTAAATAAAGGCAATTAATTGTAGATCATATGTCTATGTTGCTGAAAATATTACAGCTCCAGGTTGCTCATTAATGAATGGTGACAATGTACTGAATAACTATACATAGCAGTGACTTAAAGTTGTTTGTGTGTGTGTGTGTGTGTGTGTGTGTGTGTGTGTGTGTGTGTGTGTGTGTGTGTGTGTGTGTGTGTGATCTTTTTATATGACCTGTTATCCACAAGTCACAAAGCCCTAGTTTAGGATGCCAATTGTCAGAAAAACTATAAAATACAAGATTCCTTGCATCCACTGGAAATGGCATGTTGCATGTTTTCAGCATTTATGAGGGGACATCAAGTACGCGCTACCTGTCAGTTTTCCTGCTACAACATGTTTGGGATGATTACATGCTCGGTTAGGCCTGCTTTATGGCTATGTAATTGGCAAGAGGGGAGAGAGAGAGAAAAAACACCATCCATCTATTTCTGAAAGCAATGTGGATTCACTCGCACTGTCCATGTAACCGCTGCCAAATGCTTCTGAATGAATGAGTTTGTAAAATGTTTTTCAGGCAAGCTGATGATGCCTTTTAGAGAGTTGGAACTGGAAGGTAATGGCTTCCATCAGCTACACAAGGGTAAAGATAGCCTATTAGATATTATTAAAGCCCATCAGCAGGTGTACATGCGCTCGGGCGCAGTCGTTTCGGAAAGCACATGAAAAGTCCTACCTTGCAGGAATAGTTGTTATGCACCGGGTCCTTGTTAATTATCTCGTCCACGGTACCGGTTAGAACTATGTTGGCTTCCTCTTCTCTGTCCTCCAACTCTTTCTCCGGGCAATTTGCGGCGCAAAGCTGCCACACAGCGACGAGCAGCCCCGCCAGGAGCAGCCCCGTCCGGCCGGCCCTGAGTGTCCGCTGGGAGCCCATGACCACGGATGTAACCAGAAAAGTAAACTTTTCTCTGATTGGATTTGACCGCACGGTGCGTCCAAATGCAAACTCCAAACTCTCTCGAGTGCGCTAAAGGTTGCTCCAGCCGCCTTTGCCACAACTTCTCTACGCTTTAACCATGCAGCCCTGCTCTTCGCATCTGCAGCCCGGGTTCGAAATCCCTCTCTGCCGCCGCCGGCTGGGAGACCAGGAGGGAAGAGAGGAACTAGGAGGAAGAAGGAGGAAGGGGCAGGGATCTCTCTCCAGGAATGCAACCACACTTCTCTCCTCTCCCCCTCTCTTTTCCTCTCTCTCCCTCTCTCTCTCTCTCTTGCTCACTCACTCACTCACTCACTCACACACACACACACACGTCCACAGTGACGCTCCCGGATTTGCATGCAATCTGAATTGCTGATCCCACAAGTGAGGATGGAGTAGGTGGTGAAGGGTGGCAGGAGGGTTGCACGCTGGGACGCATGTAGAAAGTGATTGTCCAACGCCGCCCCCAGTCGGACAGACAGTGTCTCTACCGCTGGTGCCCCCCATCAGCCCCGCAAACCATGCATTGCAAAGCAGGAGCAACCAGGGATGACACGCTGAATCCCCACCAGCAAAATGGGAAACTTCTAGGCTACAGTTTTGCAGATTTTCACAACTAACCATAAATAAGTCAAATTTATATAACATAGGTAATTAACTATGAGTAGTAACTTCTCTTGTTCCATAACTGATAACATGACCCTGTTTATTGTCATCATATGCAATGATATAGTGTTCCACGCAGAGGGGCTTGGTTTGTTCAAAGGGATTATCTGGGTGACTGGTTTTGATGGCGCACAGACGTGTAAGGAAACTAAAGGAGATTTTCGTTTATCTCAAAGGGTCTAGGAGCCATTTTTACCAGTGAAATAAGTTAAATTTGACTTTTACAGCAGACTAGAAGTGACTTCTAAGTTATCTGGTTCAACTCAGACTGCATTTAAAACTAGACAAACTAGACATCACCCATTGCTTTGCGCGCGGTCGTCATCTTGTGACTACATATAAGCCTACCATCATAACTGTGTGTATTTGTGTTTATGTTAACTTATATTGAACTTGGTTGGTTTGTTTTTGTTTTGTTTGGGGGGTTGCGTCATGGCAGGCCTACATAGTTTCTTATATTTATATGGCACAAATGTGTCATATAGGTGAAACTGACACAACAGTTATGAATGACATTTAAGCAAATTACTATTTTTAGACAAAGTTATTATTACTACTACTACTAATAATAATATAGCACATTAGCTAACACTAGCCTGAGCACAGACACTTGCTAATTTCTGCTAAGTAACTCACATACTGTAGCAAAGACTTCATTTATAGTAGCTACACAGAAGTAAAGCCACGTTATTAATCAGATATTTTCAGAATTATATATATTTTTAAAAAGCGTCAACACCTAACAAATTGACAAGAGGTCCAGTTCACTGACCTGAATTCGCTGACATGGAGCTTCCAGATAGCTCTGCTGTGGTATGTCTGCTGCATTCACTCAGTCACAGCAGCTGTCCTTACCACAACTTTAAATCTCCATTGAATTTAAATGCTGAGTTAAAAAATGTAACCAATCCCAGTTTTCAGCACTCAGCATTTTGGTCAAATTTTTAAGCCTTAACTCCCACTCGGGTTTAAACTTAAGGTTTTAAACTTTCAGTGATTATATAAAATAATTGTAGAATTAATAGGCCTACTTGTTTTTTTATAATACAATCACTGGCCACTTTTAGGCAAACCTTCGACCTCCTTTTGCCTTCAGAACTGCCTTAATTATAGTTGGTATAAATTCAACAAGGTGGTGGAAACATTGCTAAGAAATTTTGGTTCATGGTTCATTTTGGTAAATGGAGACTTGATGAGGCCAGTTTGAGATGTTGGATGAAACCATCAGAAGATAAATACATTGTGGTTATAAATGGATGGACACTGGTAGGCTGTGGCTGTTGAATGATGATCATTTGGTACTTAGGGACCATAAAGTGTGCCACATCCCCCACACTCCTCAACACTAGCCTGGACCCTTGTTTACACCAAGTTCATCTAAAAGTCACAGCATAAATCAAGACTCATCAGACGAGGCAAGGTAACCTTCTACTGACCAATTTTGATGAGCCCATGTGAATTATAGTCTCAATTTGCTGTTATTAGTTGACAGGATTGGCACACAGTGTGGTCTACTTCTGCTGTGCATTAAGAGATGCTCTTCTGCAAACCTTGATTGTACTTTGTTGAACTCCTTTTGCCTTCATATCATCTCAAAGCAGTCTGCCCAGTCTCTCTGATTGCTGACTTCAAAAAGGCTTTTTCACCCACAGAGGTGCTGATGGACATTTTTATCTTTTTCAATCCATTTGCCGTAAACCCACAGCACATCAGCAATTTTTTGAAAAACTCAAGCACCCACAAACACTTCAGAGTCACTTAAATCACCTTTCTTCACCATTTAGCAGGACATCTTTACCATGTTTATGTGCTTAAATGAAATGAGCTTATCAGATATCTCTATTTACCTAACAACATAGCAGGTAAGTGTGTTGTTATATATATTGTTACATATATTCAGTTTTGTTTTAATTCAAGTCAAACTCTTAGTTCACGTTGTAGCAACTAATTCACTTATTCGGTTTGACAGACCATAACTTTACTGTTCACTTGTTTCCCATGTCTAACAGGTAGCCTTTGTCAGACGTCTGAGTGGCCAGCAGACAATGTTAGCAGCCAGCTGACAGTCACAATAGAGCAGCTACCAGCTAGAGAGGCATTTATTTTCTAAAAAGAGGTGGATGCCAATAAAGAGATAGAAGCTATATAGAGAACAGAAATGGTACAGAATGACTGGACATACCCTGGCCCACAGCCTTAAAACTGTAATTGTGTTTCGTTTAGGCGTTAACTCTTAGGAAGATATGGAAATGATAGACTGTAGAACCATAAATATTATGAACTCCCGCTGAAAAGCTACCTCAGTCACTGAACATCCACGTGAAGTTGGACCCTACCACAAAATAGGCGGATCACTCCGTGTCATATATCATTAAAGATTCCCCTTATATCTTAAAACTTCCCATGATTAAATCTGTAAATGCAACCATATGGCTATTTTGTTAGAGGTCCTTTTTCAGAACAGACAGTGCGTAAATTTCCACTCCTCAGAAGCTGTAATTTTAACTACCCTTCTATTCCTGGGAAAATGACAGGCTTGGTTATGCACAGTTGCTTGAGAGGATATTTGCAGAAATTTGTTCAAGCAGGTCTCAAATGTGACAGTTAGATGAAGGAAACACAACTGTTTGTTGAATGACGAATGTAAACAAAATAAAAATAAAGAAAATCAAAAATAAGAACCAGAAATGAAACAATACACTATTATCACGTTATCTACCAGCTGAATTTGATTCAGCAATTTTAAAATGCAAATAATCTTCCAAAATCCACAAATCACAAAATGCATAATTTCATCTGAACAGAAATCCCAGGGCCGCTCCACTTACTCCAGAGTAAATGGCAGACTGACTTTGTGGTCTTAAAGAACATTTTCATTGGCTTCCACATGGAAATGAGTTTCATTTTATAGCACTAATGACCGGTTTTAACCAGAAAGCCTATGCAAATACAAAAACATCTCCTCTGCAGGTTATTATACATTATAAATTATTCCTAATGTAGCTTTATCTTAGTGTCAGACAGCAATCATCGCTATAATTTGGAGACAAAAATATTCTCTCTTTGTTTTCTGGTTTTAGTAAACAATAATAAGTGTAAATTAAAAGTGCTGTGCAGTGGTATTTCCTGCTCAAGATTACAGGATGCTACACAAAGAGAAATGTGTCTCCAACTGTAAAAACTCTTGTGATATTCACTTGCCAGCCACTTCATTAGGTACACCTTGCTAGTACTAGACTGGACCCCCTTCTGCCTTTAAAACTGCCTTGTTCCTTCTAGCACAGATTTAACAAGGTGCTGGAAACATTCCTCTGAGATTTTGGCCCATGTCACACAGTTGCTGCAGATTTCTCACTTAAACATTCAAGATGTGAATCTGCAGTTTGACCACATCTCAAAGGTGCTCTGTTGGAATGAGATCTGGAGACTGTGGAGGCCATTTGAGTGTAGTGAAGGGAAGTCATTGTCAGGTTCAAGAAACCTGCTTGAGATTCAGATTGAGTTTTGTGTTATGGAGCGTTATCCTGTAAAGGATGGGTACAACATGGTCATCAAGGGACACGGACAGCAACAATACTCAGATAGGCTGTGGCATTTAAATAATGCTCATTTGGTGCTAAGAGGCCCAAATTGTGCTGTCTTCTGTGTACCTTGGTTGTAACACACACCTATTTGAGTCTCTGTAGCCTTCCTATCACCTTGAAGAAGGCGATAGGAAGGCAAAACAATACATTTTGTCTCTCATTGGATATTTGGATGTCATTGTGAACCCCAGAAATTGTATTTTAGGGAAAATGCATGTAGATCAAGAGTTTCTGGAATACTCAGACCAGCCCATCTGGCACCAACAACCTTGCCACATTCAAAGTCACTTAAATTACCTTTATTCTTCATCCTGATGGTCAGTTTAAACTTCAGCGTGTATTTTGTGAAAACTTTAAAAGTTTAAGCATTTAATAAATTTCTGTATCTGGAAAAAAACCCAATCAGAGCTGCTGTTGATTATTAATCCTTTGTTTGTGGACACAGAACACAACATCCCTCATGGTGAAACTTAACAGAGCATCCCCCACCTCATCCATCCTCTCCACTTACATCCTGACAGCCTTCATCCTCCCACAAATATTTCAACACAAAAGCCCTGGAAAGTAAACAAGCTTTAACAAGCATCTTACTGAAGGAAGACTTTTAATAGGATCTTTTGTGAATAAAATTGTAGGCAGATGCAGTTGCAGCAGATAAAGGCGAGCTCTATTCCCTCAGAGTGGCACTACTAGCCGGCGTGAGGAGACTGTATAGGAAAAAACTGGTGTGTTATTTTGCTTGAACATTTTCCCATAGCCACATATGTCAGATTTATACAGATGCAGAAAACAGTATTTATAGCACAAAGCCACTTACTTTGCAGTCTGGCACAGTAAGTGGCACCTTTTTTGCTGTACTTTTTTACAGCTTTGCAAAACTAGCGGATCCGGTTAAAATGACTTTAGCGAGAGAGGACTCATATTTGAGAATGATGCATGCCTGGCCTTAAACCTTTTTATAAAAACACATTGCCGTCAATATGTATTTTTTCACAGTTGTGACGAGTATAGACACAGATGAAGGCTTTTATTACAGTCTATTTTGATAAGTTGTACTTATGTTGATGGCTTACACAGAAGAACCGCCGCTGCTGGAAAGAGTTGACCGTGTCAGGCGTGTGTCACTGGAAAGAAAGAAGTGTAACCCGAGAAGCAACATTAGCAGCCAAATTATATGCGAAGCCCGGGGACTGAAATTTGCTGAGGAGCTGCTGTATCACTGCATCACGGTCAGTCGGACAATCACAGTGCAATGCAGCGCTGAAAACCAATCCAACCTTTGGGCTTGTGTTCTAGTCGTGTAAGCGATATCTTATATTGTGTGTCACATAAATAATGCACCACCCCTGCTGAAGTTATTCTCTATGTCTCTGCATTTGCTTTGTGCTCAGTTTCACCATCCTTTATGTTGATTGTGCACTTGTTTCCTCTGCTGACTGTGTCATGTTGTATGTTGCTTTTATAGATAATGTGTGGGTGCAGTCCCACTTAGCATTCACCAGTATGCATCACACATATAATCTCACACACTCACACATTCCAGTGTTATCAAATGAGGCTACTGTAGCTCTTTTGTTTTTCTAGAGGACAGGCCCACTCGCCATTATCAGGTATGTGCATGACAACAGAGGAGCGAGGCTCAGCTTCCTGGCATCTATCTGACTCAGACTACAGATAAGGTGTTCAGTTTCCTACAGTGCAGCCTGCCCTCTTTCTGCTGTCTAATGGTGCAACAGTCAAAAGCAGAGAAATGCTCTAATGATGTGTTTACCATTCATGTCTTATGGATGGACTTGTCATTTTGTAAGGATGCAAAAATATAGTATTTTAATTTTTGGTGTCAGTAAAACAACAATTTGGTCTGACTATTTCAGAAACTGCTGAGATAGTGGGATTTTCCAATGCAATCATCGCTAGTGTTGACCGAGAATGGTCTGATAAGAGAAAATATTCAGCTAGCAGCAGTTCTCTGGGTTAAAGTGCTTAGCTGATGCCAGAGGTCAGAAGAGACTAGCCAGACTGCTTCGAGCTGATATAAAAAGAATGGTAATTCAAACAACCATCTGATGTACAACACACTGGATCTTCTAGCAGATTGCATACAGCAGCAGAAGGCGATTAAAAAGCTAAAATAATGAAATTGGGGATACAATTTATTCAAATTAGACAAAAGAAGGAAAAGATTCCCTGTTTTTTTACACTTTGGACCTCTTAGTACCAACTGAGAATTGTTTAAACATCACAGCCAACCTGAGTATTGTTGCTGTCCCTGTCCATCCCTTTATATACCCATCCTTTATTGGCTACTTCCAGTAGGATAACTCAGCATGTCACAAAAGCTACCCGAGTTATCACGTTCACAAAATTCTGAGAAAACCTGACCTCTGACCTTTAGGTAAAGGTCACCGGGAGTCAGACTCTGAGATTTTTTAGCAGACACACATATGGTATCAGTTTCAAACTCCTATGTTTACTCATTCTCAAGTTATCACATTCACAAACTTATGTGTTCCAAGCTGCCTCATTGCCCAGCAGGGTGACAACAATACCCCATCAACCCTGTGTGGATTAGGGGTAAAAAGCCAATTTTCTCACAGTGTGCCCATAAGGAGGCCAGGTTGACCTCGACAAAGGGCTGGTTGACTGGTGAAGAGGCGAAGCTACAACAGGTAATGCCGCGTAAATAAAACTAAGGCTCATGAACACTGAATCCCACTGAAATAACTAAATGATTAGAACTGAGAGGCGGAGTCTCAGTATGGTGATGATAATTGTCATGCTGATAAAAAAAAAGCATAACTATTGAATTGTCTATCATGTTGAATGTAAAACAACATGATTGACAGACCTACAGGAGATAATCCTTTATGATGGCTTACAAGGACTGTGTGTGGAACTACACTCTGGCATTTCCATTGTTATTCATTATGCACAGAGTTTGTATGAGAGAAGTTCTATAAAAAGAAGAGCAAGAACAAAAAATATGAATATGCAAAATGTGCCTGAAGCCCTTCTCAGTTTTTCTGAAATGGAGCAATAAGGGTTCTATTTGAATAGCGTGCATGCACAGAGGCTACAAAGTCTGTACTGTAAATTTTTATTTTTTTTTTCACACACACGTAGGAAAATATTTAGTATACACATCCAGAAATGCATACACTATTATATATTGTACATATATTTATTAGTTTCAGGTTGGCCATTCTTGTATTTTGCTCGTTTGTGTTGTTGTGTTTGCACATCTCTGTTGCTTGTGGGGCTCGCACACAAGAATTTCACTCGCATGTGCTGTGCCAGTGTGCCTGCACATGTGATGTGACAATAAAAAGTGATTTGATTTGATTTGATTTGGTTGATTTCCATACCAATTATTTTGCAGCAAGAGACAATTGTTAGTTTTTACATCTGTTTTTTTAAATATAATTTTTGCCATTAGGGTAGACATTTAGATTTAGTAATGTGACCTTAAAACTGAGGCAGGTTCATCAAGTACTTGTTGAACCATCATATATGAAATGCCTATAGTGGCTGATTGCATTTCCATAAGAAAATTGCTTTTTAAATTTTGCATTTCTGCACAGTTTAAATCTATCTGAGTCATTACACCATCCGGTACAAGGTTCATTCACAGATAATTGGTTTCCCAAAAATGTGTAGCATGTCGCCGACAGCATTAAATTGCTTTGTTTTCTGCAATACAAATTGTTTATTACACCTCTTCACTGCAGACCCGTTTATGGTGTAAATTAGGTATTGTTGCAGTTAGACTTGTTGATGTCTGCATCATTCGAAAGGACTGAAATCATTAAACTTTTAATCTCTGAATGATATTTCTTTCACCCCATCAGCTTGCAAACGATGCAAACCTTACGTCCATTCCCAAGCATTTCCAATTTTCCAAGAGCTGTAGCAAAAAACATTTTGTTTATGTGTCTGACAGTTTGCCAGATGGCCCTCTGCTTTGCAGCTTCAAGTCAAAACAGGAATGGTGGTTTCACACCTGGTTTCATCCCTGGGTATGAAGCTGGAATGCCAGAGAGTTCATTGACCCGTGAAGCCTGTTCTAGCTCTTTCGGTTTTACTTGGTCAAAAGTGACGTGTTTTTTGTTGGTGTCTAAAAATTAGTCACACAGAAATGTCAACTATAATCTGGGTACATTATTGTGGACCTATGCACACCCAAGCGAACAAGCATCTTCTAATTCTAATTCTAATTCTAATTTTATTTTATTTTTATTTATTTTTTTATTTTTTCCTTGCCGCCTGTTCCGTTTGGTTCTTTTGTCATCAGAATTATTGTCTGAAGGCCAAGAAAATGCCCAACGGATTTACTATACCAAGTGGACCATCTCGGCCTAGCCGTATTGGTCCATTTGATTGACCTTTGTTTTTATTATTTTTTTATTTTTATTTTATTTTCAGTTGTTACATACAGGCGAGACATGACTGGGGGAAATGGATGGAAGAAAGAAAGAGAGGGAGGAAAAGAAAAACAGCGGGGAAGAGAAACGGTGATAAAGGGCACAAAAAAAAGGTGGGGCGTCAAAAAATACATATGTATATCTATCTATCTATCTATCTATCTATCTATCTATCTATCTATCTATCTATCTATCTATCTATCTATCTATCTATCTATATAGATATAGATCTATATATAGATCTATAGATCGATAGATATCGATCTATCGATCTATAGATCGATAGATAGATATCTATAGATAGATATAGATATAGATATATATAGATATACATACATACACACATATATATACATACATATACATATCAATATCACCTGGATCACCTGTTGAGAAAAAAAGAGAAAACAAGCAGAAAAAAAGAGCAATATAATAAACAACACCATCGCGATAATCTATGTGTATATAACAGTAAATACTAAATATTGAATATTATTGTGCAGCACGTAAGATCGACAGCGCACAGTGTGCTTTGAGGAGCAGCCAAGAAAGGTGTAGTTTGTGTCTGTGAGCACCCGTGTGTACACCTGTCAGCATGAACGTGCTTGTATTCAAAAGGTTCCTTCGTGTAATGATCTGCTAGAGGGTGTGGGGAGCAATAGCCCCGTCCCCCATGGCATGAAGCAGGTATGGAGGAGATCCAGGCTCCAGACATCCAGAGACCCCAAGAGCACAAGAGTCCAAAGAAGACCAACGGAGGGGCAACCGTGCAACCCTCCCGGAAAGAGCTGAGGAGAGCCCCAGACGAGGGGTCACTCAGCAGCCGTGGAGCAGAAGCCAGAGGGGGTTGCAGTGACGTGCCCGTGAGCTAATTCTAATTCTAATTTTAAATATAAATGATAACCTTGTGCTCCTTGAGGTTTCCACCACCATTATTATCTGTCTTATCTGAGATAAGGCTAAGTGGGGACAAGAGAAAAGAGTGTCAGTGAGGAACACCATGTAGACTGTCTATCCACCTCATAGATAGCCAGCCAGATAAAATCCCCCTACTTCCTCATGTCAAATAAGTCATGTCACACATACCTACTGTATTGACTACTTAGGGCGGATTTTATCTGGGACATCTCCACACAAACTTGATAGACATCAGTACCAAGGTGATATGGCCCTTAGTTGACAAATTCTCTCAAAGTAGGGTCAGTAAACGCCAACTTGAAAAAGCAACATGCAAGGCAGTCTAAGTTTCTGCAAGTCATTATGTTTAAAACCAGCTGTAAACTGTTCACTGACCGTGCTGACAGCAGGGCAGCAGTGAATGATCGCAGGTCTGCTTCCATTAGTTTGTTACGGGACCTCTCCATCCATCTGCTCCTGCTCCCGCCCAGCTCCCGCTCATTTATGCAGAGTGGCCACAATTTACAGAAGGCCATTTTGTCTAATGGATACCATTCATTCATTCCCAGTGTGCTCTTTGGCAGGCGCTCACCAGAGTCCATTAGGAAATTAGTCCACTGCGAACGCGGACGCCATTGGAGATGAACGGCAAGATCAAAACCTGTCTGACTCCCGGTGATTGAGTCACTGCCATAGAGCTGATTTTGTATTCGGTGTCTGTCGGCTATACTTCAGTTGCTCGATTGGTAATGACACCATTTTGATGTGAAATTGGCTACTCGGATTCACTATTAGAGAACTGTGCCATCTTCCCTCTGTTTGACATATTGAATCCCACCATAATAAAATGATTGCCAAAGAACAAGACACAGGCCTGTAGTGGATATGATGAGTAATGCCTTTATGTAAACACTAATACTATTTTCAGCCAACGGCACCAGCAAACACTGTTATACCTCCTGATTAAGGACTTTTTGATGTACAGGAACTCAATGTCAAAGAGGATCCTCATTTCCATAAGCTGGTCTTAGGTTTCCCCTGCAATGTGATTCATGGATTAGCAATAGTGTTTGATCTATATGACTTGCCAGGGGAAGGAAACTTGATCAATAGACTGACTCTGTGGGTGTATGTGTAGCTGCCCTTCAGGGAACTGAGCAGTGTGCCAGAAGACAAACTAAGCACTGTGACAAGAAAGTGCAGCATCATCATGGATTCCTGCTCTGCAGACTCTATTTGATCTAAAATGCCTGTCAGGTTTCATTAGGTAATTGCCCTCTACATTGTCTCTGAGCTACTTTGCACCCCCCCATCTAATCAGCTTTGCTGATTCAGTTCAGAATCATTTAAATCTCCTGCAGTGACTAAATTTAGACTTACCTGTATTCATCAAAAGGACATGAAAGATACTGATCTAAAGATTTAGAGATCTCTAATTCTTTGCTTTCCTAGTAAGAAGTTAAGTCTATCAGCTGTTTGTATTGTTTTTGCTTGACTGCCATATTACGCCATCATAGCTTTGCTGGGCTTTACAGTGCTTTTACACACAATGGGAAGAGCAAAACCCCTATCCCTATGTTGGAAATAATGCTTTGTGGTTACCCAGGTGTCTCCCTCTAACACAGGCATAGTAGGTAGTGAAGGTATCAAAAGATGTGTTGCCCAGGCAGGTGAGTAAGACACAACACATTCAGACCAGGATACACTGTTGGGCTGCAGCCAGGTAGGGGATAAGAGCTGCCTCTAGCATTTAGAACCAGATGTTACCTCATGAATTCTTGTGACTCATACTACACCGCCCAACCACAAAAAAAACCAAAACCCTGCAACACCCCCCTCCCCCCAGAGAACTTGTGGATACTGCAAAAAGAAAAAGGAAAGAATATGGAGAAGTGGTGGGGGATAAATCATGAAGCATTTTGACAGGGGGAGGGAAGGATGAAGGTGGGAAGGATTAACAGATGGATGGACGGCAGATGAATAAGGTAGGTGGAGGAGCTAGTGCAAAAGCAAGTGCTTTTCCCCCCCTTCCCCTCCTGACTCTCTCCATCCATCAGTGTAAATGGAATGACAGGCTTCATCGTGGGGGAAATATTTCAAAAGCACGGCTGAGTGAAGAGGCAAAGCAGAAAATAAACAGGACGGATGGCAGACGAATCAAAGCCTTGGACTGATGAAAGCGCACCCAATATCCTGTCTGTCACTTAGCAGAGGAGGCCGGCTGCTTGTTAGGACAAGAGCCTCTGCAGCTGTGAGTGTACATACATTTGCAGCGCTCAAGTGGCTTTATATGTGCGTGTTGAAGTCAAGTGACTGCATGTATGTGTTTTTTTTTAATACCATTTAAGCACCATCTAAAAGTCTTTTTTTTTCTCTGTCTCACGCACAAGAACTTTTCAGTGAAAGCACATGTTTGACAGAAAGGTGAGTCTTCCAGATTGAATGAGTTGGTGTCACATGGGTGAAATATGTCTGGCCCAGCTAGACCTAAGATAGGGAAGGAGGAGGGCCTTGGGTACAAAAGTAGGAATCCATTCCTCTTTCCTGTGTTGTTATACGCTTCATTTTCTCCACGTAAAGTGCTGTAAGGCTGTAAAAGCTCTCTTTCTGGTTCTCCTCCCTCTGCAAAACCACAAACCCATAGCTGCATTTACACAGCATTTACACATTAACACACACATTTGTATTTGCACCACACATTTGCACATACATGATGCACGCATGCTCACAGAAGTTTTTTCTTTTAAAGCTGTTAAAGAGAAACCTTTCAACTATAGTTGTAATTCTAAATGAAAGGTTGACTGTCAGTAATGACTGAAATTAATTCAGCATTTCAAAATGACAGGATGGTTCACAGTGATATTGACTACTTATCCAGTGCTCTCAGTTCTACTGTTATAATCCATCATAAATTTGTGGGTTTTATAAAATGTGTGTTTTTCTCTGTCATTACACAAACTTGCTACTGCTGTTTTTCTGAACTTGAAAAAAATGTAGGTGTCTCCTTGCATGCCAGGTGTGCAATAGCTGCACACGTGTATGATGAAATACATAAAGTAAAAACTCCAGGCTTAGTCCTTTTTTGTTTTGCAGGAGCAAAAGGATGGTGGGACCTCCTGACACCTCTAAAGGAACACTCTTGGGCCCCAAAACCCCAGGATGGGAACAATGGGCATACAGTACATTGTTTGCTAGTGAGAAATTATCTCCTATTATGATCTCATGGGGAGAAAGACAGTAGCTGTGGTTCATTTTGATGAGGAAAATTCATTTGACATTTAGGCTCCAATTTCCTACAAGTGGGAAATAAGAAGGTACTCGCTTAATTGGTGTGCTGCACTATGGTAAATGTCACCGCTCATGCAGAACTACGTAGAGCCAGATATGTTTCTATAATACTGCAAGGTGTCTGTATGCCTGGTCAATGTCTCCCCCAAGAGGTTGTAAGTTGAACAGCAAAATAAAAAACAGCCACACAGGCTGCTGCATGTAGTGGACGCTTTTTGTACACTTAAATATCTTATTATTATCTGTATTCAAAGTGTGTTTTCATTCATGTCCTGACAAGGAGATCTAAGCTTTATAGTTTGCGTACCTCTTGTTTCTAGACGTTCTGATATGCTTATACTGTATATCTTATTAAATTATCTAAATTCTCAACAGTGTTGGGCTCATTTCCTCCACCAGATCAAAAGCTGAAAACAACAACAACAACAACAAAAAACAAACAAACAAAAAAACTCCCTGACATGACAAGTATGGAGACAGTTAAGGGAAAATATTCCCTGCTGTTTTAGTATTCAAGAAAAAAAAGAAAGAAAGAAAATATAGACTACAGATAGTTCAAACGTATATATATATATGAAGAACAAATGAAAGGCCCCGCCTGAAAGGCTTTGAAAGGCCTCCGTTATGGAGCCATAAATGTTCTTACAAGGCTGCTTTGTACTCATGGTGAACCAAAGCGTACGACTATCATTAATGTTATTAAGTAGCTACCACCATGAGATTATGTCTGCCTGTAGTACACCAGATTAATTACATTAAGTCAGGGGAAGAGCACAAACTATAAGTATAGACTGTAAACTTATAAGTAACATTCGTCCACCATAATTTTAAAAGTATACTGTAGTAAAAATGTTGAGGTAACTAAAGTACTGGGCCTCAAAAAACATTAACATAAAAAGACGACAGGCTCTGGAAACTACACTCAAGGACGTGTGAGTTGCGCTCAGCTCGGCGCAGACTGCGCAACTTGACGCTTGTGAAGTTCCGTGTGCATCGCTAACTCGAGCTAATTCATCACAGATACCTCAGCTAGCCAACCTTGCGCAGTGTTGGCCAGGTAGACGTACAATGAGAGATATTCCGGATAAATCGAATAGCAGTTAAGTGTTCGGCATTGTAATACAAACACGTAAGTGATACAAAGCGACTTTGCCTCCTTGCTATTGGGTTGTCACGGGAAATAGCTTAACATTAGCACTAGCTCGAGCTAATCAAAACAAGCACGAAACACTCATGAGGCTCTGATTTCACCTATTACACTGCAACTACCCGGGCGTCTCCGGTTTTGTATTAGTTGTGTAAAGAAGTCTGATGTATATTTCCTAATAACTAGCAAGCCTTGCAGCTTGTTTTATTAGCTAACCAGGCACGTTAGCTAGCTGGGACCAATGTCAGTTAACAACATTAACCTGGTGTTTTATCAGATTACCGCTTGCATTTCTTCTTTCCATGTGTACTGTTTACCTTGTTGTTGTTTTTGGATACTGGTTGTTTAATAACCCGGAATGTTGCATTGAAACCACATATGTCGCCCTCCCCCATGCAGATTAGGCCGTCCAAATGGTGATCATATCAGGCACAGCCACTGTGCTGCAGCAGTTTGTCAGTGGACTGAAGAGTCGAAATGAAGACACTCGCGCAAAATCTGCCAAAGACCTGCAGCACTATGTGACTACAGAACTCAGAGAGGTAACAGCAATAAGCTATATGTGCATAATTGAAAACTGTAAGTGGAAAACCACTTAGTATACTGGATACTTAATCAAGATTGTTTCCCACTAGTTGGAGAGTTTCACAAGTAGACATGAATCCCCAAATCAGTTCAGTTGTAAATGTATGTAGTGACTTATGAAACAATATTAGGAAGCATTTTCCTCCATACTTTTTGACACTGGTCTTGTCCCACAGTTAAGCCAAGATGAAGCTACTACGTTCTACGATGAGTTGAACCACCACATATTTGAGCTGGTGTCCAGCTCTGATGTGAATGAAAAGAAAGGAGGGATTCTTGCCATAGGTAAGCATTAATAAAACGTTGTTAAAATTGTTATGTTTTTAAGTGCTGTCAATTTTGGACTTATTTAAGATCTCTTAGTTTCTATCACTATAAAATGATTATTGTTTTCATCAGTGAGTCTAATTGGAGTTGAAGGAGGCAATGCCACCAGGATCAGTCGATTCGCCAACTACCTCCGCAATTTGCTCCCTTCCAGCGACCCCGTGGTGATGGAGATGGCCTCTAAAGCTATGGGCCACCTTTCTATGGCGGGGGACACCTTTACGGCTGAGTATGTGGAGTTTGAAGTGAAGAGAGCCCTGGAGTGGTTGGGAGCTGACAGAAATGAAGGGAGACGCCATGCTGCAGTAAGTCACTAGCAGACAACAGTCACTGTGGTGTTTGCTGTTCAAATAAAACCACATATTGGTGGTGTTTACATTTGCTGGAAATGTGGGCACGTTGGGAGCTGTAATAACTTTATCTATTGCTGTAGTGAAGGCAGTGTTGAAAGTTCCTCTAGTGTGTTTTGGGTTGAAGGCACAAGTACTACTTCATATGCACTCTTATACCCCAAATATCAGCACATTCTTCTTCTGATTTCCTCTTTACCCTGTTCTGTGTGCGTGTGGGTGGGTGTCACCCAGCTGTGGCGTCAGCAAAACCTCCAAGCAGAGAAGCTTGACAAGATGTTGATGCAACCCGGTCACTATGTTTTTATAGAGTACCGACCAGCTTCAAATGGTTATTATTGGCATCACACTCATAGTCCAGAAAAATCCTGAACGCTTCAAAATTAGAAAATGAGAGAATGTGCTTGCCTTTTTCTATGTTTTATTTAGCTTATTATGCAATTACCATTTTCCCATTTCTAGTGGCTGTAGAATATTAAACCTTGTTACTTTCCCCAGAATGTCCACATGATGTTGTTGGGAAATAACTGAAAAAGAGTATGGGGAGATGAAAACCAAGTTGGCAATAAAAAAACCTAAAATTCATAGGTGAGCTGTGCCAAAACGAAAGAAAAAAACAACAAATCCTACAAGCTAAAAAAAATTAAGTGATCAAAATGCACTAAGCAGGAGTAAATGGTCAGAAGAACACACATAGGATTGGTTGTGTGAAGAGATCAGTGATTTCACTCCCAAGTGGAAAGTGTTCCAGCAGTAAAATTGAAAAAGTAAGGAAAAACGGGATCTGTTTAGCTCCTTAGCAAGATGGAGCCATCCATATATCAGTTGGAACACAGCGTGGTCAGTGCTCTGTTTATCTAACGAGTCACAAATAAATTTCAGTGACAGTACAGCTGACAAGATTTACAGTTTTACTATTATTTACATGCACTGTCGCTATCTTGGATTGTGAAGTCGGGGTTGGTGAGGCTGTGCAGACCTTCCAGGGCTTGCAATATCTCCGGTCGGGCGACCAAAATCTATCTCAGCCCCGCCCGTCTGGCTACAGCTGAGTTGGAAGTCCAGCTTCAGAGGGCATTCCAGTTGAAAACACCATTTGGGAAATCTGAAATTTCAATTTGCAGCTTCAAATGGTACGCACCATAGTCACTGCAGTGGAGTCAAATGAAAGGGACAGTACCTAAAACAAGGAGAGAAAGCAGGGCACAACTACACATTTAAACAAGCAATGTAACATAACTACATACAGGACATTCCCAGCTCATAGTTGCTTCAGAATTCAAACAGCGACAGTCAAAATTTTATGTCAAGCTATTTTAGGATCATATGTGGATTTTGTTTTGGTGAACAGATCGTTGAAAAAGAAGATTTCAGGTTTCTCAGGTGTATTTTGGTAAAATAAAAAATGTGGAGCAGTGCACGCCTGCATTACTTTCGTTTGCAATCTCTTCCAGGTTTTGGTGTTGAGGGAGCTGGCTGTGAGTGCACCCACCTTCTTCTTCCAGCAAGTCCAGCCGTTCTTTGACAACATCTTTTACGCAGTATGGGATCCTAAGCAGGCCATCCGAGAAGGTGCTGTGTCTGCCCTGCGAGCCTGTCTCATCCTCACCACTCAGAGAGAGACAAAGGAAATGCAGAAACCACAGTGGTACAAAGTAAGACATGTAACTGTACACCGGCAAATCATGTGTTATTCTAATTAAAGTATTGGAGAGTTTGTTTGTTTTTTAAAGAGGTGACATGAGTGGCTTTTTTTTTCTGTGACAGCAAACCTTTGAAGAGGCAGAAAAAGGCTTTGATGAGACTTTGGCCAAAGAGAAAGGGATGAATCGCGACGACAGGGTCCACGGCGCTCTTCTGATCCTGAATGAGCTGGTTCGCATCAGCAGCATGGAGGGAGAGGTGAGGTCGGATATCAGCTTGGACACATTATCAGTGGTAAAATCCAGTCCGCTCACAGTCTTATTTCCAACCAGCGTATGCGCGAGGAGATGGAGGAGATCACACAGCAGCAGCTGGTCCACGATAAGTACTGCAAGGAACTGATGGGGTTTGGAACAAAGCCCCGCCACATCACACCCTTCACCAGCTTCCAGTCGGTGCAGCCGCAGCAGTCCAACGCCCTCCTGGGCTTGTTGGGCTACAGCACACCTCAAGGCTTCCCCAGCTTTGGGGCCACACCGGTACCTGCCAAGAGCTCTCTGGTGGAGAGTCGCTACTGCCGTGAGTTGATGGAGGAGCGATTTGACCAGGTAGGTTTTAACTACAGACAAAATGCATTGTAAAAGTGTAATTGTATATTAATGTAATGTGAAAATGCCTTGGACTAAAATCCTTGACACTCAAGGACTTTAGCTGCCATGATAAATGCACTGAACAGTGTTTAGACATATAGTTTCGTGCATACTGTTGACTGAGTTTGGAATCAGATGTTAGTGAGGGTGGCCTCTGCATATGCAGCTCCCCTTTGGAAAAAACATGGAAACTATTGTAATTGTTGTCAAATCATGGCTTTCTTCATACATACTGATGTCAAAAGTCATCATTAAGGGTACAGGGGATGTCATCAAATGTTGTCTTTATGGGGGAAAGAGTTAAACGTTTTGCAAAATACGAAAATTTTCACGGTTTTTTTTTGACAGTCAGAGTGCTGGTATCAGTCTTTGATGTTTTCTCTATGCACTAACTTGGATAGTGTGTTGGAAAATGTGTTTGTGAGTTTGCTTGAGGTTAGGCAGTTGAAGTCATACCTGTGGTAGTCATCTGACTGAATAATTGAGGAAGCTTTTGTTTAAATATCCAGGTGTGTCGGTGGGTGCTGAAATACAGGACCAGCAAAAATCCTCTGATCCAGATGACCATCCTCAACCTGCTTCCACGCTTGGCTGCCTTCCAGCCGCATACCTTTACAGGTGGGTTTAATTAACATATATGTGATTATCAGTTTGGTGCAAATTTTATGTTAGAACTTGAAACCATGTATTGTTTTCAATCACTATGCACATTTGGTCTATATATGGTTACTATTGCAATGTAAGTAGGTCATGGTTAGTACTTTTCAGGCTACCTTTTGAAATATCACTACCAGGGTTTCTACCGCTTGCTCAAATGAATGTGTTGTAGCTAATAGGAAAAAAAGATTATGTGCCATGTGGATGTTCATTTGCTGTGCAGACCAGTATTTGTCAGACACTATGGGCTACCTGCTGGGCTGCCTGAAGAAGGAGAAGGAGAGGACGGCAGCTTTCCAGGCTTTGGGGCTGCTGGTTGTGGCTGTGAGGACAGAAATCCAGCCGTACCTCTCCAAGATCCTTGAGATCATCAAGGCTGCCCTGCCACCCAAGGACTTTGCACACAAGTCAGTTATTGTTTCTTACAATTTTTAAAAAAATGTATCATTTATTAAATAGTGACATATTACACGTTCCATTACAGTGTCCCTTAAACCTAAAGGCTGAAAAGTCTAAAATTATATTATGGGTAGAATTTGCTCAGTGGTGTTGTGAATTTAAAAAAAAAACATGTTGTTGTCTATGCACAGTTTCATTTACTGATCTTTCATCTGTGCAGGAGGCAGAAGACCATGCAGGTGGATGCTACAGTGTTTACGTGTATTAGCATGCTTTCTAGAGCCATGGGTCCCAGCATCCAGCCAGACATCAAAGAACTGCTTGAGCCTATGCTTGCTGTGGGCCTCAGGTAGGACATCTTCAAAGAACTTTTTTAGCAATTCAGTTTCTGATCTGAATCATGTAATTTTCAAATTAATGCTTGGGTTTGATTGGATCGTTTGTCTGTTGTTCTGGTCTAGTCCTGCACTTACTGCAGTGCTGTACGATCTGAGCCGTCAAATCCCCCAGCTGAAGAAAGATATACAGGATGGTTTGCTGAAGATGCTCTCTTTGGTATTGATGCACAAGCCATTGCGTCACCCTGGCATGCCCAAAGGCCTGGCTCACCAGCTAGCCTCACCAAGCCTCACTAACATTCCAGAGGCTAGTGACGTTGGCAGCATCACCCTGGCCCTGCGAACCCTGGGAAGCTTTGAATTTGAAGGTGAGAACCTGGAAAAAAAACACGTACATCTGTGTGATGGATTCTTTTCCTGCATAAAATTTTAGGTCAGTAGCATGTGTCAAAGTTCAGGACCCAGTGTTTCGCAGCACAGTGTTGCATTGTAATACACAAGCAAGCAAGCAAATGTTTTTTAGTTAGCACTTATAACAGAATTACAAAGTGCTTTACAACAATGGGACTAAAACCAGGGTAGAATTAGAAGAAGCAAAATAGAGCAATGGAATTTAAAGCAATACAAAAATGCAAAAAACGGTGAATCCAAAGGAACAACATGAAAACACAGTGGAATTAGAAATGGTATATAAATTAAAACAACAACAAAAGACAGAGGTTAAGAATTTAAACTTGATACCGAATGGCTGTTGCTCTCCTCACCCAACAATCCTTTGCATTTTGTAGCTAGCCATTTTTTTATTATACTGTTCTAATGGACAAGGGCGCATTGATAAGTTGGGCTTGCTGAAGAAATTATTTAAAGAGTAGTGGCATTACTTTCCTGAATGATCATAAGAAATAAGTGGTGCAGTTTTGCTGTCTATGCACTCTATATCACATGCAGTGAAGTTGAAAATGAAATATGTTTTTAAACTAGGCTTAAACTGTCACTCGTAAGTCATTGGAGCCGCCAGCGGTGACAAAAATGTGGACCAAAAGAAATGATTATGTGAACTGCAGAAATGGCCGGGGCAGTTGTGCTGATGACTGTGCCCATCTTTCAGTGGTCGATATAAATAGCGTCTCTTCAGTCTGTCACCGAGATGACTAGTTTTTTGTTCTCCAGCAGAGAAACTGGGGAGAAAAATGATCAGTCTTTGGTGTCATTCCTCAGCAGACTGCTGGATGGGTTTGCATTTTAGTGCAAAAGCTGGGGTAACATTGGATATTTAGTTAAGTAATTCAGTCTCCACGGAAACAAGCCACCCGACTTCCTTGGTATTGAGTTTTAGAATCCCAAATAGACAAATGAAGAAGAAACGCCATTATAGGATAAATCAAGTCAGTGTTGTTTGTTTTACATAAAATAAGCAACAAAAATGCTGTTATTATCTACCAGGATATTAATGCTACTAAAAAAAATAAAATAAAAGCAGTTGTATTGTGATTATTCTACATGAACGTCTTTCCCCAGGACATTCCCTCACCCAGTTTGTGCGCCACTGTGCTGATCACTTCTTGAACAGCGAACACAAAGAAATCCGAATGGAGGCAGCTCGGACTTGCTCACGCCTGCTTACTCCCTCCATCCACCTGATCAGCGGCCATGTTGTCAGCCAGACCGCTGTGCAGGTTGTTGCAGATGTTCTCAGCAAGCTGCTAGTTGTTGGCATCACTGATCCAGGTAACAAATGCACAGAAAAGGAAAACGGCATTACTATGCAGATTTATTTTGTTTTGTTGCTTTTATGGTGTGAGGCTTCAGAACTGTTAACAGCTACAGTGATCCATTATGGCAGCGTATAAAAAATAAAAGTGATAAAGAAAGCCAGTCTGATTTTTGTCCCTGATTTCCTGTAGATCCAGATATCCGATACTGCGTGCTGGCGTCTCTTGATGAACGCTTTGATGCTCACCTCGCCCAGGCTGAAAACTTGCAGGCGTTGTTTGTTGCTCTGAATGATGAGGTGTTTGAGATCAGAGAGCTGGCAATCTGCACGATCGGACGCCTGAGCAGCATGAACCCTGCCTTTGTTATGCCCTTCCTACGCAAGATGCTCATCCAGGTATGAAAGGCACAGTAATGGCTCAATACGAGTTTTATTTATTGCATTAGACATCATGTTTTGATTTATTTAAACCATTAAATTTGTTCATTAGGATTCCTTAGGTTCATGTGCCAAAGATGGCATGCAAGTATTCCACAGGTTTGCAAACGCTTGGCTTCTACATGCATTATTTTTCTTGTGACGATTACCTGCTTGCGTTTCAGTTGGATACCTTTAGGGGGCAGCAAAGGCCATGATATTATGCTAAGCTGAAAACTCAAAACACACACACCTGTAGTACAAAGTCACAATTGATTTTTGTCTAAACGCCTTTGTGTTTTCCACGACTTAAGCTTATTAAATGTATTCCAGATGAAGATGAGTGCATGTGCTGTGCTAACATTATCATTTTTCTGCAGATCTTAACAGAATTGGAGCACAGCGGTGTCGGCAGGAACAAAGAGCAGAGTGCTCGAATGCTTGGTCACCTGGTCTCCAATGCGCCCCGACTTATACGTCCTTATATGGAACCCATCCTCAAGGTACTGCTTTGCAAGTTCTCTGTTGTAATGGTGGATAAGTGTGTATGAATCTAAACCAGACTGAAAGGGGCTTCATGTTCCCAGTAGGCCTATGCTAATAAGTAAAAGCTGAGGTCCATTACATCCTCATTTCCATGGGCCTTCAAATAAGTAATGATTTCAAAGTATATGAGGAAATGACCACATTGCTTTTAATTTTTCTAGGCTCTCATCCTCAAGCTTAAAGACCCAGACCCTAACCCAGGAGTAGTCATTAGTGTCCTTGCAACCATTGGCGAGTTGGCTCAGGTAAGGCTGTTTTTACTCTGTTTGTAATTATAAATCGGCTGTTTACTGCAACTAGATAAATCTTAGCAGAATTTATTGTCCATTGTACACAATTAATTATAAAAAAAAATCATCTTTAATCTGGGTAGTTTTAATGTAAATCCAAGCTTGTCTTGAGGTTGAAGGTAATTGCAGGCTCTTACCCTTAGATGTTTGCCTTGCTCTACCCTGACCAGGTGCTTGAATGGTCCCCTGAAAGCAGTCAGGGAGTCACAGTTAAAGGGCCTTTGAAGTTCAGACAGAGTGCGGGAGATGCTCAGGGAGACTCAGTGCAGAATGAGACAGAAGCCCAGCTCTTCGGGAACCCAGACAAAGCAAAGATGCATGAGAATGTAGGGAGTACAGATAACAGAAACTAAATGTTACTTTGAAAACAATCTGTCTGCAGCCTGAAAGCACATTTTAAAAAAAATTGTACATTTGGTAAGTGATGGTGGTTCCTAATATACATGGACTTGAGAAATTCACATGGATTCTCTGACAAATAATTTATTTAATAGCTTTAATATTAGCTTCTATTATTTTTCACTGTAGCTTCCTTGAGTTTTGTGCACTTCAGTTTATCTATAAAATGTTACGAGTTCTTATAATAGTGCCCTTTTGGCTTTAGGTGATTCTACAGAAAATGGTTAATTTATAAAATTTCTGTAGTTTTGATTGATTCTTTCTCTGCCCCATCAGGTGAGTGGCCTAGAGATGAGGAAGTGGATGGATGAGCTTTTCCCAATTATTATGGACATGCTGCAGGACTCATCATCACTGGCCAAGCGACAGGTACACAAGGAACAACTTACAAATAAATACAGACGATATACTCTTTTCTTGTTGATGATTAGTTAATGACTGTCTCTGACTTTCCACCAGGTGGCTCTGTGGACACTGGGCCAGCAAGTAGCTAGTACAGGCTATGTGGTGGAGCCCTACCGCAAGTACCCGTCCCTTCTAGAGGTGCTGCTTAACTTCCTCAAGACTGAACAAAACCAGGGCATCAGGAGAGAGGTATGAATAAATGTCATGCCATCTGGGCCGATCACCTTACGTTTCCCTCACCGTAGTAATGGGAACCTCATAGGCCAGCAAGGCTTGAAACCACTTTACAGCATGCATTGAGTTAATGTGTAGATCTCTGTAGAGGCATTGGATTTGGTGAATTACAATGATATGGACATGTAGCATGAAGCAAAGCACCTTTTCCATAAATATATGGACATTTTGATGTGAAAAGTTTGAGTGGAAATTGTCATTGTTTAATTTCTTACATACGACATTGTTAAAAGTGCAGGGAATGCACTTCCCTCACTTTATATGGTGAGAAGCTTCTCAAACCACTCTTACTGTTTGGCTGTAGCACTTTTTGTTAGTCTCCATTTTCCATAAATACTTTGTTTTCTATAGCTTCCTTATATCTTTGAAACTCAGCTAAGGTACCAAATTTGGTGAACTTTTGAGATAGATTATGTAAAATGACCAGGTATATACTCAATTTTGTGTTCCTGTGAGGGACCACTAACTCTGTCTTTCCAACAGGCTATACGTGTTCTGGGGCTTCTTGGAGCCCTGGATCCCTACAAACACAAGGTGAATATCGGCATGATCGACCAGTCCCGAGATGCCTCTGCTGTCAGCCTCTCAGAGTCCAAATCCAGTCAGGACTCGGGTAGGTCTCAGATTACTGTTAATACAGACATTTTTTCTTCACCAAGGGTCACAGTGTGGATTAGATTAACTTTTTATTTGCATTCCTCAGACTTACAGCAGTATTTTCAGTACAACAGCTGGAAAGTCTCTAAATGAGCACGAACCCATTTTCACATCTCACAGTGGAACTTGGGACTGTTGCTGTAATTTTAGTGAGTCTGCATTATGAGCCTGATGAATAATGTTGTCAAGAGTTTGTATATAGACTTGATGTTATTGTAGCTTTGTGCTGCGTTTACTGCATTTATCATAATGTTGTTTGACTCTTCAGTGAGAGTTTAGGGTATTTTCTTCCAGATTGCGCTCTAGTCATTTACTTGTAATCGCAGTTGTTCGTATTGATGAGACATTATGATCTTTATTTGTGGGCTCTCTCTCATTGTTGGTGTTGTGCCCTTTGCGTCACAGCTGGTTGTGTTAGACAACCCCCTTTCTTTCCATCATCACCAACTCTGTGCTCATATGGGATTGTCTGATGGTTGGCTTTTTCTTTCTAATTTTGTAGGATCTTTACCTCACAGTACCAAGTTGATGATGACTTTGAAGTAAAACAGAAAGGCCCCAGTCAGGCACCTTCTTGCTGGGAGGTGACACCATGCAATCATGTGTGCACATAAAATCATCATCTCGATGTAGTTATAGGTCAGTGCTCCAGAAATTGCCGTGAGTTAAATACGCCACGCAGCAGTTTCTCTTGGGTCAGAATGTGATCACTCGAGTGAGGAACCGATTTCATCTTCAGTTTTAGGAATTGCAGAATCTGGCTCCCATAAATAATAATAATAATAATCATGGATTGCATTTATATAGCGCTTTTCGGGAACCCTCAAAGCGCTTTACAATTCCACTATTCATTCACTCTCACATTTACACACTGGTGGAGGCAAGCTACAGTTGTAGCCACAGCTGCCCTGGGGCCCACATAAAGCCAGTGAAACTGTGTCTTTTGAAAAAACACTGAAGATTATGCTTTACTCATTGGCTGTTTTACATTTAATAAATCTACAAATCATTCGAAATGGAGTGCAGGGAGGAGATATGTCTACGCCGACAAGACAAAACACAATCTTTTAAGGTCTTGCCCTTGCATTTGAAAAGTCAACAGCATCAGCGGCTTTGGGTTTGCCTTTTGTGGGAGTTTTCATTCTTTGGGATCTTATTTCTGGCTGCTGTCTGATCTAAACCCAACTAAAAATCCTTCAGAACAAGAGTCTGCCAGTTTGGAGGGAAATATAAGCACCACAACTGGAGTAGGACTTTTTGAAGTGCTGATATTAAATTTAATGTGACCCACTTTAGACAGATTTCAAGCATCTGTTTAATAGAATATCAGTGATATACGTCACTCTTTTTCTTTACGGGGTGAACGGATTACTGGTGCAGTCTGAATTTGCGTAAACGTATTACCATATCAGCTGAATAACTCAGCATTGCCTGTTAAAAGGCTTTTTGGTCAATATGTTTGTTGTAATAAACAATATGTCCAAAACAGGATTAATGACATTGATCTTAACCCAGTTGACAGATTTTTGAATAACAGTGCTAAACACAATGTGGGTGGATCTTAATATACCCTATGTTATCTGTTAGAAGTAACAAAAGATGTAAAAATGTTTTTCTTGCTCGTAGTGGGTTTTACTTTAAACTCTTGGATTATTTCTCTGAGTATGATAAAACTCTCAGAACACGACTTGGTGGTTGTGCATCATAAACGGTCTGGATATTGTGAATTTCTCTAATAATGCACATCTGTCTTCGGTCACACGCCTCGTGTGTGGAAAATGCAGATCTCCACTCGTCTGATCCAGTCATGTGTCTCAGAATGACCTTGGACAGTATGGTAATGGTTTTACCAGTTTGTTCTCCAGCTAAATAGACTGTGACCAGAACTGGAGGTCGTATATCTGTTGGCGAATTTGATTTGTTAGGGTCACTGTCTGAAACACTAGTATCTCGGACCACTTTTTTTTTTTTTGTAGGGTTCTGGGAGTTGACTGTCTAGTTCCATCTCCTCACCTGACTTTAAATTAGACCAGTCAGATCTTTACAGAACACAACAGTCATAAAGGTGATGAAACGCTTCATGTCCCCTTGGGAGTTGCTATATTTTTTACATGCTATTAGGAATAGTTAACAGTTCCTATTCGTCCCATTCACCTGAATTATTACACTACTCTTGCTTCACTTGGCTACACTAATGCCTGTTTGTTTGCCGATAAAATACAGATTGTTATCATTTATCACCATTGTGAATCTTGACTTGGTGAATACTGAAATATTAAAAAACTAACTTTTAGTCCTCGGCGTCTAAGGGGAGACATTCAAGCAGCTGAAACAGTAGCAAAAGGCTGAATACCACACATTTGTATTCTCAGGTGCCTTGTAAAATTTAATAGCCCCGCAAAGATAAATGGACGACGAGAGCTGCTTTGTATTCCCTATTACAAAAATATTAATGGAACTAATGCACTAATAAAACCCCCAAACCCTGTGATCTTTTATTCTCAGCAACTCTCACACGGCTCCTTGTGCTCTTGGGTCTATTAGGAATGGAAACTGGTACATATTTTACTGGTGATGGCAGTGCCTAGGTGCTGAATGTTACTTTATGTTGTGACAAAATTTTGATCATTTTTTGGAAGAACTTTAAGTATTAGGTTTCCTACTGTCTCCAGCAAATCTAAGATCTCGTTAAGCTGAATGAGGGGACTTACTAAATGCTGAAGAGATTCCATCTTTTTCTTTTACCTTAATGGTAAAACCTTGACTAAAGCGCTAACTAGATCCTGCAGTCACTGCAGTTAATTTGAGCAATTTATTGCATCTGACTGAAAGTTGTACAACAGGCTGAAATCATATTATGTGATTACGACGAAAGAATGTCCTCATCAGATTTACATTTGGCAAATTACTAAATATTTCTAGGGTTTAAGCATGGCCACTCACAACTGTCACATTCATCAACTGCTCCATCAGTATGACTGAAGGAGAGATGGCACAAAACCTGAGAAAGATTCTTGCATTATTATTTTTTAATTTTATAGTTTATATGTTTATATAGTTTATATGACAGCATCATTCAAACTAACCAACCTCACTCTCCTCTTTTTGTAGCTGACTATAGCACCAGTGAAATGCTGGTGAACATGGGTAACCTGCCCCTGGATGAGTTTTACCCTGCTGTGGCAATCGTCACTTTGATGCGAATCCTGAGAGACCCATCACTCTCCAACCACCACACTATGGTAGTCCAGGCGGTCACCTTCATCTTCAAATCTTTGGGCCTAAAGTGCGTCCAGTTCCTGCCTCAGGTCATGCCCACTTTTCTCAATGTCATCCGGGTGTGTGATGCCAGTATCCGAGAGGTAAGCTGTTGTGTGGATTAAGAGGAAAGAGACTGCCTGACAGATTCATTATGGCATTTCTCTTATTTTGTCAGCTGTTCACAAAGCAAATCTTAGACTCTGTCTTCTGTCTTCCTCCAGTTCCTCTTTCAGCAGATGGGAATGGTCGTGTGCTTTGTGAAGATTCACATCCGTCCCTATATGGATGACATCTTCACCCTCATCAGAGTGAGTAACTGTTTCAACCCAATCTCTAAACACTCATTATGCAGCCCTTCTTTATTTTCCTTTGAGTTAGGCTGACAGCTAAGAACTCTTAATTGCACTCAGTTGTGCTTTCTACTTTCCTCATTAGAAGTAATGTGTTTAAGGCCTCTGCATGAAGTCTTGCCCCATGTCACACAGCAGTATGCATTGTGTGTAGTGAGGTACTTAACAAGATTAAAGAAACTGTGAGTCAGAGAAAATAAGAAGTTATGTATATTTAGAGATGTTCTTTTTACTCTTCCTTTTATTATCACTCACTGTTCACCTTCTAACTGTAGCACTGCATGTGGCTCTGATGTACGTTTCCACTCACGTTATTCAAATAATATTTAGGAGAAAAACTGCCGATGACTCATGACGCTCACACTTATCCCATGATGTGGAACAACTGCTAAAGCCATAGCTCCTGCCTGCACTTGCACAAACACAATGTCAAGCACATAATCATTTAAAGAGTCACAAAATATCATATGACTGTCCTTGCGTCGGAATCTTGGTAACACTGTTACCAAAACTTTTGCAATGGCCGCAACTCCACCTGGTGGAAAGTAATTGAGAGAAGTAGACCACTGCGCCTCCAGTCCCTATGAGTTAATAAATGGCAAGTAAAACAAAGAATCTATTCATTTTTGCTCCAGTCCTGCTCTTGCATCCAGATGAGGGGGCTGGAATAGCCATTCAGGACGTACTCTCACTTCCTCTCTAGTTAGCAGCCACAAGCAGGGAAAGCAGGAAGTTGGGGGTTGCTTGAGACCTCTCGTCCCTGACAAAACGCCTTTGCCAAATCTCACAGCTGAAGCCCATTGACTGATTGATATATTGTGTGACTTCAGGTCTTTTCTACTCCAGCTATTAATATTTTTAATGTGCACAGTGGTCAAACCTAGATTTTCCAAAACACTGTCAAAATCCACGCAGAGGCATGATGTAAGTCCCAGCTGACAGGAAACTGTCTCCATTCCTTGCCATCCAGTATTGTGACCCCTGCTTTGTGTCTCTAGCACGTGAACGTTTTGCATTTCCAGAGGGAACACTGATCCAGGCATTTGTCTCCCACTCAGCTTATTGATAAAGCACATTTTGACCTACTTCTGTATAGCTACACAAAAACTTTAGCATTACAATACAGCAATACAATTCCTTTTTCATTCACACTGTTGCTCCTCCTGTCCCAATTTTTTGGTAATATTTTGCTGTCATTAAATTGCAAAAAGAGCCAACCAAATCAAACACACAGTGGTCTTTGCACTGTGTTCATCTAAATGAGTTATAAAATATTTGACTTGTGTTTTTGTTTTTATTTACATTTTACAAAGCATCAAAACTTCTTTTAGGTGGATGTTTAGTACTGTAGTACAGTATTTCTTTAATTTATGTTGTTATTACATACTATTAGTATTAGAAAGCGTTGGCATTTGATTGTCTAAGAGTAATTTGAATTTCTATAATGTGTGTTTGAATATACTCTCCATTAGGGCTTTATCAGAATGTACAATCTTTTAACTTATGTTGGCTTTGATAATAATGAGCAAAAATGGGTGTCAAGTTAATGTAATGAATACCAACATTTCATTATCTGTGTCTTAGGAATACTGGACACCAAACAACCCCATGCAGAACACCATCATCCTCCTGATTGAGCAGATTGTGGTGGCGCTTGGTGGAGAGTTCAAGCTCTATCTCCCTCAGCTCATTCCACACATGCTACGTGTCTTCATGCATGACAACAGCACCGGGCGCAGTGTTACCATCAAGGTGAGTTCACTGCGGTGCGATTGCAGACGACATGCGATGTCAGTATCTGATTTGCCAGTAATAGACTAAAGCTGTGTAGTTCATTGGGTCTCATATTTTTATGAGCTTACAGTTACTGTGCATACACTGAAGGGTAGCGGAGTGTCCAACAGCTGGAATTAATAACACAGAAGAGAAAAAAGTCAGCTGGAGATAGATTTTCAGTGTTTTTATTTCACAAAAAGCTTTTAATTACTTTTCCAATTCTGCAAAAGTTGTTTAGATTCTGGATCACAAACCAATATATTGTTTTTGCTTTTCTTTGGCATCTTCGAGAACATTTTTCAGGTTTGTGTCTGAAATCACGTGCAGCTTACCGTGCCAGAATTATAGGCCGCGGCATTGCCCATGACTCATAGATGTTTAAAATGTCAGAGCTGTAGTTGAGATTACATTTTGGTACGAGGGATTATGATTTAGTAGTTGGAGCAAGAGAATGTACTGTTTTCTTATGTTAATGTTGCCATGAATGCTTGCTCTGCAGAGTGCAGAGCTGTTGGTGAAATAAAAATTAAATTGAGTACCCTTAATTATAAAAACAGACCAAAATGCCTGCTGTGGTGCCTTGGGCATCGTTATCAGAGAAATGGTGGTTTGTGTACTTGTTAATCCCTCCATTGGAGCTCTGCATTCTCTAACTGGCAGTCCAGAGCTTATTTCCAGCGCTGTCGCTGTCGCTTTCCTTTTTTTTTCCTTTTTTTTTGTTTAAATGAAAGCAGTTTTGTATTCTATCCCAGTTTCATCTACACTCTAAACTACAGGTGATTAGAAAACCTGTAACAGTTTAAGAGACTATTAAGTAGGGCTGGGTATCGTCACTGATTTCTAGAATCGATTCAATCCCGATTCACAAGGTCCCGAATTGATTCGATCCACGATTCGATTTAATTCGATTAGATTCAATTCGATTTGAATCTGGGAACTTTTGACAGTCAGAAATATTATAATTCAGATCAGTACATTTACATATTTTTGTATCTATAAAAAGGAAGCTGACACACGCAAGACTTTATCATTTACTGTCTTAGCTGTTTGGTTGTTGAAATTTTGTGAGATTTCACCAGAGATTCTGGCATTTCGGGCAAAATAAATTTATATTAAAAAAATCGATTCAGGATTTTAATGAATCGATTTTACGTTATCCAAGCCAGAATCGATTTTAATCGATAAATTGATTATAAAAACCCACCCCTACTATTAAGTATTTTGTCATACATATTTTTTTCCGTTTGTAAATGTGGGAATGTGTTCACGAACCTGCTGACCGTCGAATAGAGAGTAAACTGTGGGTGACCCAGATGATCAATAGGATGTATGTATTCTGATTGGTGATTGTTTACTCAAAAATACATATGTAAGAAAAGAAAGTCTACAGTGAAATTGAAAGGCCAACTCACAGAATGCAGACACTGGTAGTTGTATTTGCATATATTTATTTACAATGTCAATGAATCTTTTTGATGCTGACAGGGGGAATAACATTTTTGTGTAAACTGGAAGCTATGATGATGTCAACCAGAGACATTCTCCTGGGAAATCTAATTTGTAGCGCTTCACTGCGTTTCTAACTCAGTATTTGGAGAATATTTCTCCTACCTTAATGTCTGCCATTTTCTCGTCTGCTTAAGAAGCTCAGAAGATTCTGAAAAGTCTCACGTACTCCCTTTACGACTGTTATGTTTTAAGAACTTTTATCTCTATCTTGATCTCATCTTAAGAATGTGAGAGTAAATTCTTAAAAAAACAAAAAAACCTAACGTTTTATCACTACATACTACTATTGGTCTTTTATATCACAATATAATGTTGGTCATACTTATGAAGTATTGCTTTTCTTGTTAATTATATAACAGAGTTGATTAATCCCGCACTTTGCTAAGTGTCTGTTTCACCATTGTGCTCATTATTGTATCAGTTATTAGCAGGCTTTTGATTCCTGAGGATTACTGCTGAGCAGTAACAAATTATTTAATTTTTAGTAACATCATTGTAACATTATTACTTTCTCCTGTAGTGACTTTTGTAATGTCCGAAAGAGCCATTTCTGAAGGCTGTAGTTACTAACGCAGTTCTGGGTAACTTGCCCAGCACAGATGAGGATAAACTTTGTGAGCTTTTTATGTAGAACAGGAAAGTACCCTAATAAATCTCAGTTATAATAAAGCAAAAAGGGTGCTGGAAAGATTTTTTTAATTTAAAAAAGTATGATCATGCTTAGTTTAACTGAAGTAAGTCAAAAGATTTAAAGTTAAACTCTGTAACTGAATAAAATCAGTGGTTAAAGCCAGCTGCTTTATTAAGACTAACTGGTTGATCATGATTAGTTTGGTATTATGCGAGATATTGTGATGTAATTAGTAAACAGAATAATTAAGTAAACTCTTGAGATATCATGCATTTGTTGGAAAGACATTGTATTTGTATTTCTTGTCCCTTTGGACTCCTTGAGAAATGACATTTTCTAAATATTGGTGTTTTTTGTTATAAACAAAAGCGAATAATACATTTTCTTTCAGAAGAAAGAAACTTGAGAAGTGCGTGATTGCACGAGTGGTGTCGTCAGTAATAAAAACCAAATGCCAACCAAAAGCAAAATGGATGTCTAGAGGATAGCGCGCCAGCAACTGATCTATAGGAAACTTTTTTTTGGAGGAGGATTGGCACACCGGGCCAAAGTTTTGCCAGTGCTGCTGATTATCATCAGCCACACTTCCCCTCAAGTGCTTTAAAGAGCAGCCACGCAAACCAGCAGGGAGAACCGTCACAGACAAAGGGCCCTCTTTGGCCCTATTCATTTTTGTGTCTGACACCCTCCCACGCACGATTTGAACCCTGTGTGGAATTACATGCTGAGGGTTCTCTTAACTTGGGGGCAGGGAAGAAATACAGCAGCAGGCTTTGGGATCCCTTCACCTTTCTCCAAATGAATTTCAGCATCTCTGGTGATTTATGCTGCTATCAGATAGGAAAAGAGTGCCACAGTGAAGGAAAGTGTTGTGCAGAATTTATAGCATAAGACAACATGAGAGAAATATTAAGACAGAATAATTATGTTGTTTCACTTATTGTATATTCATAATTATCAAAGCCCTAAAATCTTCATTAATAATACCATTTTAGGGCAGTGCAGAAAGCTTTCTTTCATAGACTCCCTGATACGCATTCATACTCTCAAGGAAACACTAACTAGTAATTTACCATTACATTTCTTGTAATGTTACAAGAAATTGATAATACCTTGGTAATAGCAGTCTGAACAGGCTGTTTGCAGTTTTCTCTTCTTTTAGCGACACACTAACTTTTAGATTTCAGGCTGACGTCTACCAGCAGCTCAAACCATAGAAATGTATAATGATGACCTGGTTAAAAGTTGTGCTCAACACATGCTGTGTCCTTAAAAAAATGGATCTGAAAACATGAAGATATAAGGATCCTGTAAGACAGAATAATGAAAGTTTAGTGTCAAAAATTAGCAATGGCCACAAAAAAACCTCCATTATGAATGTCTCAGTGTAGCATGACCCTGAATCTGTGTTTTGTAATAGATTTCTTTGCGAGTTGCACTGAGTCAAAGTAAAACTTGTCATAAATCTAGTGGAGAAACTATATTAACTAGACTGAAAAGGGCCTGTGTCAGAATGACGAGATGACTTTATTTTGCTAGCATTAGTTTAGGTTTAATAATTTAAGCTCACATCACTTTACACTCATACTGAAAGTACAGGAGCTCAACCTTCAGTTGATTTATTGGGGTGGTGTTTTATGTTTGTGGCTTCCATCAATATCCATCAGGACCTTTTGAGGTCTAAGCCACTTGCTCGTAATACAGCAGTTCAAAGACAGCACGGACCTATAAGTAACACACTCTCCTGTTTCAGCAGCGGCAGCCAGTAGTTGTCAGGGTTTTCCCTCAAACCCTAAATCACGATTTACGGGGAGACCACAAACACAGAATCGTGCGGAGCACAGTCATCTAGTCTTCTCTTCTCTGGTGCTGTTTAGTTTCAAAGTCTGTAGTATAGTATAATTCAGCAGCCCACAATCTGGATTGTCTGTAACTCAGGTCTGTGTCTGGAGCCTGATCTTTAGCGCAGCATGGGGGTCATGAAATGAGGGGAGTGGGAATCAGATTTCCCGCTTGTCTACAGAAGAGGTGAAGAAAAACATACTTCCATCATTTCAAGAAGCCTTCTCCCCTGAGCTCCACCCCCACCCTTCTAGGCTCACACATGCACACAGTTGTACACCTCCAACTCAACTTCCTGCTGTCTCGCCGTGTGCACTTTAGACATGGGGTTGGAGAGTGGGGGGAAAAGCAGAGGCGGTCATGGTATGTATTGGGGGGCTGGGGTATTTTTGATGCTTTCAATAGACGTCATCCTTTAAGACCACCATGTAGCCACCAAGCCTGTGTGCACATGCGCCACACAGCACCATGTTTACTGTTACCTTAAGGCACTGTGAGGCTTTCTCAAAAAATGCCATTTAGTTAATGTTGGAATTTGTATGCAGTAAACATGGCTGTACTCACTAATAATAGAAGATATACAGTCATTGGTGAAATGTAGATTAATAATCTAAAATTGACAAAAAGCCCCACGCAGAGGTACGTCATGAAACTTAACATCAATTTTAAGGAAGGTAAAATTGATGTTTAAAACCCCCCCCAAAACCCACTAATGTAATGTTCATATTTTACTTTATGATTTGCATCCTGTGAAGGCGCAGATTCATGCTCACTTATTCGCTAACAGCTATACACAGATTTCCTGGACGGCTGGCTCGTGTGCCAGCACCTTGCTGAAATAAAATGCCATTCGACTTTCCCTTCAGAGCTCCTGAAGAAAACCATTTACAAGCTCATTAAAGCCACTCATGTTTAAGTGCTGCAGTATGTGGAATTAAGGAATGTGTGCTCTCCTTTTCAGCTACTCAATGCCATCCAGCTATTTGGTGCCAACCTAGATGACTACCTCCACTTGTTGCTGCCTCCCATTGTCAAGCTCTTTGATGCCCCTGATGTGCCCCTGCAGGCGCGCAAGTAAACGCTACACCCGTAGTTTTAGTGAGGAATCTAGTGTGATAATAAAAGTCATTCTCACTTAATTTTGCAAATAAAAATGTATTTAGCATCAATCTGATGTCACCACAGAAATGGGAAATTAAAATTAGACCATCACTGTGGTTAAAAGAGAGGAAAAAAGAACAAAGCTAAACATTTTTATGTGTATGTTTTTTATTAAAGAATCCATCTGGCAGCGATGTCAGATTTTTCACATGACTTCTTGGCTATCGGAGCAGGCTGTGTATCTAAGTCTGTGTCCTACAAACATTTCAGTAAAGCTGAGCATCCTTTGTTTTTCCTCTGTGGCTCAGGGTTGCCTTGGAGACACTGGACCGACTGACAGAGTCCCTGGACTTCACAGACTACGCTTCACGCATTATCCACCCGATCGTTCGGACACTTGACACCACTCCAGAGCTGCGTTCCACTTCCATGGACACCCTGTCCTCACTCGTATTCCAGTTGGGCAAGAAGGTAACCAGAGCTGTCCCCCGGGCTGTCTTTTAGATGTAGATACTATTAACTGTACTTTTCCAGTCTTCCTACTGTTGGCTTCACATGCACTGCCCCCCCTAGTTTTATTACTTCCTGCCAGACTGCTGATGTCATTGACCATTACGCAGCATGGGGTGGTGTTTACAGGAGCGGATGAGGTCACATTTACCCCTGCCTGTCCTCTCAAGCCTTCCCCTCCCTTATCCCTCAAACCCCGTGTCGTTAATGTGTAGGGGAAGCTTTTGATCTGAGGTTCATGAAGGTTAGAAACAAGTGCAAGACACCCAGTTATTTACTTTATGGTGAAGGGAAAGCGGTCTCCAGACACACATACACCCTTATGTTTATCCTTCCTCTCTCCTCTTATTTTCAGTACCAGATCTTCATCCCCATGGTGAATAAAGTGATGCTAAAGCACAGGATCAACCACCAGCGTTATGACATACTCATATGTCGGATTGTCAAGGTATGGCTCGCCAGTAAATCCAGATTATTACTACACATTTTTCACACATGTCTCGTAGATTATCTGTGAGCTGCCAGTCTTTTATTTCATAACCTCACAGGGCACAAGGTGGTCTGGCAATAAATTACATAAGTATAAATAAACATTTCATATTCAGTGCACCATAAGCAAGTCATTACCATGTCTTGTTTATCAACAGTCCCTCAGGAAGGAAATGCACTTCTACTTTCATAAAACGTGTTTTGGGGCCCAGCTCAACAGTTTGAATGTGTGTGGCCCGCATGTGTGTGGCCTGCATGTGTTTGTTTATGTTTGTTTTTGTGCCTATCAGGGCTATACTCTGGCAGAGGAGGAAGAAGACCCTCTAATTTTCCAGCATCGCCAGGTTCGTGGTAACCAAGGTGACGCTTTGGTCAGCGGACCAGTAGAGGCGGGGCCTATGAAGAAGCTCCACGTCAGCACTACTGCACTCCAGAAGGTTGGAAGGAACAGTTGGCATTTTTTTCCCCCCATGATTAAAGACACGCACACGTCCAATGTTTATATCGGTGGCAGTGTTGCAGGTGTTTCATTTGTGTACAGCAAGCAGTGCTGAAAGCCGTAGTTCAATTGTGGTCAGGATGTATGAGTCAACAAACTGGTGATAAATTAATGGAACAACGTCGTCATATGAGCAGAACACCACAATCAGTGCATATATTTGACAGCAGAAAACAAAGGATTACCTGCTGATTTGATGATAGTTTACAGAGTGGTGTCAGACTGGCCTGTGGACCGATAAATTACACAGCGCTCTTCACTACCATCATCAAGATAATAATAAAAAAAATCTCACAGTTTACATTATAGTCAGATTATCCCATACACATTACATGTGAAAACTTTGCGTCCACATATTTGTTCTGAAATTGATGATTTCTGACACTGGAAAGGCTTGGGGAGCTGCCAGGAAGGTGTCCAAAGATGATTGGCTGGAGTGGCTGAGGCGCTTGAGTGTTGTCCTGCTCAAAGAGTCATCCTCCCCAGCTCTGCGCTCGTGCTGGTCACTGGCTCAGACCTACATCCCTCTTGCCAGGTAAATGCAAACATAATTCCTTATGAAGCATGTACATAAAATCTGAAGCTCTGTCTTTGCATAGAGTTTTGGGCAGTCACTACTGCCAAAACATTCTCAGTTATCAGTAGTGCAAAACTGGTCAAACTTGACAATGTCAAAGGTGACTGTATGTAGCTGTATGAAAAGCAGAGTTACTAAAATGCTAAAAAAAAAAAAAAAGCTGTGTAAAATCACAAATACCTGTTTATTCTGTGATCATTTTTACAACTTTTAGAATGATCTCGCTACTGCAAAATACTTGAATATTTTAATGTTGTTTTAATGGCAATATGTTGTTTTTGTTGACCCCAGAGACTTGTTCAATGCAGCTTTCCTCTCATGTTGGTCTGAGCTGAGTGAGGACCAGCAGGATGAGCTGATCCGCAGCATTGAGTTGGCACTCACATCTCAAGACATTGCTGAGGTCACACAGACTTTGCTCAACTTGGCAGAGTTCATGGAGCACAGCGATAAGGTTAGCAGTGACCTGATAACCTAATTAAACTAATAGCTGTGCTATTGTTTAGACATACATGTTTTTAGTGTCCCTGCAGATGTGAACGGACTCTCAAACAGCATTTTCAAAACTAAATTCTAATCCTCAAAGTTTTTATATTAGCCAGAGTATTTTTTTCTTCATCAATCAGGTTTTGCTTCGTTAAAGATTGTAATAAAAATGTCTCTCAAAAATCAAAGTAGGTTTAATGTTTTTAACTCTTGCTCAAATAATTAGTCGTATTCTTAATTTGATTTTAAATGTTTATAGCGTCAGTGTATATCGGTCTAAATTGAGAAGTATAAATGGAAATTCATCTGTTTTAAATTAATCCACAACACAAAGTGTGAAAAATAAATGCTTTTGCAGTCCCACTGCACATGTGTTTATGATGTTGAGATAATATTCTTCTCACAGCATTTTAGAACTTAATTTTCATTGTGAAAATAATACAGATATTTTATTTGGTTAACTTAATTATTTCTGCCATCAACATCACAAAATTTAATTCGCTTTTTATCAGTTTATGTCTCTTCCAGAAAAGATAAGCACTACAGCAGATATAGATGTGGAGACATCTGTTATTATGCTGTTATTTGTTCATCTACTTATTTGCACAGTCGCATGCAGCATTATATAACAGTAAGAAAAAGATTAACTCCAGAAACACGGAAATGTGTTAACCTTTTGATAAAATAGGAACTTTAAACTTGGCATAATAATGATGCTGTTACATTAAGGACTGTGAATGTTGTGGTTGGGCTGTGATTTCAGTTTCAATATGCTCCTCAGCAACGAGCCCACCGTCGAAGAATGATGTATTCTTCATAGTTAGATAAGCAGAGCCAGTGGAATGATTGTCATTTAGAGTTATTTATTATGTACAATTTCCTTTTCCAGGGCCCTCTGCCCCTCAGAGACGATAACGGCATTGTGCTGCTCGGTGAGAGAGCTGCCAAATGCCGTGCCTATGCCAAGGCACTGCATTACAAAGAGCTGGAGTTTCAGAAGGGACCAACCCCCCTTATCCTGGAGTCTCTTATCAGGTAGGAGGTGTGAAAAAGCTCAGAAATGAATGTGTTATTTTTATGAATAACAGCCACAGCTTACCTGAATAGGGTAATTAAAAAAGCATGTCATGGTCCACTTAACTTTTTTGTTTGTGTAATTTAACAGGTCCTCAGCCCAGTAGGTTATCGCTTAGAACAAACATTACACCACCCTTGAGGAGTCAGTTTTTCAATCTAATAAATAAAGAAAAAATATATTAAGCATATCCTCCTCTCCCACAAGCCTTTGATATCTTCTGTCAACTTTTCCATCCCCTTTTCTCATCTTTCTTTATTTCTACGCCTTTGGCATTGCATGGAAAAATCTGTTTTGCAGGCATCTAATTGGAAGCTTGCCTCCTTTTCATCTGTGAGTGTCTGGACTTGTGTTTCTCTGGGGCCTGTTTTCAATTTCTCAGAAGCCTTGATCATGATGAATGATGGAAGCCGGCACTCTGGTGTTTTCAATATCCCCATCTGGTTCTCACCTCTCCAGGATTTCCCATAAAAGATCTAGACGCTAGTGTGCAGAAAGCACTGCGAAAACCTCTTTTTACTGAGTCGCGGCTGTATTAGGGGAAAAATATGTTTCATATCTGATGCATACTTTTTGATGACAAGGAGTTTTGTCATAGCCGTTTCGGTGCCTGAGTCATTGTGTTTGTAAGTGACATTGGAACTGATCATTTCATTCTTTCATATGGATATTCAGTTAAAATAGTTAGTTTATGGTAATACATCTGTGACCGCTACAAATGATGTGTGAGGGATTTTTAGAAAATCCACAGAATTAATTTGTGGTTTGACTATGTTCTTAGTAGGCACAGAAGTATCGAATATAGCCAGGAAACTTGTCACATTTTCCCCTTTATTCCTAACAAGAGAGGAATGCTGCTAATTTAGCAATTTGCATTTATTTGTAGAAGTCTATCATGCAGTGTTAATATATGTGAATCATGTGATAGTCTTTGTTTCGGATTTGTTAATATTATGTATTAAAAAATATTGAATTTGTCATTATTTGGTAGAATGGGGTAAAAGAAAGCTGTGTATCTTGGAGATAAGTGCTTAATAAGTGCTAATACATATACATTTGGTTGATCTGTCATAGTTGTAACAGTAGGGGCCAGGCATTGTTGCATCTAAACCATGTGTTGGTAATTTTTCTGTAGCCTTAGTGTTATGGGTACCATGGAAATGCTTGGAAATTGAGTCTTGAATAAAACGTAGCATGTTGTTGAGATGCACAAAAGACTGCACGATGTTAGGTAAAATATCATCTTATGATACCCAGCCAGTGTGGCTTTTGTTTGTTAATACCAGCTGCAGTAGCTTAGCTTAGCTGGGTTTGTTTTTACCTTGTGAGTCTGCGTGCGTCTTATAGGGGGCACAACCATTACACTGGTTTAGAGTACTTTGACAGGTGTTTATACGGTATGTTTGTCTGTCCGGATTTCTGCAGACAGATTGTGTCAGCATAATAGTTAGAGTTTACAAATACATTTGGGGTGACTCTTGAGCAATAAGTACTCATGTAACAATGAAGTAATTCTTAAATAATTGTCATATTGTAGATGGTACTGCATTATATCCCTGAGTCAGGTATATTGACAGGGATAATGCATTTGATCCCCCTGCAAGATGGTCTAGTTTTTTTTTTTTTTTTTTTTCTTCCACTGGGAAGTTTTGATGGACTTGGATTAGGATAAAGAGATGTCATCATCATCTCAGGTTGGTAACTTTTAATCTACCTGTGTTGTCTCTCCCTGCGCTTTCACCCTCTTGGGTTATGGTCCAACCAAGGCAATAGTAATAAAAGTATCGAGTATAATGCACAACTCCAATTCCAGAATGTCGGGATGCTATGTAAAGTCTCACGAAAACAGAATGCTGTGAGTTGCAAATCTCACAAACCCTTATTTTATTTGTAATGGAACATAGAAAACATATCAAATCTTTTGAGACATTTTACTGTTTGATTAAAAATCTTAGCTTGTTTTTAATTTGATAAACATGTCTCAAAGTTGTGATGGGAGCGACAACAGGCTGGAAAAGTAAGAGTTACTAGAGCAAAAGAGGTGGGGGAATATTTTGCAGCTAATGAGTTTAATTGGTAACAGGTCAGTGGCATGAATCTTGGAGAGGCAAAGTTCCTCAGAATTAAAGATGGGCAGAGGTTTAACAATCTGCAAAAAACAAACAGTTTCTATGAATTATAGAACAATTTGAGATTTGTCTTCCTTGATGTGAAATTATAAAGACCAATCTCATCATTTCCAGTAGAAATGATCCAGAGAACATGGAGAAAACTGTGCACAAGGGACAAAACTGAAAATCAATATTCTGTGATGGAAATCACTGTATGGGCTCAGGCCCAGAAATCATTCTCTGTGATCACAGTCCACCTCATCCACAAATGCAGGTTAAAGCTGCAATAATGAAGAAAAGAAACAATATGTGAACATGATCCAGAAACTATGTCTTCTCTGGGTCAAAGCTCATTTAGAATTCAAAAGCCTGCATCTCTGATGATATGGGAGCGCAATAATGTTTAGGAAACTGGCAACTTGCACATTTGGAAAGGCAAATCAACACTGAGAGGTGCATACAGGATTTAGAGCAACATATGCTCCCATCCAGACAACAGATTTTTCAGGAAAGACCTTATATATTTCAGCAAGACAGTGCTAAACCACATACAGGAGATCCTACAATAGTATGGCTTCATAGTTGAAGAGTCCAAGTGCTGAACTGGCCTGACTGCAGTCCACACCTTTCACCAATTAAAAACAGTTTGGAGCATCATGATATTTATAAGTGAGACATGTCTCGCCTAAGAGTCCAGAAACTTGACTGGTTAAAAGAAGAGGGATTTTACACAGTGGTAAACATAGCTGTGCCCCAACTTTTCAGACATTTTACTGCCATCACATTCAAAAGATGAAAACACAGCTTTTCCAAAGGTAGTATTTATTGCACAATCCCTATATTTCAATTGAGAAGTACACAATGAAATGCCTGTAGTTCTACCTTAACATAAAATCTGCATTTCAGGTAAAAAATAAATAGAAAAAATCGAGTGAAATCTTGCTGAACGAGCTGTCTTCATTAAATATTAAACAACACTTTTGGCAGACCTGTCACTGAAGTTTAAATCCCCTAGGAAAATAGGAAAAAAATCTATTTATTGAAGCGACTTTCTTAAATAGAACGTGCTAAAGATTAGAATTCCTCCTAGAGCAACAATGTTTATGTCAATAGTAACTGGCCTCTTATTGTGGTATAGTTCACCACTGTTTAAGGTTATCTTTTGTGGTGGAGCCACATGCTTAAACACATTCTAACCCTTAAAATAGATAGACCTTGTTTGTTTTAAGCGACCTTTATTCTAGTATGGCCATTTCATTTGAAGGGAAAAGATAAATGTCCAGGTTTAATTAGATGTTTACCCTGACGAATATTTCACCTTGTTAAAGGAATCTGTCATGCTATTGTTATGATTCTGAGTAATCACAAGACTGAGCCTGTGTAGGCCGTGCTAGCTCTCAGTCGGTATAATCCAAAAAAATCTTTGTTATCCTAACCAAATGATGTTATTGTTGTCATGGTAAGAAAGCTAAAGGCATTTAACTAAATGGAGTGTGGGTGTGTAGTTGTGTAGTCTTCTTTCATCTGTTTGGGTTAGGTGGCATGGGACCTCTAGCTGGGATGTCAGAAGTCAGAGGTCGGTGGCTCAAGGCAAATATGTAGCCATTATTGGACACGAGTGGACATAAGACCTTGACTCGACTCGACTTCTTCGAGTTTGTCAGAATACCTATGCTGTTTGCTGAGTGAAGGAATGAATAGGCTGACATGGAATTCTATGTTTAAAAAATATTTTTTATTTTCTACCACATAAAAGAACATAATTACAGAACTGTACACATTTTACAAATCACACATTTTCATCATGAAGGTTTATTGTTTGAAGTGAATGAAGAAAAAGAAATGGAGCATCATTGATAGGACCAATCCCTCACAACAGCTCACAAACAAATGGTAGTCTGGCAGTCTTTAAAGATTTATAGATGAATTAGAAGTTTCCAATGGTCCTTGCTTGTTATAACTGAAAATACATCCCAAGTGCATTCAAGACAAATGACTGAAAGAATAAAATTCCAGTTACCCACAGGGGGGAGTGTTGAAAAGGCATCTAGGAAAGCTTTTAAAAAATAAAATATCTTATATCTGATAAATACACACAATTAACTACAATTTACAATCAAAACATGAGAAAAACATTACACATTCATCTGACTGAAATCGAGCCAAACCATTACAAACAACCTTATCACTTCGTTCGCAGTCCAGGAAAAGCCACAGTTTGGTAGAACAGTTAAACGGGTATTATTGAGAACTCTCTTTATTCATGCGTATGATCTTGAGCCAGAAAAAACAGCCGAAACACTTATGACTAAAAATTAACTGGTCGGACCTTCATCTCCACCTTCTTGAGGGAGTAGGTGGGTCCATGCCAGCCGTACCAAGTGATCCCATCTTGGTTCTTATCTTGGTTCTTTATGTGGTTACCGTAGCGATAATAAACACCGTTCAAATTTGAGTCAGTGCAGCAGTTGTACCAGTACCCACCTGGAAGTAAGAATTGGATTAATGGCAGCACATAACAGCCTTTCTTATCTGCTGTAGACAACTGGATTGGTTTTGTAAGATTTTCTCATATGTCTTACCTTTGCGTCGGGCTGCACAGTCATCCAAACATTTGTCATTGTCTTTGTTCATGGTGCTGAAGTTGGTGTTGTTGTGGTACCGCAGAGAGTCTCCAGCATTTCCACTGTAGTTGGCAAGGAAGAGCTTGTAGCTGTTGAGCTCATTACTGACTGTGAAAAAGCCATACTCGGCATAGCGTTTTTCTCCTTCCCAGTCCTGCATTGGAAAACATATAACACGATTTAGAGAATGACAGTGACAGAAACAGAATATTTGCTTTTGTGGTCTGTCTAATGTCTTTTCGAATTAGTTTGATTTATTGCTAGTTCAAGTATGGTGTAAAGTGATTTTTATGCCCTCTTGCTTTTAGCCATGAAGTGGCTTTTACATGGTTTATGTATTCTTGCTCTCCTGCGTGATGGTCCCAACACTTACCTCCATATCAATCCTAAGTGTACTTGGCTGCCTTGTTAGGCGGAAGATGTTGTCATTGCCCAGCCAGAAGTCTCCACGGATGGATCCAAATCCTTGTTTGTACTGCTTCCAGTCACGGTTAAAGGATGTGAGGCCAACACTTCGCCTCTGAATCACAGTCCAGCCACCTCCATTTGTCTCCATATCACAGAAGAGCTGGGAAAAAACAAAGCCTGTAATTTAGCTGGCTTTTCAAAAAGCTGAAAAAAGCCTCTGATAACCCACCCCCCCTCCCAAGAAAAAGAAAGAAAAAACAACCCACATGCAAGAGTGCTGAAACTTACGGTGAATTCAGGTGTTCCCAGAAACTCATCTTTAGGCAGCTTGTACTCGCCAGAGATCTTGTAGTTCTTGCTGTAGAGTGATGCACAGTCATATATGGCTTCTGGAAAAAGGAATATCCCAAGTTATGCTAAAACCATATGCAGATCCATGAGCTTTCATAGTTTTTAAAACATGTGATACCTATAAATTACAGTTTTCAGGGTATCTGAGGAATTGGACAGAGAAAAAAAGAGACTTTTCTTTTTCGCCCCACGCCCCAAAAGAAAAATAGATCAAAGAAGAATGAGACACGCACAGCATGCTGAGAGTTTTCCATAGCTGCACCTTTTACTCCTGTCCCAGTATAGTGATGCCTTTAAGATTACGGTGGAGCAAAGAAGCCAAAACTTAAAGATATGGAAACCTTCCACTTCTAATCACTGCAGCCCTTCCTGTTCTGTTCTCTTGTTTACTTTACAAAGGTCTGTGTGTTCTCTCTGCCAATGACATGAATGCGGTCCCTTTAGACCACACAGTAAAACGTGAAATAATAAACGACGTAATGCCTGGTTAACCGCTCCGCGGCAGCCAGTGCTGATTAGTGGTGTGTTGAAGTCGAATTGAACGGTGGATATGATGTGGCTTTGATGGAGCTCATTACTGACAACCCTGCAGATGGGATTGTGCAGCTCTAAATGATTGGTTTTTAGTACTGTGGGGCAGCTCAGAGAAGTGCGGCACTGTAATTTCCCTCACGACTAATTCACAGCAGGTGTCTCAGATCCTGAAAGGCTGATTATAGTGTTTTGCAGCAAAAATAAATACATGATGATAATGTGTGCAGAATAGTTTATAGTGAAGTGACTTTGTTTTGTCTACTTCTAAATATGAGCACCCTTCCCAATTAAAAGAAGCTTTTATGATATATTAAAATGATACTATTCAAAACCAAACTTATACTGTCTGGAAATGTTGAGAGGTGAAAGGTGTCTGTTTAAAATTTGGTATTTGAAACAAGAAATAAGAGCAAGAATGAGCGTTTTCATAGCATCTGTTTTAGGGTATAGAGACAGTATGGTCAAACTCTCCAGATGATGGAGTGTTAATACTCACCCGATGAAGTCTTAGGAGCAGACTGTGCGGTTTGCAGCTGCATGATCTCCACACGGTTGTTGATCTCAGAGTACTTGCTCTCTGCCTCTGTGACTCGGACGTCTTGCTGTCGGCTCTGCTGGTCCAGATCTAGTATTTGCTTCACAAGTTTCTTCATGTCTGTCTCCTGCTTGCGACTCAGCTCCTCAAAGAGGCTGGTGAGATTGGCCACTTGAACTTTGAGAGAGCGTACCTCGTCGCAGCACTGACCCTTGGAAGGCTTTGGAAGCGCCTGTCTCTTCCTGAGATTTTGAGCCCATGTCTCTGCAAGCAAGAGCAGTGCAACCTCTAAAACAACTATACTCAAATAGATTTTTGCCATTTTTAAAAGTCAAAGTTCTGGATCTTCTCGCAGCCTCTGGGTGTTTTGATTGGTTGCCGCTAAAAAAGAATCTCTCTCTGTAAATGGTTCTCTCTTGGAATACGAAAAAGATGCAAGCTCACTGCAGCTATCTGAAGTTTTGTCCAGTTGAGTTGGAGCTCTCCTTTGACCACTTGCTCACTCAGGCTGTCGTATTACCTCAGTGAAGCCCTCCTCTGCTTGAGCATCTTAAATATTGTATGGGTCCTCCCCCTCTCCCCCCTTTCACTGACCCTCTCCAACCTTCAGGGTGGAGGACCTTTCACGTTCCTCCTCCCCCCTGCACCCTTCTACTTCACCCCTCATCTTACTTTCACTCATACTGGGGAAGCTTTGCCACACTTGCTTTGTCAGGTGTTAAATGTTTCTGGGAAGTCATTTTTTTATTCCCTTTGCCTGGAAGAACCACATAAGGACCTGGGCAAACAAACAACGCTACTGTCTGAACCTGCGGCGCTTAACTGGAAATGCAGACTGTTTAAAAGATTTAACTACATTTGATTTTAATTTATTCAGCTATATACACTAATGAGATTAAAACATTTGAATACTTGTTTTAAACGTTAGTACATCTGTAGGTAATTTCTTCCCCACATTTAAAACACTTTATGTTAATGACAGTTTTTACGATATCCTTGAGGGTTGAAGTCACTAAGCATTCTTAATTGTAGGTTAAGTGTTCTGTTCGTGCTACCCTTTTTGGCACATGGCAGATGTTAATGCCAAGCGGGTTTCAGTGTCAGATTTCAAAGGCGTGTTGATACAGGGGAAAACCTTCAGGATAAAATCTGATCAACTACAGTTTGTAGTAAAAGCTGGAAGAAATGTTTAGGATAAGGCAGGTGGAATAGTGGGAGTATTTTGTCTACATGTGTAAATGCTTAACATTTTGCCATCACATATGCAGCGTATTTCTTAAATAAGTTTAGATGGTGTACCCACCAAAGAACAACAGAACAAAAAGATGAAGTCATACTGTTATGGCTTTTATCATCAGCAGAAGGGGCAGCGTGCTTGTGTTTTCACTTCACTAATCAATTCCATGCCTTTAGGTATGTTTTCAACTTGTAGATATGGAAACTCATCAAGCATTAGAAAGTACAGGAAACATTACAATCAGTCAAACATGCAGTCTGGATTAGGTTTCTGTATTAAATTAGAAACAATAATTAAAAGCATATTTCAGCTCAGTTAAAGTCTGGTGTCAAGTAAGATAAGATAAGATAGAACTTTATTAATCCCTCGGGTGGGTTCCTCTGGGAAATTCGACAGTAGATGCATACTGTGTAGCATGTGGGTTAATTACCTAAGGGATTAATTTAGTTGAATTAAATTTTATTTATGTAGCGCCAAATCACTACGATGGTCGCCTTAAGATGCTTTATCTTTACAATAATAGAGAGAAAACCCAGACAATAAGATGAGCCTCTAAGAATAAGCACTTGGCAACAGTGGGAGGGAAAAACCTCCTTTTAACAGGAAGAAACTTCTGGCAGAACAGGGCTTAGGGAGAGGCAGTGTTGCGACTTGCCAGGGATGAGTGGAGGATTACAGTTTATGCTTGTCGCTATCAGTTCTTCAGGAAAGAGGGATTTATTTATTTTTTCCTTTTGATTTTTTTCTTTGATACCTGTTGTTGAAGACAACAAGTTGAATGCATCATGCGTGAGTATAACGAGTTTTGGGTTGTGATGATGTCACAGTATTGCACACCTTAACATGAGCATTACAGTTGGGAGTTGGATTTTCAGTGCATTTGTGGAGGGTACAAACTCTTTACCCGGCGAGTCTTACCCGTGCTTTGCGGGTTGAACCACTAGATACAGCCTGCTGCTGAATGAGGTGTGTTTGCCTGACTTAATAACAGTGTTTGCAAAACTCCTGCTTCTGGTTTGTCTTTTAAAATTTCTAACATTCCAGTCACTGGATGGGGCTGAAAATAATGCCTCTCAGGGAGGCGCTTTTATGTCCCGTTTCTGTGGAATTTCTCTCTCTTCCCTGATGTGCTGCCATCCCTGCCAACCTACAGGACACACAGGTGTTGGGAAGCAGCCTCAAGGGTATTTGTGGGGTTTCTTGAGGTGCCAGATCGTGCTCATGGGCATTAAGATAGTATATGAGGCATGCCTTCTGTGATAGTTATGTATGATAATTACCAGGCAAAAGAAATTAAGTGTTTTATGCTGAAATAGAAGGAGCTGTAATAACTGAGACATTTCTGAGAGTTCTTACTTTGAACTTTATGGCTTTTTCCTTCCCCACATGGACTGGAGTGAACCGTCTGGAAAAGACATACAAGTTCATCAGCTAATAATCATACTTTACCAATGTTAAAGTACAATTTTTGTACATCTAAGGACCCTTGTGTTTGCCTTAAATTTAATTATAAAGGGAAATTATAATTTTATTATCTGGGCATCTACCTCTAAGTAGAGTGCTGCAATAAATCAGTGCTGAAGTGCTACTATTTGACTCAATGATGCTTAAGAATGATGGTCTGTTGATTTTATTTTATTTAAATTTTCATGTAAATGAAGAACATACCTATATATTGGGGAAAACAAAGTTTAGGGATCCCAGACTTAATGCTGTCTCCATGTCTGGACATTAGCATTGCAAACAGAGCGCAGACAGGCAGAAGATTTACTTGATACCAAAGACCAATTCCTATTTTATAAATTGTAAAGTCTGGAAGCATAAAGCTGCAAATTGTGGTGCAGATAGAGTGAATGGAAAATTACAAACATGGAGCTAAAATGAGATGTGACACTTTGTGGCGGTGCGAGGTTTTATTACATAATCTCGCACCACCACACTGAAAACGTTTCTTGCTTCAGGAGGGACACAGAAAGCCTCCAAATGTTTGGCGTGTGTCCTTTCCCAGTTCTCTTTTGGTCAGACGATCAAATAAGGAAACAGTTTAGCTCATTCTGCTCATCGTCAACTTTGTTATCACGCGGGACTGTGGTTTGGACCACAAATAAAATTTTTTTTAAAACCTTTCTTCAAATTCCAAAATATGATATAATTGTCAGGTGATCATCTGTTGCTCTCACGTGTCAAAGGGTGATGTATGTTTTTTGACTATTTTTCCCAGGCATTCTCTTACCTCAGTATTTTTTGTCTGCTTTTTAGAAAACTTTGCATTTTTCTCTTTAGGTTGTTCTTTTCTATTCTCCCAATGTTGCTGTTGAATATCGATTTGTGCTTTTAGTTTGCTGCCTTTCTTTGATTTTTAAGGAACACGTGGGAGCAATAAGGCACTTTATAGAAGAGTAATGAGATATTAGACTGCCTTCATGTTTAGTTGCTGCACGTTTTAAAATTTTGCATAAATTCTGAACTCATTAGATGCTAGACATGATCTTTCTCTTAATTTCACCCATTTATAAATAATAACGACTTTCTGTAACTATTATTTTTGTAGTAGTTTTTTGTATATCAGTCACTGGTGTCACTGATTGCTTTCAGTATAAAATGGTCAACATAGTTAGAGATTAGAACATTGTGGTTAAATTGAGCTACCACATACTTGTGCTGTAGTTATAGTTAAATTCAATTTGTTTTAAATGCAACACTGTGGCTCTGTTTTTGTTTCTGTTTTTCTTTCTAGTATGGCATTTGATGATGCATAGTGCCTCTTGACCTCCATGTAAATGTTAAGCCTAAGACACTTATGTGCGTCAGTCTCTTTTGGAAAAATTAGGATAATTTGCCTCCCTGTATTTTCTCATTGCCCTAACTGCTCCATGAGTCATTTCTCACTCCAGCAGTGCATCACTTTCCTTCGGTCCTGGACTTTGTCATTCAGGGTTAGTAATGAAAATCCAGCTGGAGGCTTTTGTTTCTTTCTTTTTTTCTTTCTTTTTAACATTTACCCTTTTCTAACACTTCCCCTTTAACCATGTCTCTCTAGGGTCTCTGTAAAAAATGCAAGCCTCTAAGCCTCTACTCTATTAGAGCTGTTCACTTTATATAACTACTGTGGGAAGCCTGTCTATTCCGTCAAGCAGATATTTTGCCTTTGGTGTTTAAGAAGAGTTGGACACCCTGCTGTGCTAATTGCAGCAGTGATCTGACTTTGATGAGTGAGAAGTACGTGGGTGTCATAACATGCTCACAGATGCTTTTTGTGTCCCTACATACACTGGAAGAACAGTTTGCAGTTAAACGTTGACCACAGGGTCCAAGCTGTCAGCAGAGCACTCTGTGTTCAGTTACAGGAAAGGCAGGAGGTGAAAGCACGAGCCAGTGGATTCCAGAGCGTCTATCTCAAAACCTTGAATTGCATAATCTTTACGAACCCCTTCCACTTGTCAGCTCTGTCAGCACAGAAGCTCCACATTTTGATTTGAGTTTGGCCCATTTTGAAAGTATTTAATTTGCTTGAGATACTCGAATGTTCCTGTCAAAATAGTTTTTTTTAAAAAAAACTTTATTTTATTTTTTTATTATGTTGAAATATTGTAGTGGATCATATCTTTGTTTTAACCCTACAAACGTTTAATCAATGTTGGGTCTGTGACCAAATTTATAGATTTGAAAACAGACTTCATATTGATGCTCCATAGCTGAGGCCTTGGTATACAGCTGAAAGCATAGATTAGGAGGTTAACACAGAGAGTCGAGAAAATCATAAGAGTTAGGGTATGCTCCACACTCTAGGTTGTCTTTAACAAAACAATCATCAGACATGCCCTAAAAATAATTTCTGATCTTAGCTTTTAAGATCCACCAGTGCAGGTTCAATTTGCTTTAATAGTACTTTTTCTTCACTCTTTTATTAATATTTAGTACTTCTTAGTGTTTCCTTACAGTCTACTTTAATTAGTAGTACAATCTAAAAATGGCAAAGAAATTGAAATGACAACTCTGACAGTGCAGCTGCTATAAAATCACGAGATGAATGGTATGTCTGGACACTTAATGCAAGCAGCTGAGCTATAGCTAGATTTGAATTTCAAAATAATGCAGTGGATAATGATCTCCAACTCCGGTCACGTATAGGAGTAAAATAAACTCTTCCATATTTTCCATAATGAGCGGCACTGTATGCACCAGGGTATCCTCCAGCTCCGAGAGTGGCAGACTTCATTCCCTGGCAGACCATCAAGAGGTCCCTGCCTTAAGCCAGTGATGGCTACCAGGTGGCGTCTGCTGTCGTACAGCGGATGCAGGCCAGGCAGTGGCTGTCTGCTCACCCACCCCAAAAACCAGTAGGATAAACAGTACTGGAGGGATCGAAGCTAGATTAGGAAGAATAGTACTTTGTGTATGCACAGTTGGCCTTGTGGCATTGCTTCAGAGAAGCATTTCATGACACTGGAATGTAAAACAGTTGTGGTGCAGGTCAGAAAACAAAAACCACTTGTGCCAATGTATAGAGATTCCCTTCTTTCATCTTTTGCCAATTATTATGTGTTTTTGGCTTTTGGGTATACAAGTGAGTAAAAAAAAAAGCCAAAAATGCCACTTGCTATATAGGCTATAATTAATACCATATCTGTTATTCATAATAGATTCCTTACTTAAACGTATACTGATTTTGTGTACATACTTGCGTACATATGAAGTATATAAATAGTTAGCTGTTTAGAAGTTGTGTAATCCTTCTCTTTAAATGAGATCACTGTCCCCCGATGCTTGTTTCCATTGTTTAGGACAAAAATCAATTACAGCATGAGTTGGTTTCAGTTGAACTGAACAGAAAAAAGTAGAAGACCTGGCGTATTTAATTGGAAATATATTAAAATTGAATTTGTAGTTCAGCAGAAAACAATGTTTACAAATATCTTTGTCTACATAGCAACAGCAGCATTCCAATGAGGTAACTGTCAGGCTTTTTTTTTGCCTGTTTTGGGCCACCGGAGACGCCTCGTTCTGTTGGCCTTTTGACCTGAAGGTGAGAAACCCAGGAGAAGGCATACTGCATCATTGTCCCAATGTAGTGATAATGTGGCGTAAACATAGGCGCAATGGTTTCTCTGGGCGATGCCTCAGTGACCCCCTCACACGCCTAACTTGCTTTGGGAGAGAGAAAAACAACATTCAAATGTCATCTAAAGTTATGCATTTGTTAAATAACCAGTATTAAATATTTCTTTCCTCTTTTCAAGTGCTGCATTCGTGATCACTGAACTTTCTCCTCAGCTTTACAGCGATAGAGCAGAATTTTGTCTTTTCAGATAAATTGTTTCAAAGTCAAGGGACACTAAGTGTTTCCCTATGGTGCAACATCTGCTTGGTGATGGAACAACCGCCCTTTTGTCCTGATGTTTTTGGAGAAACAACAGAGACAATAGGCTAGTCAGATGGTGTCAAGGATGAGTTGAAGTATACATGTCTCAGGACAGTCCGGAACAAAACTGGTGAATGATGTAATCACTTTGTTTGCGTCCTTGCTTACCTCAACCACTGGTGCTTAACAAACACAGAGAATGAGAAGACCTTGTTTAATTTTGCCATGCTGGTCATCACTTCCATTGTGCAATGCTGAAAGATTTATATTCTGTATGTATTACAAGTTTGACTTTCAGTTTCTATATTGTCTATCAAAATATTATCAATAGTAGTGTTATTGTTTGGCTTTGAAGTCAGACTAATGAGGTCTACGGAGTAATTCAAATCCCTTTTTTCCCTCCCCGCTGTTTATTTGAATATTTCATTTGTAACGGGTCGTTCTTTTTCTAAGTGGCTATTCAGACAAACCCTCTTCCCTTGTCTTTGTCAACATCTGATGTCAAGATTCAGTAGTACAATGTTAGTTTTTTTTCTGACATTCAATCATGTTGCTATAAAAAAATGTAGAGTTGTAAAAATAGCTTTCAGTGTCAATCATTTCATGTTTTCCTGTGGCTGGTCTGTGAAGGGGACTGTTGGTTTGTAGAAAGACAAAACAAACAAATTAGTTCATGGTCCAAAATTTGGCCATGTTAATAGTATTTTCTACTATTAGGATGGCCCTGTTAAATATTCTACTTTTATAAAGGGCAGGTATTTGATCTGACAATAAACATTGTTGGTGTTGCTTGAATTCCAAACTTTTATGGTTTCAAGTGTTAATTACTGTGCCATTTGCAAGTGCTTTATATTCATATTTTTCTTTCTTAGTACATCTTAATACAGAAATTACTTTTGTTTCCTGTTTTCAGTTTAGGCTTTACGCAGCATTGCCTACTGTCTGACACATTTTCCTATGAAATTAGCTCATCTTGGTTGTTTAGATCCATTTAATTTTTCAAATGTCCTTTGTATGGGAAATGTTTATTTTTAAGTAGTGTTCTCATCTTCACAATGGAGAAACCCCCCAAAACAAAACCAATAATGCTCGATAGTTAGGGTCTTTCTTTCAGGGAGCATTGATTGCATTTTGGCTGCCCCACAAATGAACAGTTGTTTGGACGCAAAGGCAAGACAAAGTCTCCGTCAGTCAGTGTCATTTTCCATCAGTGCATGTAGTGGTAGCAGTTGTTGGTTTGGCTAGCATCAGTCACATGAAGGATTCAAATTTTTAAATAGAGAAGTAAAAGCCAAAGTATTTTTAAATCAAATACTACATAATAATGTCCTCTTTGTTTTCAGTATTTTTAGACTAAGGAATTAGATCGAGCACCTGGCAAGTAAAGGGATGAAAATCAGGAAGGCTCAAATGGATAGCTTCCTAATTAGATTTGATTGAGTCCGGTAATAAAGTCTGATTTCTTTTCCTCCGCGAGGTTTGCATACAAATTAACCTCTGAGGAGGAAAATGTCTACAATTTATTCAAGGATCATGCTCTCTCTCATCACCAAAAAGCCAGGCCACTTTAGAGTTTAATTTTTTGTTCTTTTGTTACCCCTCAGCCAAAAAGGCTGATAGGATATTGTCGTCACCCTGCTGCGTGGGTGGCAGCCTGAACAGGCCAGCTTTGTGAATGCGATAACTCGAGAAGGAAGTCACCTAGAACTTTTAAATTGATACAATTTGAATACTAAAAGGGAAGCTACAGGGAAGCTGGTCAGAGTTGATGGGAAGATGGATTGAGCCAAATACATGGCAATCTTGGAAGAAAACCTCTTGGAGTCTGCAAAAGACTTGAGACTGGGGCGGAGGTTCACCTTCCAGCAGGACAACGACCCTAAACATAAAGCCAAGGCAACAATTGAATGGTTTAAAATAAAACATATCCATGTGTTAGAATGGCCCAGTCAAAGTCCAGATCTAAATCCAATCGAGAATCTGTGGCAAGATCTGAAAACTGCTGTTCACAAACGCTGTCCATCTTATCTGACTGAGCTGGAGCTGTTTTGCAAAGAAGAATGGGCAAGGACTTCAGTCTCTAGATGTGCAAAGCTGGTAGAGACAGACCCTTAAAGCCTGGCAGCTGTAACTGCAGCAAAAGGTGGTTCTACAAAGTATTGACTCAGGGGGCTGAATAATTACGCACACCCCACTTTTCAGTTATTTATTTGTAAAAAATGTTTGGAATCATGTATGATTTTCGTTCCACTTCTCACGTGTACAACACTTTGTGTTGGTCTTTCATGTGGAATTCCAATAAAATTGATTCATGTTTGTGGCTGTAATGTGAAAAAATGTGGGATGGTTCAAGGGGGCCGAATACTTTTGCAGCCACTGTAGGTTCAATAATAATTGGACAATTTTGATAATCAGAAAGATTGTTTTTAATAACTGGATTAACTTATGAAATGAACTCCAAGAAAAGATCTGGTCAGCATATCAGCCAAACCATGAGCCACTTTCTTTTTAATATTAGCTATCCAGAGTTCTAGCAGTGGTACAGTGCTCTGTTGTTTACAGTCAAGTGGCTTTGAAAATTCCTAATCATCATGTGGGCGTAACGGCAGAACTGTTGGTACTGTTTTTCTTCAGTCCTGATATAAGAGAGACGAGAATCATTATCATCTTGCAAACTGCCAGGCTCCACCGTTTTTACATGTTTGTTATTGTACCAACATAAATGAGTGAATCTGCGATTGGACAAAAATAAAACTATTTCATGCGATTTAAGATGGGACTACTTGGTGTTTAGTGATTGTATGATGATCCTTTGATTCTTTTAAAATATCTTTTTCATTACTTGCACCTCTTTTTGGCTTTAATGTAGGTGTATATCCTTAGTTTTACATGTCTTTGTACATTTTTGTGGAAGAGCAACACAACAACAGTTTCAATCAGCTTTCTTTCTCGTTCATTTTTACACACCAGATTGGTAAAATTTCTTGGTGAGATGCGATAATATTGACAGCTTTACAGTCTCAAACCTCAGCACATGCACTTTTTGGTGACCTCTCCATATACCAAAGGTGCAATGTGTAAAAAGTTAGGAAGTGGTACTTGGGGCCCTGCACACATGAGAGGGTTTGACAGTGATATCAGTACATTTTCTGCTTGCTAATAATTTATTATTTTTTTTACTTGAGAGGAATGTTATGTGAGCATTGTCATCTGGATGTATTTAGACTGCATGTGCTTGGAGCTGGTAGCCAGATGGCTTTAACTGAGGGACAGTGAAATCTCCAGGGTCTGCAGGAGTGAAAGCCCTCCTTCTGATTTGCCATCCCAGATAAAGGCACATCTGGCCAGTTTTAACATATCTGTTTCTGTTAGGTAGGACATGGAGACTTGAGGTTTTTTTGTTCATTTTGAGGTTGAGAGTAAATTACAAACAACAGAAGAACTAATTTTTTGGTTTGGTTTAAAATCAACAAGTATATACAACATACCTGTGTGATAATGTCAGGATTCTTCAGAATACTGGGTGGTAGTTGTGCCTAATTAAGAGCGTGGGATACTGCAACAGTGCCTGGCATCCTATCAAGCTCCGTGAGAGTCACAGACAAACGGTTATTTACTTAAAAGAAGCTTATTTTCATATTATGCAATCATAGTCTAATGGGATTTTCGTGAGGTCATTAAGTCTTCTTCCCTGTGTCATCTGATTACGCCACCAAAATGCTAATGTCTGTCAAAGAACAATAATCACTGTTCTGCAAGATCGAGGGGATTGCTTGGTTTGATTCGTGATAGACCTACCTCTCTAAATCCAGCCTGTTCTCATTTACTGGGGGATTTAACTGATGTTTGCTCAAACTTCCTGGCTTGTCACAAATATGGATAAATTATCCTGTGGTCTTGATTCCTTGAAATATGGACACTTGTGAAGATGCCCTTGGTGATGCATTTAAATGTACAGGATAGGCATAATTTTTCATTGTGCAGGGTTATCCAAGTGGTTTTTTGGTACCTTAAAGGCAAAGTGAATAGCGTACAAAGCTCCTAGAAGTGACATAAACAGCAGTCTCATGATTGACAAACTCGTGCTTTAGTCTTGTGGCAGTTCTTCAACCTACAAACGCAGGCTTGCTATATAAAAGATAACTGTTACGTCTCAGCCTTCATCACTGCTGCGCAGGCACTAATGCTAAGGGAGACCTTCACTGTTTCACTGCAAACCCAGCTGCAAGTGTCAGGAAAAAATATATAAATTGGAATCACACAGGACGAGTACTTGCTAAAACTACAGTTCTTGTTGTACATGTTTCATATAAATGCCAGGTCTTTATCATCTAATAATGCCATGCTTATGGTATGTTTATGAACATTTTTAGTTAAATGTTTTATTAATATTGTGCATTAAAATCCAATCAATGTAATTTTCTGCAACAGATTACTACATTTATTTATTTATTTTTTTTAAAAATTGTACCCATCATCACACAGGTCTGCACTAACGGGTCCTTTCAAGCTTTAGCATGACCCCTCGCAGCGCAGTTTCATCACAGTTTCTGGCCTTTACCCTTTGTCTAAGCAGATTTCTGACATGCATGCTCTAATGCCTGTCATCAGCTTTTGCTTGCTGTCCTCAGGAATTTCGCTGCATACCAGCACTTTTTGAAAGCTACATTTTACAGATGTATTGGCTGTGACTGCACACAGGTTTCTCAGTTGAGGAAGTATAATAGACTCGTGGTTCATATGAGTGTTTCCAGATGTGATGGCAGTGCGGGTCAGCGGTGGGCGCACAAACGGGAATTGTGACGTCTTGACAGGAAATCATCCTTTGTCAAACAAGCATGACACATGTCAATAGGTGCCTTTAGTTTTCCCAATAAACAACTTTGATTAAAGTATCAAACATTTATTTAACGTTTCCAAAATGCATTGAGAAAGGATGCATTGATGGCTGGCTGGGATAAGAATACCTCATCATTGTGTGAGCTGCTTTTCTTCTAGGATCATGGATAAAGCACATTTCTTAGTGTTAAGGATAGCTGGGATTTAGTGAGAGGTAGTGTGTTGATTAGCTTCATTAAGCAGCATAGAAGTCTTTGCTGGCACTTCCTGTGATTGGGATTTATACATCCATGTCATGTTTTCCAAACGGTGTCCCTTTGCCTTGTCTTTCTTTTTAGATAATACCTGCATGTCCTCATGCTTAACAGTAAAGCTCTGAAAGCCCCTGTTTTGTGTTCAGATTGGCCTAACAGTTTGCCATTGTTTTGTCATTTCTTTCAGCATCAACAATAAACTGCAGCAGCCAGAAGCAGCATCTGGGGTTCTGGAATATGCCATGAAACATTTTGGTGAGCTGGTGAGTACTTTTTCCATTTTCCAACCAGAAAAAAGAAGGAAAAACGTGTCCCAGGTTTTCTTTCGGATTGACACTTGGACAACTGTTGTTGTTGCAAACCCTGTAAAAATGTTATCCAATCTGTTAAATTTGGCTCAGTTCACAACTTAATTAGGTAAAAAAAAATTGCATTTCCTGGTTTAGAAAGATGTGAGCATTTGGTCCAAGTAAAATAGCTCATAGTATGTAGGTGTAGCATGGTGTTAAAGTTACATTACACATTTAAAAATGTGATTCCGATAATAATAAAGATGTAAACCCATGCCTTGATTTGCTATAAACTCCACTGCTTTCTTTACATCTGGTAAGTCTAAAAAATTCTTGGATAATCAATTAGACCATACTGGCCAGTATTCACATACACTCAGACCCTTTTATTTCTTCAAACAGTTTTGGACTGAATATGTCTTTAGTGAGTTACATTGTATTAGGAATTCTGTCTGCACGTCTTCCTTTCCTTATTCTAATGTGGGGGTGATGGTTGTTTGAGGCAGATATCACCAGAACACCATGATCCTAATGTGCTGCATATGGAAAAGCCATCTGCTGTACTTATCAGGGGTTTACAGCAAGAGACAGAATTATGGACTCATTTGTCTAATTAAGATGAGGTTTGCATGTTCTTAAATTTTTACTTGCTTTGTCTGTCTGCTGTACATGACTCTTGGGCCCACTGGGCCCTTTTTATGATGCAAAATAATGTCATTTTTCATCTAAACAAAAAAGGAGCAATATTTCTCTCTTAATGACGAGCTTTTCCTGTGTGGGATGAGTCATTATAAAAGTTAAATGAACTGCTTTGTATTCTTTTGTTTTCACTCTACCATTGTAGAAAAATATTGGTTTTGTTTTTCAGATTTTTTTCTGTTCACATAGAGCACCACACCTCCTAAATGTTACTAGAAACTCGGTTGTTTCATGTTCTCCGTACATGGACCCGATCCATATTTGAAAATAAATGAAATAACTGTCAGAGTGGACATGCTTTGGATATGATTACACTGATTTTCCACACAAGTTACATAACAGGAAAAGAGCATTTGGTTATTTGGATCGGTCTCCCTCCCTTTTTACCAAAGTTACGTCATTAACTAACTGTGGTTTTTCCTTTTTCCTCGAATGAATGTGCCAGAAAGGCACTTGAGGCACATTGACAATAAGTTGAGTAGACTGGTGTTATTCTGTTTTTATTTTGGATTTATTTATTTATTTATTTATTGGAGGGATATGATTTACTGATTCATTTATACTAATTGCAACAGTTGTGAACATGGATAGAGTCTGAAACTGTCTCCAAAATAACCAAAAATTTATAATAAGCCTTTTTTCCCTATTAGAGTAATTTGCCATTAGTTTCTTGGCATTGGCTGTCCCCAAAATCATATTTCCTTTGAGGTCATTGGATATTTGCAGCATCATAAATCATAAATGGGAATTAGTATCTCCACACCAAGAGAAAACAATAGAAACTTTAATAATTAATTGCGCTAAAACTTGGACATGAAGACAAGACTGATTAAATTTGATCTATATATAAGTATTGCCATTGCTCAGTCATTAATGCAATATTTTTGTTTAAGCCCTCAAACCAAAGCGTAGAGTCTGGGCTTTAAGCCTATATTCATACAACTGTCACTTCAATGTATATTGGTATAAATTTAAAATTACAATGGCAGCCGGTATAGCTCAGTGGGTTAAGCAGGTGAACCATAGGCTAATGCAGAGGTTAGGGATAGACTCTGACTTGAGATCACTGAGTGCGTTTCCTCTCACTGCGCTTTCTCCCAGTTTCTCTGTCTTCTCTCCTGTAAGAATTCACACCTGATTTTATAATCTGAGTTTTATAACTAATCAACACACTACCACTCACTAGATACCAGCCCTCCCTGATTTGTATATAAAATGACTTTTCTTTGCCTTAGAGAGCAGGTTTTCTGTTTCTCTGTGAAAACTTGGTAAAGACTCAGTGAGAAGAGTTTCACTCTGGACCTTTGTTAATGTGCTGACCATGTGGAAAGCTTTACCATGGGAGAATGCAATGTTTTCCTGATTAGTATACACTTCAGGAACCCTCACAGTAAAGTGTGTGCTTAATCATTCGTGCATGGCTCCCTAAAGAAGTCCTGGAAGTCATTGGTAGATGTAACAGGTCCAGGATTGCTTGTTGAAGTAGAAAATGTCAGCCATACAGCACAGTAAGGTACTGTAGATGGAAAAAGGATTGCTCTTCCAAAACTCTTTATTACGTTGTCCAATGGTCACGAAAAAACCCACATAATCCCAAAACATTATGATACAGTGTTATAGTTTGATATGTCTTCTGTAATCGCTATCCTACTGTATTTTTTCATCTTTTAGGAAATCCAAGCCACCTGGTATGAGAAGCTACATGAGTGGGAAGATGCCTTGGTAGCATATGACAAGAAGATCGACATGAACAAAGAGGATCCAGAGCTCATCCTGGGGCGAATGCGCTGCTTAGAGGCTCTGGGAGAATGGTATGTTATTAATCTTACCTAGTATGAGTTCAGTAGGGCTAAATAAGAATAAGTTGACAGTGATAATATGTTCTTTGTTCTGTTTTTTTGTTGTTGTTGTTGTTGTTGTTGTTTGTTTGTTTTTTATCTTGGGTCACATACATACATAGGAAGCCATATTCCTAATGAGACCTGACATTAGGTCTCTCATTTGATACCTCTGAGTTGACTAAAGACATTTTACGAGAAAACACATGAACAGTCACCCAGGACAAGCCAGAGGTGCTGCTACACCATTGAAGCAAAGCCTCAACGCCATAATAGCCACCCACTTTGATAGAGCATACTTAGGGGAAAAAATCACAAGATGGATAGAAATATGTTGATCATCACAGAGCTCAAAAAGCAAAGCAGATGTTAATTAGCTTATATAACCTGCTGTCATTATGGTGCACACTATGATTCTTTCCACAAGAGAATGATTCAGCTGAAATAGAGCTTTGTGTTTGTGTGTGTGGCAGGGTAGGGCTTAGAGATGATATAACAGTTGACCAATGTTAGGTTTTGCTACACAATGACATTGTGAAGGTCTCAGTACTAATCAAAAAGTGATTTAAGATTGCGCAGTTGATGCTTTTGACAGTCTTATTAGAGAGTTGGACACCTTTTAAGCAAATGTTTAGTCTAGAAAGTTTGAAGGAAGGAGCCTTTAGAATTAGGAAAGTCTAGCTGCCATAATTCTGCAGTAATGAGTCCTTCTGTGTTCTGTAGACATTAGTCAGTTTTGCGAAAGTCTGTTATTTCAGGATGACTGAATGCAACACGAGCAAATAATCTGTGTATATAGAGTCATTTTAGCATGTTTTTTCTCTGCTTTAAGGTGGCTTTCATTGTTAATTGGAACTTAAAGCTATATAAGGCACTGAATGTGTTCCTCTTGGGGAGGTCTGCCTGTCTAATAAAGCCAGTTATCAAATTTTAGGCATACTTTTCATGTGCACGTTTTCATTTCATTTGGTTTTCACCTTTAAAAGTATTTTACAGTGCCAAAATATACTTCTATTTGTCTGCTGTAGACACATGTGCTAGTTTACTTGAGGTTGTACCTGTTGCCTTCATTGTTATGTGATATCCAGGCAGATGGAAAACAACTTCATTTCACTGACCCCCATCCAGCCCCGTCTCTCTCATTTTCTCTGCCTATCCTTCCTCCCTTTCTCATCTAAGCTTCTTCCAACACCCTGCCATTAAAGCACCTGCAGTTGGTTTGACTGGACATTTCTTTGATTGTTGTTAATGCAGAATCAGTCTTGGTTGGATGCACCTGACCCCAACAGGAACCTCCATCTGTTTGGTGGGATACTCGCTGTTATCAGATTGTTATGGAACAGTACACTGATGATGTTCATCTGTAAGAACAAATGAATGTATAAATAATTGCAGATGTCACAGAAACATTATCTTTTGTCAGTTTCCTTTTCATTTTGTCCAGATGTGCTTGGCAGGAAAGTCATTTTGTGTGAAATGTCATTAGAATGAGAAGATCCTTTTGATATGTGGCGAGGAAAGACCAGTATAATATTACAATACTTTAAAAGTACCAGTTAAAACAGTTTCTCGTGGGTAATTTAAATGTTTTTGAATCTCAAACCTGTTAAGATAAGACAAATATGAAAAAACCCATTAAAGACTAAACAATATACAGTATGGAAAATACAGGCTGTGACTACAGTGGACACTTGTCACTGTTTTTAACACTGAGTTTCATCTAAGTTTGTATGTTGTAATTTCTGTCTTATCTGCCGCTGGCTGATTGACCAGCAGCAGCACAAGGAAGAGTACCCACAGACCTGTTCAATAAAAAAACATTCCTGTGCATCATCTTACTTTGACTTTTGTAGTTCAGTGTCATCTTGGCTGTCTATTTAATGTTCCAGTATTCAGTTCTATTTGTTACCTGATTAACAAGACATGTTAAGTTCAGTTTTTTCCCTCAATGCTATACATACTCTGGGGTTGATCTCACTCCAGTACTTTAAATTTGTTTGCTTTAATTGGAATGTTTCAGTTTCTTTTCTTTTTTTGTTGTTGTTGCTCACCGTTCTCGTGGTTTTTTTCTTTCTCTTTTCTTTCACTGCTGTGATCACCTACTTCCCCACTCACCTACAAACAACACCCTCTATTTCTGCATATTCACACACCACGCAAACACATGTGCTCAACGGCAGCACATTTACAACAGCCTCACAGCGCACACAGACTTATAGGACACACACGCAAGCCACGCTTGTTCATATTAGTGAATATACACACACATAGTCAGACTTATGGAGCCTCTCACCACACATTTTTTCTCTCTTTCTATTTACAAACAAGTGATGTTTCCACATTCTCTTCACCCATCTAAACGAAACACCCAGCGTACATCATTAGACATACACACACAATTATGGGCACACTAAGGTTTGTCACATGGAATGTAAATGGAGCTGGCACCAGAGAAAAAAGGTTAAAGATATTTAACCAGCTTAAAAAACTACAGGCAGATGTTGTTTTATTACAAGAAACTCACAGGCCTGTCACAGGTTTAAACGAACTTAAAACACCTGGTTTCCTAACGTGTTTGTAGCCTGTTATAATTCTAGACAAAGGGGAGTAGCAATTTTAATACATAAAAATGTTAATTTTACAGTACTCAATGCAGTTATAGATACAGAGGGTAGATTCCTTATTATTAAATTATCAATATTTAACAAAAAGCTATGTATTGTAAGTGTATATGGTCCAAATGTTGATGAACCCTCATTCTTCCACGGATTTGTTAGTGCACTCTCTGAAAAACCTTGATTGCACACTTATTCTTGGCAGCGACCTCAACCTTGGACTAAATGAAGAAATGGATAGGCTCAACACAACAGGAACTCAGCGCAATTGGCAGTCCACAAATATAATCAAACAGTATATGAGCGACTATGGCCTTTGCGATGCATGGCGCTCCCTTCACCCCAACAGTAAGGAATAGTCTTTCTTCTCACATGTCCATCACTCCTACTCTCGTCTGGATTATTTCCTAGTCAGCAGCTAACTGCTGAGTGACATCTCAGACACTGAGATGCCCACCCTTCAATTTTAAATCCATGTAGACATTGAGGGTTCTCGGGAGGGGCCGTGCTAACACCTGCTGCTCTCTGGCAGCAGCACCATGCTCTCCCGTGTTTTAAATGCACCTTAGAACAACACGGGTCTTCACACACCCCTGTTCTCTGCTGGCAGAGCCGGCGGGCACTGCATCCCCCTCTGGCTTCTGCTCCGTGGCTACTGGCTCTCCTCAGCTCTTCCCAGGAGGGTGGCACGGATGCCCCTCCGGTGGTCCTCCTTGGGCTCTCGCACTCTGGGGCCTCTGGATGTCTGGAGCCTGGATCTCCTCCATGCCTGCTTCATGCCCTGGGGGATGGGGCTATGGCTCTCTACACCCTCTAGCAGACCGTTACATGGGGAAACCTTTTGAATACAAGCGCGCTGATCCACAGAGGTGTGCACACGGGTGTTCACTGTTCATAGACATAAACTACACCTTTATTGGCTGCTATTTCCAAGCACATTGTGCACTGTCGGTCCTGCTTTCTTGTCGGTCTTTCTTTCTCCCTTTCCTATCCTCAGTCATGTCTGTCCCGTCTGTAACAACTGAAAATAAAATAAATAATAACAACAAAGGTCGAACAAATGGACCAATACGGCAAGGCCGTGATGATCCATTGGGTATCCTTGTTGATCTTCAGACAACAATTCTGACGGCTAAAGAACCAAATGGGACAGGCAAAAAAAGAAAAAAAAAATACATTTGTTTGTTTTGTTAATGTTTTCCAGGGGCCAGTTGCACCAGCAGTGTTGTGAAGAATGGACACTTGTCAGTGAAGAAACGCAGGCCAAGATGGCGCGCATGGCTGCTGCTGCTGCCTGGGGTCTAGGTAATCGCTCAAATACTTAATATGAGACTGCAAATAATTATTCAAAATAGTCATTGGAGTGAAAATGTGGATATATATATATGTATATTTAGCAGTCAGGGTACAGAAAATACCATCGCTGGGCACTTAAGCCACTGTCTGCCTGACTCAGTGAAACAATGCAACAGTGAAAACAGTACCAGCTCTTGCCAAGTCTTGCTCGCATAACCAGATGGGAATAGTATCCAGTCATAACATTGACATATCGTAATGTGCAATGGTGGAGAAAAGCAGGGAACACACTGCTAAAGCAACCCCAGAGATTTCTGGTCTGTTGCTTTGACTTTCCTAACTAAGTGGTAAAACCAGATGTGACACCCAACTGGCAGGCTTGTCTTTCTGAAGATGATGTTGAAAAACATAATGTCGAGGTTATCGTTATTTACGCTGTGGTGGAGCGTTGATCAAAGTAGCTGTGACTGCACACTAAGTAATATGTAGATACCACATTTAAATATTTACTCATTATGACAAAGTTCTTGCGTAACTCGTGTCTTTGTTCTTTTTTTTGTGGCGTTATTGTTGTCTAGGGCACTGGGACAGCATGGAAGAGTACACGTGTATGATCCCTAGAGACACGCACGATGGGGCTTTTTATAGAGCAGTGCTAGCCCTTCATCAGGACCTCTTCTCATTGGCCCAACAGGTGGGTTAAGTCATCATTCACAAATGGGCCCAGCTCATACAAATACACTAAAGTGTGTATTTTTAGATACGCTCTCATAAAGACATGCTTCACTTGAAATTACCCCGTCTTATGTTGTCTGGAATTTTCCATAGTCTTTATAGCAAAGCATGAGATGTTCAAATCACCAAAAACCAAACATTGTAAAGAAACATAAAATAGTTTTACAGCTCCAAAAGGGATCAAATTCCTCCCATCAGCTGCGGCTGTTCATTAAAACTAGTAAAATACACCAGGTCTGGGTATTTTCTTTTCTTTTCTTTTATGATGTGGTACCTCCTTGGTGTGGAAATGTTATGTAACTCCCCAAATTGGAAATCATTACGGCATTTATCCTCAAACAAATAAAGAGCCTATTAGTCCTCCTGTCTGCATGTCGACAAGGTCTGGTGGAGGTCAGGTGGGTTGTGTTTTCCTCATCTGATCACGTTTGAGGATTGTAGATGAGTTCATGGTCCCTGGAGATGCATTTGTTCAAACTGGATGGAGGAACGTCTCACGCACACATGCCTCACCTGCTTCTTCAGCTACCCTCGACTCATCCTCCGTGTCCCCTTCTCACCATCAAAAGCCCTGGAGACTTGCTTCCTCTGACCTCTCTTTCCCTTCACAGCCCTCCCACACCACACACAATTTAGAGATTGGGTCCAGGTGTGGCCCACAGGATTCTTCAGAATAAGGGAAGTTTCGACTTTTTGCTGACAAGAAGCCACTCACAATGGGGTGGCTGTAGCTCAGGTGGCAGAGCAGGTCAGCCACTAATCAGAAGGTCAGTGGTTCGATCCCAGGCTGCCTCCTGGCTGCATGCCAAATATCCTTGGGCAAGATACTAACCCCGTGTTTGCCTACTGGTGGTGGTCAGAGGGCCCGGTGGCGCCAGTGTCCGGCAGCCTCGCCTCTGTCAGTGCGCCCCAGGGCAGCTGTGGCTTCAACGTAGCTTGCCATTGCCAGTGTGTGAATGTGTGTGTGAATGGGTGAATGACTGAATGTAGTGTAAAGCGCTTTGGGGTCCTTAGAGCGCTATACAAATGCAGGGCATTTACCATTTACCAATGAAAGAGGAGGAATGAGAAGCAGATGCAGAGAGGGAGAAAGCTCGAACATCGACATGAGATCAGTCTAGTTTTCCGGATGCCGTTGGTAATCCTCGCACTTGAGAGGCTGGCTGACGCTTTCTTTCCTCTATACCCCCAACAACCAGACATGTGCTCCGTGAGACTTGGACGGCATCTGTGTGAATGGTTTCAGGTTGCTTTGCTTTATAAAGCCCACTGTTTGGTCTGTTGAACTGATGATGTGTAGACACTAGTCATGCTCCTTGCACAAGATTTATGATACGTCTGCTCTCTGAATGTACATTTTCTTGTGGGTTTTGCAAGTCACATTCCTCTTTTTGACATCTCAGTCACAACTGGGCTTTGTTTCAAGGCCTAGTTATGTTTTTTGTTTGTTTTTTCCTCTGCAGTGGCTGATTTGGGCCTAAACAGTCATACACAGGCTGTTATACTACACTGCAATCATAAGCTAATATCACTGAACTTAAACCGTAAATGCAACCTTGTCGTAAAAGAACAGAATCCTTGGGTGATGGTTGGTTGTGCTGCCAGGAACCAGACACTGCATTTATCAGGAGTCGTCTGGACTGCACATTTTCAATGAGGCCCCAGCGTGGTAATTCAGGAGTAAACAGGACCATAACAGAGTGAAGACTATAAAGAAGCAGCTTCATTGTCACCTCATCCCCACCACCATCTTGTTGTGCGTGCCTGAGGAGTTGTTTTGGCATGCAGTTGCTCCTTTCCCTCCCCACAAAAAATAATTGGTGGGAGTTGGTCTGAAACAGCTGTGTGCCCTGGTCTTAGACGCTTCCTCAGTAATCCTCTCATTTTACCTTCCCTCTAATAACAGTTCCCAAAAACATTGACTGTACAAGCTCAAAAATCAGCAGACTTGCAGCTAGAATATGTGTGTCCTTGTTTGTCCCTTTAGCTACTCTGGATCGGGTCTTTGTCTCAGTTACGGTATTTCTGCCCCTCGGGGTACGCATTCACCGGTAATGGAATGTTTGCAGCATCCTTGAATTTGGAGAAGTCTCACAGGGAAAGTTGGAGACTTGCTGAGTGTGTGATACACTCCAAAACTCCAAATGTAGTGGAGGAGGGAGGAGAGTGAATGGAAAAGAAAAGGTTTTTGTATTCTGTTCATAGCAAGAACCTTGACTAAGAGCTTCCATTGTGAGTTCTTTGTCAGCCTGCATTTCCCCGCTCTGTTTCTGTAATTGTGTAAAAATTGACGTTATTTTTAAGACACATTTGACAGCCTTAGGCGTGGTTACATAACTTTTGTACTGTTGCTCTCAACAGTTCATTTTCTTGTCCTTATAAAATGTTTGGCACTCAGCAGTGCATCAGATCATTTTCCTATACAAGCAGGCATTCTAGTCCTAATTGCATTAATGTGTCACTGTTGGCAGCTCTTAAGTAAGAAAGGTTTGAACAGGAGGCTGTAGCATGACTTTGTGCTTTTATACCAAGTGTTTTTATTTCCTAGTGTTACCCAAACCTAGCCAGTCCTGACGCAGGGAGTTTTTAGGAGAGTGTGACATTGTGCTATGGTACATTCAGGGGACAAGCTTGAGGAAATGCCCTCTGCAACCAGTAGTACCAGTGGTGTATTTAGAGAGAATTCAAGGCCCCGTTTGCTAACTAATAGTTGGAGCATTCAGGAAAGTTTTTTGAAAACGATGGGGGGGATGTAGCATATTTACATTTATGTGTGGTGATAAACTAGGGATGTTTTAAATGTAACACTATACTTTTTTTGTGCTTTTAATGCAGTGCATTGACAAAGCAAGAGACCTCCTGGATGCCGAGCTCACTGCCATGGCGGGAGAGAGCTACAGTCGAGCCTACGGGGTAAATGTTACCATCTTTTTCATAGCATTCATATGCAGTGAGCTTATGTAACAGCTATAAAATTGAATTTTCATTTGACTTCCAAGTTTCAAACCCTAAATGTCATGCCACAGCTGTGTCTGTTTCATTGTGTATCTAAATGGTATTATCCAAACATATCAACAGCTGAAACTAGAAAAGAGCTGTTAATATGAAATCTGATCATAGTAGATTTTGATCCATAGTGCAGCAGTAAACATGGTAGAGATATGGAAAAAAAACAAAACAACTATTGATATCGGTATAACTAATGTTTACTGAAGCTGCACAGTTGGGTCCAGTGGGTTAATGAATGCATTTGTTTGCAATTTCTGATCATTTTAAAAGCTGTTATGATCTTTTAATGATTCACAGAAGCTCCATCTTAGCAATGTAACTGCTATAATCAACTGTTATACTCAGTATCTGTGTAAGTAATCTGAGTATGTTTTTTTCTTTGTCAGGCCATGGTGTCTTGCCAGATGTTGTCAGAACTAGAGGAGGTAATCCAGTATAAGCTGGTGCCAGAGAGAAGGGAAATCATCAGGGAAACATGGTGGGAGAGGCTTCAGGTAATAGCACACGATATGTGGACACAAACAATATTATTTTATGATGTTTATTTAATAAATATGATACTGTAGCGCAGTGCCTACTCTGTAGTATTCCAGTTCCAAATGCCCAGTGAATGCACCACATCACCCATCCATTCACATGTCACCCCCGGCCTGTGGAAGTTGACGTAAACTGTCTGCCTTCTACTTTTTAATTGACGTAGTCTCGCCCTGGGTCAACACACCTGAAATCAATGATTAGTTCATTACCAGCCTCTGGAGATCTTCAAGACATGTTGAGGAGGTAATTTAGCCATTTGAATCAGCTGTGTTGCATCAAGGACACATCTAAAACCTGTAAGACACGGGCACTCGAGGCCTGTGTTGCCTACCCGTGCCCTAAAGGAACAATTCACAGATATAAGTCGTAAAAAATTTTTAAGAGTAAATTAACCTCCTCAAACATGTGCACAGACTAATAAAGAAAAGAAGATTAATTTTGATCATATAGTGACTTTGCGTACCATTAGTGTCATGAAAAAAAAATGAAAAGGGTGGCTCGTTTGATGTAATCCACACTGTAAACCAACTGTAAACTCCTCATTTGATTATATCATTATTAATTGTGAATTTCAGTGTTGTATATGTTGTTAAATGAAATACAAGGATGTTTGGAACAACCTTGACTCCACAAGCGGTTGGGAAATATTTACAGCCTGCCAAGTCTTTGGTATTTGAGACGAATGTCATCCAGTGTAAAATAATGAAGTTCAAGTACATCTTTTCCATTTTGCGTGACATCTTAATTAACTGTGTTTCGTCCTTTTATGTGCACGCTGAGGGGAGGGATATTAAGTCAGAGAGAAAGACTGTTAAAATTTTGATCTGTGATGCACCATTCCTGACACTTTAAATCATATCAGTCTAGTTGTTCTAATGCAGCATTAATTATATGGCTTAAGATCAGCCCTTTTTGGAGTTCCTGCTTCTCTTCTCCTGCTCAGATGTTAGGGACACTGCTCTGGAAAATTTTCGGAATTGAAATGCAAAAACCTGTGTCATCCTTCACCTTTACCACATGCCAGGAACCGTGTACTCATCTGAAGACACTGTGTCCTGCCCAGATTTTTTTAGTATGTTGTTTTTTTTAGGTTTTTTTGGACAGTCTGACGTGGAAATGCCAGCGCGCTTAATGCAATTGGATCACTTTCCTCCCACTCCAGAAGGTCACAGTAATGTCCCGAGATACAACAAAGGACACTGGCTTTGATTGAACAAAAACAAAAACCGAAATACGTGGAGTGTATGAACAATATGGGTGATATGTGATTTTTGGATTGTTGTATTTTTAACACTTTTGTTAAACCAAAGTATCACATCCACAGACAGTATAAAAGCTCCTATCGTCACACACTGGTTCTGGACTCTGCATTTTGAAGTTTCAATGTTAGCATTGGGGGGGGGGGGGTTAGAGCCAGAAGTTATCCTATATGGAAAAAAAAAAGTTAAAGTTATTGTAGCAAGTTTTATAGCAAGTTTGATTACCCAGCTACATTAATTAACTGCATTGGTTCAAGACACAAGTGCAAATGCTAGTTAATCTGTACAAAAAAAAAAAGACAGACTAATAAAACATTAGTATTTCATTCACCAAAACTGAAGCACAAATGTGCTGAATCACAGCCAGTTTGTCTGTATCACTGTAGTTAATCCATTAGTTGCTGAAAAAGGCAACCAACAGCACACACAAACAGTGAAGAGGTCCAAGTTACTGACATGAAGAAATAGAAGCGAGGCCTAACATACAGCAGTTGTCTTTAGCACAGCAATGCGTTTAACTCAGTTATCCAGGTTATAGCAAAAAAACAAAAACAAACTGACCCCACTCACAGTGGGTTTCTGGACAGAGGTTGAAACTGTCTTTGCACCGCGCTGTGAATATGCTTCTAAATGGTCTAATGTTTTAATGTTGAAGTCTCTGGAGATTGACTCTCTGTTGGAGCAGCCTCAACTGGGAAGTAGAGTAATGGCAGTTTCCTCTACTTCCAGTTGGCTTTATGTTTCGGAGATTTCCCCCCTTGATTACAGAACACTTGTGACTCTTTTTCTACTCAACATTGCACACGAGTTTATAAAATAGTATTTCCCAGTCATCTTACCTTGTGTTGGGGATCAAACTGTGTATTTGTTATTTGACAGAGTCCACACGTCTGTCCACGAGTGTCCTGCTGTTAAGTGCTTTTTCCCTTAAACAGCTTATCCCTCATCAAAGTTTTGCAGGTGTGGTAAAGGTGCAAGAAAACACAGCCCCCTGATGTTTGTTCATCGGTGTATCAGATTGATTTCTTGCACTTCTGTCCATTTAAACCCCAGTTTCAGTCGCGGACTAAGGCCAAGTGTCTGTTAAAGGATCAGTCCTTTTCCCCCCCTTTTTTGTGTTCTGTTTCTCAAACAAATGCAAGTCGTGAAACATTTTAATATTCCTCTAAGAAAAGGTTGAGGATTTCAGGACTTATGTGTATTTCTCTGTACTTCTGTGCACGTATTTTAAAACAGCTCACCCCTCCAGTCTTTGTAGGGGATATTTTTAAGCCTTTTTCCTACTCGTTTATATAACAGATTCTTTTGGCAAATTCAGGCAGATTGCCTCTCAATAAAAGCTCTTTGTTTTTTACTTGCGTTCTTCAGCTGTTTCACCTCGCAGTTCATTTTCAATCAAAACCATAATATTTTAAAACATATTGGAAATTTTTATTCTGTTTAATTAAATGAAATGGGTTTATTCTTGTGTCTGGAAGGACAGCTACATCACTACAGTGATGTCGTTTAAGACCATCTGTCCATCATGATGCGCATTCAGGTGCATTTGTTCCCTTCAGTCAACGTGGATGAATTGGATAATGTGGCTTCATACCTCATAAGCACAAGGCCAATGATTTCTTGTGGTTTAATCCAAACTAAACTGTGTTAGCTATTATAGTTACTGAGCATAGTTCAAGCCAGATGTGACCTGTACGTAGGTCTTTATCCCATCATGTTAAGCTTACTACAAAAAATGTAGTGTTGAACTTTACCCTAACATTTCAGCTTACTGAAAGGTCCCATTATAGTTTTACCATTTAAGGAAATACAGTTAACATAAACATTAAATTAAAGAATTCCTTCAAGATACGATTATCTTTGTAGATGATTTGTTGTACTGCTAAAGGTTAAATGTTTGTTTAATAGAGGCAGTGGTCTTGCAAATATAAATATGAGACCTGTATATTTATCTTTTTCTGCCATGTGAGCCTGTACTTACTGTGGGCATTTAAAACAAATAATAGTGAAGTCATTGAAGCATACATCTCCCTCACGTGTGTTTGTTCTCTCAAGGTTCACTAGTAGGTACCTCTCTCTCTGAACAATGTGACGGAGCAACAATATGTGTTTTCCTTCAGGGCTGTCAGCGCATTGTAGAGGATTGGCAGAGGATCCTAATGGTCAGATCTCTGGTCATCAGCCCCCACGAAGACATGAGGACCTGGTTGAAATATGCCAGTCTTTGTGGCAAGAGCGGACGCCTGGTGAGTACAGTGACATGTTTGTACAAGGGAAGGGATTCTACAGATGAATTCTAGTCACACAGCACTCAGAACAAAATCAGAGCTGATTCTGATCAGTTTTTCCAGGAGGAAAAAGGAAGGTCATTTCTAACAAAGTGAAGTGCAACTATGAACTCCTGAAATGAAATGATATTTCATTTGAAATGTTTTTTTTTTTGTAATCGAAGTCTTTATTTGTTTTTAACATTTCACAACACGAAAAAACAAACAAAACAACCAACAAAACAACAACAGGAAGGAAAAAAAAAAAAAAAAAAAACAATAAAGAAAAGAAAAGACAGCTTTCAATCCCATAGTTAATCCACCTTTATACTTCGGGTCCATTTTCAATACCTGTTAACTAACAGTACACCCGTAAAAAAATAAAAACAAAAAAAAAACAAAAAAAAAACAAAAAAAAAAAAGGACAGTTAACTCAAATCTTTAAGTCATTCCCTTACTGAGTGCCTACACAAACAAACAGTGCAGCAAGCGTACTCATTTGAAATGTTTTTAGCTGGCACTGATGAAAGTAGAACAGCTGCACACCTTCAATCAGCACTGTTTAGAAACCTGATCGTTCATATCTTCTCTATTAAATTTGTGCAATTTTCTGTCCCTGACCTCAACGTTTTTATAATTGATGGTAGATGGTTGGCTATTTTTTCCACATCTGCTCTTATTATATTTAAGTGCACACAAAAGATAGCAGAATCTCCAATAACTCACTGTTACATTAAAAGTAGACGAGAACGGCCATCTTAATGTCTTAATCTGTCTTCCTCTTTTCTGAAAACCTGTTTTCAACTAAAGACAAATACAGGTTGATGTTTCTGTAGTTTTGCAAGTCCCTAAAAGTCAGGGGTAATATCTGTGATTTCATCTTCCAAATTCTTCTTGAACTGTGAGTCTTCTGACTCGGGTACTTTTTCTTGGCCACTTTCTCCCTCTAGGCACTGGCCCATAAGACCCTGGTCCTCCTCCTAGGTGTTGACCCCTCCAAGCAACTTGATCACCCATTGCCTACAACCCACCCTCACGTTACCTATGCTTACATGAAGTACATGTGGAAGAGCGGCCGCAAGGTAGGACCATCAACAATGTTTTTGTAGGTTCAAAATTAATGTTTCCTAAAAAGCAAAGGGCAGCATGACTAGAGATCTAATTTATCACTCTTGTATGCGTGTTTTGAGAATAAATGAAGTAATGATCAAAGTTTTGTGGAGGCTAGAAAGGGAGTGCTTATATTAGTCACCATACAGTAATTTCATAAACAGCCGATTTATTCATTTGAAAGGTTTAAATGAGCCAGAAATAACATAAATAATGTGAAAAATGTTAATTGCTTGTTTATTTATTGCTGGATATGTAATTCTGACAGAAGACTCACCATTTTAAATTAAAACATGATGAGACATCAGTGCTTGTGTCTGCTGCCCACAAGTTTAAACAGTGTAGTGAGCACTGGTTCTTACATTAATTGGCATGTATCAGTGCAGGCAGTCGGTGACAGCCAGAGGAAAAATCTGTTATGCAATCTTGTCTTCAGATACGTCTGTAAATCTTTCCTCAACAGGCTCCATAATTATAATCATTAGGGGATTTTTTTTCCTGAAATACAATTTGAAAGAGCATTTTGGGGGATTGAAAAAAAAAAAGCCATTGTTAACATATTTGCAATGCAATATTGTTCAATTGTGAATTAAGTTTTATTCAGTTTTTACTTAAGTTGGGCTTCCAGCAGCAACTGTGGATGGAAATGTATAATTTTGCAGAGTGCTGTGATAAGTGGCAGATTTGACAGAATTACAATATTTCATTGATCAGTAAAACAACCCAGCTGTTACATTTACATGAATGTTGTTATTAATCTTAAATATCCATGGCAACAATGGAAAAAGTGCTAATAAATGTTAGTACTTCTTCAGAAACACTTGTTCTTTCTGTGTTCCAGCATTCAGCACAGTAACACAGGTCAAACTGCCAAATACTGGTGGCAGTGACTCAAGGTTTCAATGTGTGTGTCACCCTGTGCCATTTTACACACGCAAGCACACTTGCACCCATTCGCAAACAGTATACACACCCCCAAACGCACTTAAACATGTCCAGATTTATTTCTAGGTGTTAAATAGCATATGTGGCTCCAGGCTGCATTCTCATTAGGGGACTTAGGTAAGTGTGAGTGTGAGCATGAGCACTGCTGTTGCCAGGACCAGCTGCTCTGCTCAACTGACAAATAATATAAAAACAGAGACCAAGAGCAGGGGCAGGACCCTACTGTTTCTGGGTTTTAAAATGTTCAGGGACATTAGCCCTGTCACTGATGACTGAATCACACAGTAGTAAGGCATCTACCAGTAATAGTCAAATTAGCATTAAAGGCAATGCTTTTGGAAATGATGGCTTTATCTGTTTTCTCTTGTTTCAAACTGTGATCTTATTAAAGTCATTCATATATATGCATTCATGCAGATGATCAGGTGAAAAAGATGCAGATTACTGGTCAGCATTGCAAGTCTGGGGATGTTGAATAGTGTATAGGACACTTTTCTTTGCTTTAAGATCACGTCATAGGAGGTCTTAACCAGCTTAACAAAAACCTTGACTGCAGAGGTGTGCTAGCAAAACAGAATAGCAGGCTTTCCCCTGTAGAACCAACAGTAAGCCCACCGACACTGATATGTTCAGAAAACAGTGTTTGCTGTTGGTTGTCGTGAATGCACGAATTAAAAAAGTGATCAGCGTTGATAAAACACTCACAAACCTGTCAAACCAGAAATAAAAGACTAATCATAAATGTGCAGTTTGTGTAGTTTGACTTAACTGATTTCGTTAGGATGCAAACCGTACACAAATATATTTTAAAGTCATGCTAAAGTTTATTTGCTATTGCTATTTGCATCTCTCCAGATCGACGCTTTCCAGCACATGCAGCATTTTGTGCAAGGAGTGCAACAGCAAGCTCAACACGCCGTTGCAGCTGAGGACCATCAGCGGAAGCAGGAGCTCTACAAGCTGATGGCCAGGTCTGACCTTTTTCTGGAAACACAGTAACACAGACGTATCGCCAAACAAATACAAGCTTTCTTGGAGAACATGTCACAGGAGGAAGTGTAACGAGTTAACAAGGAAAATTAAACCTGTTTGTTATTTCAGTTTCATAATCCTGGGATTATTCACACTGACTCAATGTCACACTTTTCTGAGTTAACTGAGTGTAACAAGGGCCATCACTTATGTTAATATTGACATCAGAACATTAAATGGTTGCATTTTAAGTTGAGTTTTCTTTAAAGATGGAAAAATAGAAGTGGACTTTCAGAACTGCAATGTTGTAGCTTTAGTTTTAAAGAAATCATTTAAGAAGCTGAGAATTTATTCCCCTTTGCCAGTCTCTGTATACCCACTCTGGCATGGCAGAGAAAACTCAAAGCAACATGCTGAGGCAAGGAAAAAGTAACCTCATGTATTTCCTCCCTCATGCTCTAAACACGTAGGGTCATGTCCAGTGCAGTTTTATTTCCACGAGCGTGACCCATTCTGGCATAGCACCTTTTACAAATCCACCGGCATCCTGTGTGATTTTAGTTTTTTCTGTTCTTCCAAGGCTCAAAGCTTTCAATAAACAAATCTATTGGCAGGAAATGTGGCACCATGCTGATGGGTATCACCACCACAGTGCTGTTAGTTTGCACCTTTTCCAGTAGGCGCTGTGCTGTTCATTTGATAGTCCTGGCACATTGGTTTGCACCTTTACCCTATCATCACCTCACCTCACAGTGGAAGAAAGATGCAGTAAAGTCTTTTGAAAACTCGACATTCCAGTAGCTGTTGTGTGGTTTTAGATTGTGATTTTTTTATTTATTTATTTTTTTGGGCTGAGAAAATGGAAGGTTTCATGTTCCCAAAAATGACTGGGAAAGACTTCAGACTGTTAAAAAAGATGCACGCTCTTGTGGGCTCATCAAAATATTTGAGAAAGATATCTAAGACTTCCTTCTTTTATGGTTTAGCTGCTTTTCTTTGTGCAGAAGAGACTGATTACTTTTTAAAGAATTTGGATGTGCTGCATTGTTTCTCAAATAAGTCAAAATAAGCAAGAGGTGTTGCATGGGAACAGGTATAATCCATGTACAGTAAATCACACAGTGTCATTTGGCCATGTGCACAGAGCAGTCATGTGTACCCTCCCATCTCATAAATCAAACGTGACAACACATAAGTGGGAACGTGGGTAGAAGGGGCTTTTTCCACTCACTTTTTCATCTTCCACAGAATGGTTGTGTAAAAAAAAAAAAAAGAAGAAAAAAATGCATGACGGGGAAAAACACCTGTACGCTGTCAGTCAGGACGGGTTCTCTCTAGACATTCTGACACACTTTCTTTAATACAGCCTGACTACATGGTATGGAGAACACCTGGACTGCTCAGACACTCACATATACACAGTCATACAGACACCTCCACCCCCAAACTATCCTGTATAATTCCACTGATACTAATCAATAACTCTGGGGTCTGCAGCCGGAAGAAACATGTTCCAATGTCACCAGATGCCTCGCCTTAACTCCTTCTTTCAGTAAAAGTTGAACCTGTCAACAGTTTACGGACACAGTTCCACACAGATGCTGAACTTGAGCTGTACATCTGCATGGAAAAGCACTCGTACGAAATTACGTAATCCAAAAGGCAATTTATTGGAGGGGCTCTGACATATTCACAGTACTGATAGATGGTTTGACAAAGCAGTTCTTGCCAGTTTCTCAGTTTAGAGTAGTTTTATCTGAATTATGTGTCTTGGCCCTGCCAAGCACAACTAGTTTGACTTTTGCCTGTAAGCATCTGTGTTTTTTTGGATGATGGATTGAGCAAAGTCCTCCTGGGATGCCACAAAGCTCACCGTTGGGTTAAATTAGAGGAAAATTGGTTTGGATAATTGAAAATCTCCAGCCTTTCAGTAGATAAATGAACTGTTGCCTCACGTATTACTACTTCTGATATATGCCTATGAGACTTCCAAGCTGTGCATCATTATCGGACCTTTTTATATAAACTACCCTTGGATTTCCTGAATGTGACTGCCAAGTCTTTATAAGCAATGACAACATAAGCAAGCTTATAAACTCATGGAGATATTTCTTTTTGGCTTGTCCCTGGCGTACATTTGTTTCCTTGTCACTAATGTAGTCACTGAATTATCTTCTTCTGCAGAGCTTCTCTTAATGGCGCTGATCTTTATTACCTTCTCATGGTCTAAAAGAGGTTTTTATTCTTAATGCCAGAAATATCAAGGGCTTAAATCTGACTTATAATATATAGTGCACCAAATAACTTCTTTCTGCCAGTCAAAATGGTATATTTACATGTGATTGAAGTACTAATGTTAGAGTGAATTTCCCTCTTCTCTCTTTCTCCATTTAGATGTTTCTTGAAGCTGGGGGAGTGGCAGCTCAGTCTGCAGGGCATCAATGAGAGCACCATCCCCAAAGTTCTGCAGTATTACAGCAATTCAACTGAGCATGACCGCAACTGGTACAAGGTCAGCTCCTCTCTTTTAACTCTGACCTTTAACGTTTGGCTTCTCTCTCTGGCTGCAATAAAATCCCAGCTGTGTCAGTAAGTAAACGTCTCAGCCCTGTTATGCCACTACGAAAACCTTAGACCTCCATTCCTGCGCCCTTATTATTTTGCTCAGTAGATACTCTCCAATTGTTTTCTGCGCTCCATCACATCAAAGATATGTGGTGATGGAAGAGCTGAAAGCATCTCTGCTTTTTCTGCCTGTGCTGCAGGCTACAGAGATGTCTCTACAGACTCTCTCCCCATCCATCTTCACCAACTTGCTTCAGCTTCAACCTTTAATAGCAGGTTGTATAACAGTGCAAACATCAAACTCATATGTTTGTATGAGAGAAATTACAGCGCCCTGGGAGATATCTGTCCCATAGCAAACTGGAAAATGACATCATGAACAAACGTGGAAGTTATTTCCAGTTAATAGCTCCGAACACCAGTTTCACTCAGTTTGAACCATCTTTCGGCAGGCTTGGCACGCCTGGGCTGTGATGAATTTTGAGGCAGTGCTGCACTACAAACACCAAAACCAAGGGCGAGATGAAAAGAAGAAGCTGCGGCACACCAGTGGTGCCAGTGCTAATAGTGAAGCCAGCAACAGCGACAGTGAGGTTGACAGCACTGATCCCAGTCCTGTGCCCTCACCAGGTCAGAAGAAGGTCAATGAGGTGAGTTACGGAAATGACACTGAGCATTCGGTGTCCTCTTGTCCAAGCGCTCTAAATTCAGCTAGTGCTTTATGATACTTAACATACCTGACTTGGTGTGTAAGCCATTATACACATATTATCGCCAATTTTCAAAACTGTTCATCAGTCAGAATCTTTTAATGTCTCGCTGTCATCTAAAACACATTAAACATATAAGAATTCAGGTTCAAACTGATAATACACCACATAAATCTAAAACCGCAATATTTGACATCAAAATGGTCAAAAGTCAAGACTGACATGGCTGAAAACTGCAGCTTGACTTGTGTCATCTGACTGTTTGTTTTTTAATCATGAAAAGCATATTTTTTTATACTCTCTCGCTTTAGGACCTCTCAAAGACGTTGCTCCTGTACACAGTTCCTGCTGTGCAAGGTTTTTTCCGCTCCATTTCCCTGTCCAGAGGAAATAACTTGCAGGACACGCTTAGGTGAGTTGTGTCTGACTGTAACACACACACACACACACACACACACACACACACACACACACACACACACACACACACACACACACACACACACACACACAGGACAAGTAGCCCAAAGAGCACCCATACATGCTATGTGAGTACAGGAGGCCCTCTAGTGGCTGACTGTGATTGATTCACAATGGTCAAAAAGGAAGAGAGAGTCTAGTTTTATTTTGTTTTCTACTGCTCAGGGTTTTGACTCTGTGGTTTGATTATGGTCACTGGCCCGAAGTGAATGAAGCTCTGGTGGAAGGCATCAAGACCATTCAAATAGACACCTGGCTGCAGGTAATATATGTAGAGAAATAAAATCATATGAAAAATATTTTTTTGGGTGGGAGAAAAGGCTGATTTGAGTGCAATTTTGAGAGAATAGTGCAATGTTTTTATATTTACAGGTCATCCCGCAGCTTATAGCTCGAATCGACACCCCTCGAGCCCTGGTGGGCCGTCTGATCCACCAGCTGCTAACCGACATTGGACGATATCATCCCCAGGTAAGTCTGCTTATTCTACTGGAGGCTATATTTTAGAACACAGAACAGCCACACAGCCATATTTCTTTTATGAAAAGTTAAAAGCTGTACCCTCAGTGATCAGCGTTTGTTCTGTGTTCACATGCAGGCTTTGATCTACCCACTGACTGTGGCTTCAAAGTCCACCACTACCGCCCGCCACAATGCTGCCAACAAGATCCTGAAGAACATGTGTGAACACTGCAACACCTTAGTTCAGCAAGCTATGATGGTAAAACATCTCTGTTGCACTACTGAATTAAAACATCTTTATAAATTGCATAGTAAATAGTTGTGGGTTTGTTCCATTGGGTTAAATGTGAACTTTATAGTCTAGTGGTCTAAACATTTGGCTAACAAGTGGATGATCCCTGGTTTGAACCTGGGAGAAGACACAAGGTTCCAGCGTCCAGCATTTAAATAAATGAATTAAGACTAAACCTGCCTAGTCAAACAGAGCTAACTGCTGTGGCGATTCCATATTAATGAGGGAGCAGAGCTGACAGTAGCTTCTTCTTTATATATATAATTAACAAAATATTTAATTTCCAAACAGGAGTTATAGAAATGTAGATAAGGTTTTCTGGTTCTTGTTATGACTTGTTGTATCATTTAAAATTAAATGGGAAAGGCTAATTAGCAGCAGAGGAGGAAATTCAGCCTTTTTTGTTGTGATTGTGAACATTTCTAATTGTAATTGAATTGTAATGTACATCACCCTGTAAAAGGAAAAAGCTTGATGAAGGTGAACTTTGCATTTCCTTTTTTCTTTAAAATATTTGCAATTTATATTTTCTGTATAAAACAATTTTAAATTGTCGAGATTTTACCTGTAAAAACAGGTCATCATTACGCTACAGACTGACCTTTTCCTTTTGTTTCCCTTCATCCAGGTGAGTGAGGAGCTCATCCGAGTGGCCATCTTGTGGCATGAGATGTGGCACGAGGGCCTTGAAGAGGCATCCCGTCTGTACTTCGGTGAGCGCAACGTCAAGGGCATGTTTGCTGTACTGGAACCCCTACATGCCATGATGGAGAGGGGACCACAGACCCTCAAAGAGACCTCTTTCAATCAGGTTTGAATCTTCTCGGTTTGATTTGTTGTCGCGGTGCAAGCAATGATGACAGGGACTGGAAACAGTACTCAAGCATGTGTGCACTGGCTTCTGATTCTGTTCCTAAATGTAAATGATGGCTTTCACATTATTTTATTGCATTTCTGTCAAAAAAGGCTTAAAGATTAATGATTAAACATTCTATCCATGCTTCAACTAAACTGTTGAAAACAAAATGTGTTCTGATATGGAGGCCGGAAGATAGAAAATTGATGTTAAATCATTCTACCTTATAGAGGGGCCTTGGTGGCCTGTGCATATTATATATATACTTTTTTTTTGGATCCTCATCAGCAACAGCAGTGGTAGAAATATTTCCAAGCTTCCACCATCCCACACAATATAAATTTATCATAAGCCAAATTAAAAATTTAATAGCTTTCAGGAGAGAAAAGAAATTGGACACAAAAAGAAAACACTTGTGTTTCTCTTACTTCATGCTACAGGCTTATGGGAGGGACCTGATGGAGGCACAAGACTGGTGCAGGAAGTACATGCGCTCTGGAAATGTTAAAGACCTGACTCAGGCCTGGGACCTCTACTACCACGTGTTCAGACGCATCTCCAAGCAGCTGCCACAGGTGATTGAAAATATGAAGCCTACAGTCAGTTACACTACTTTTTTTGTTAATAATATATAAATCACCATCCTAATGATCACTGCAGTGTGCCTCATATAGTAATATTCAACAGTATATGCAGTGTATGTACAGTGTTAGCATTTTTGTGCACGTACTGTGTCATATGGTACGTCAGAGTACGTCTTTTGTGCCTCCTGGAAAAATCTGAGCTGACATCTCACCACATCTGTGTCCATTCCAGTGTTTCATCAGATTATAGATTTTGCATTTCATGCCCCGACTCATTCTTTGATCTTAAGATGGTAAATGTCTCCTAGTCGTGTAATATGACATAAAAGACTAATGGCTACTGTGTGTTTTTTGCCAGCATACCAACATTAGAAACAACACTGAATGGGAGCTAATGATAGCGACTTCTTTCATTCCCCCATCTCTGTTTAAAGTCATTGAGCAGGAAGAAAAAAACTAATGTTGCAAGATGTTGAAAGACGGCAGGATGGTGATGAGAGTGATGATGTAGGAAGAGGAATGGCACAGCATCAGTGGATAGCATTGCTCATTTTATTGTCACGCCCTCAGGCGCCACTCTGTCTATTAAATTATGGCATAATATCCTAATGTAAAATTTCACAAGAGGCAGAATATTTTTCGAGATATATTTTACAAGTTGCAGGTAGTTTATTTTCTGTGGTCAATTGTTTGGTTTTAACTATCAGCATCTGTCAGATTGTTGTAGCCACTTTGGTACAACATAATGGGTAGATGCTTCAATAGAAAGCAGGGCTTGTTGCTATAGGAGAAGAGATGAAATCGAATTGATAGATGCCATTCCTAGCAGCTATCATCACATTGTTGAAGAGTGACATTAAAAATAGTTCTGTCAGCAGCTTGTACTGCACATAATAAATGAAGATGGCGATGCTATTTGACACTGTAGCATGGCCCTGCTCTCAAGGATGCACCCTGCTGTGACATTACAGTACGCAGCATGAAATACACTGCAGCATTACGACATGCTGGGAGCAGTGCAAATATTCCCCCACAGGGCATTAACATAGAGATAAACCCTTCCCAGAATGCATCCAAACGGCAGTTCCAGCGCAGGGCGGGACAGTAACCATACATCAGCATTCAGAAATGAACCATAAAGGCCTTTAAATAGTGTGCCACATTCAGATTTGATGCAGTGTAAATGACTGATGGTTGCAGACAAGCAGCAAATGCATTAAGAAAGTGAAATGTTCCAGATGATTTATAAAAAGCTGCGTATAAACAAGTTTCTCTGGATAAAGCCTTTTAACTTGGATATGAGCCAGTGTCTGCTACAATATGCATATTGCTTTAGGCACTGTTGGCTTGGCAGGCGCTGCTTTGTCAGTGAAGTTTTTGTACACAAGACTTAAAACTAATTGTCTCTTCCTGTGCTACACCCCCACCTCATCAACTTTCCTCACAGCTGACCTCCCTGGAGCTGCAATATGTTTCTCCGAAGCTGCTGATGTGTCGAGACCTGGAGCTTGCTGTACCCGGCACTTATGACCCCAACCAGCCTATCATTCGCATCCAGTCCATCGCCCCCTCCCTGCAGGTCATCACCTCCAAGCAGCGCCCACGCAAACTCACCATCATGGGTAAGATTAGGAGAAAATTGCACAGCCCTTGTGGCTCTGAACCCATTATATTAGGAAAATGGATTAAAGAATATTTCTAGTCATATGCTTTCAGCGGGCATGGGCCGTCACATTAGAGAAAATTCAATATTAATCGAATCCAACAATAAACAGGGCACAGTTTATTTTGAATTCATCGGTCATGGCATGTGGTGTGGCTAGAATATGACCGTAGAAAACGTTCATACCACCAGAAGCAAGATCAAACAAGTGATAAGCAAATATGAATTCCACTCACCACACGTGGACCAGACTCGATGGTTATTTAACTTTCTACCAAAAGAGTCTTGGTTTTTTTCCCAGTCTCTTCCGAATGAACATACGGGGGCACACCACGGTTCGTCACAAACCCTCCCAACACTGTTCTTTGTTATTAAATTGAATACTGAAATAAATAACTTTGACATGCTACCCCTCTGCTCCGTTGTGTGATATGAAATATGACAGCGAAGTGCTTCTAAAATGGCAAAGCACTGTAATATCACATTGTCTTGAAGCCAAATCCACACATTATCAATCATAAACTGTTCATTCTGCTTCACACATTTTATGCCCCTGTACCAGCGCCAGCCGTGACCGGAGGCAATATGTTTTTGGGTTGTCCTACCCCACTGTCGGTAAATCTGATTCTCACGATATCTTAGGGATTCATTGCCCTTCAGGGACATTTTGCCACAAACATCCACTAGGTCTCGGTGGACTGAATTAATAAGCTACAATATAAGATATAATAATAATACGTGTCTAATAAGTCAAAAATGCTAAATTGATGAGATAATGTAGGCAAAAGGTCAAAGTTTGACTTCAGTGTGACGACATAATTTTCTGCAAAAGAAACTTTTCTGGCCGTTATTCAACACCATACCTCAGAAGCACAAGGGGAGATTGTGACCATATTTCACGTGTAGTCGGATATTGAATTGGTGACACCGAGGTGCGGTTTCCACCTTGAAACTACAGTGATAGATTTTTTTTTTGTGCTGCAGGGCTGATAGTGTGTGTGAAGCATACATGATTTAGAATTTGTAGCGCAGAGCAATATCCCTGTTTGAACCGTCATCACAGGACTTTGTGTTTCTTCAGAATCAGCGTTATTGACCAAGTTTAATTCCTTCAAAGTCTGCACAGACAGCTGCAGCTTTACTGCTGCGGAGAGGTTACAACTGCAAAACTTCTCTGGACAATACTGTACTTTGTTCTGATGTATTCCATCAGTGTTATATAACACACTCTGTAAAAGATGATGGCTAATAAATCAACTGACCTCTGGAGCAAGACTTCAGATTAAGACCTGTCAGCCACTGCAGGCAACCTAGATTTACTTTCGATGCTCCTTCTTCTGGTACAATGTACTTACTGGGGTTGTCATTAGAAGCAGACCCGGGATAGAACAAGGGCATTATTTTCCACTGGAAGCTTCGTTTTACTCCATTAAAGGTAGTACTGTGTTGGTGAAATAGTGGAGCAATTAGATAAGTGTCATCGTCTGTA